>NC_072797.1:68830984-69134015 GCF_028583425.1 Eublepharis macularius | reverse complement strand
ATGTAAATGCTGTTTGAAATCACTGTCCCCTCATTGTTTACATGGAGTTGGGGCAACAGTGGATAAAAACTAGGTTTAAACAAAAATGTGGCAGGGTTCTTAGTTCCACAACATGGCATAAAGTTGAATTTAAATGGGTTCAGATAATCTCTTTCATCCCCAGAAAAAATTAATATTGTAAAAGTTAGTGAACTCCTATAAGGAAAATGAAGAAAAGTTCAGAGGAGTGAAATGCTAATGCCAATGAAGAACAGCTTGTCAGGGTTTAATTTGCTGTTTACTCATCTTGGCTGCTGTTGGATGTTCTGAAAGAAGTTTTGTGCTGAGAAACACAGAAGCACAGTCCTGCCTGTTGGATGGTTCACTGAATGAACAATATTTGGGGTTCCGGGCAATGGAGAGGTTTTTAAGAAGAGACTAGATGGCTACCTGACAGCAATGCTGGATCTGTGACTCAGTGTGAATTTAAGCGTATTTGGGAGAGGGAGGGCGAGAGCCAGTGCTAGGCTCTCCTGGGCCTTCATAATATGCCCAGGGCCGCTTGGGGGGGTTAGGAAAGAATTGTCCTCCAGGCCTGAGTGGCCAGGATCCTGGAGTTTTTTTGCCTTCCTCTGGGCATAGAGCAGCAATCACTGGGGAGGGAGTGGGGGGGGGGGAGAGGTCGCTGTGAATTTCCTGCATTGCACAGGGGGTTGGACTAGATGACCGTTGGTGTCACTTCCATCTCTGTTTCTATGTTTTTATCAGTTTTTTAGCTAATATCGTGGCCAGCATTTTTAACAAGCTTGGAACAAGGGTATTTTCTAGTGTTCCAAGCAAATATAGTTGTGCTATCAAGTGCCAGAATGTACGGACAGCAAATGTAATTTTCCAAAGATACTGTAGAAATTTTGTTTTGACCTAAGAGAAATAAGAAAATGTATCATATTTACAGTGCTTTTGTCTTTTCAGTTATCAGAGACTTGTTTCTTCTTAGATATACATTTATGTATGTATACTAATGAAGTAACTCTTGATGTATAATCTTTTACATGAACTAATAGAATAGGGTGGGCTATAAATGTAAATCATTCCATTTTGGACATTCAAGGAATTGAATGGAAGTAGCCAAGTATTTTGGTAGCAAGTGAAAAAGCATAAATGGCTTGGATTCCCAAGACATGTTCAGCTCACATGTTGATTGTGGTATGCATCAAGGTTTTATATTACTTTCTGGGTCATGATGGATGGGTGTGGTCCCAAGTCTCACTATATATAGGATTGTCTAAATCAACCCATTGTCTACTTCCATTCTGTCCTTCTGCTTTGTAGATTCATCATGAAAGAACAGTAGTAGAAGGAGCTTGTCTGAAGATACTCTTTATGAAAGAACTGGCAAAGAGGTGCATGTTGTATTCATGTGATATTGTTGTTTAATTCCATGTGTGTTTAGTTAAATGATGACTGGATGATAGGAAAATTCTGTCTCAAAATTTGTCTTCATGTTTTTGAAAAAATAAAACCTGTAGAGAAACTGCTCTTAGTGATGAGTAACAGTGAGAGCCAGTTTGGTGTAGTGATTAAGAGCAGCGGGACTCTAATCTGGAGAACTGGATTTGAGTCCCCACTCTTCCACTTGAAGCCAGTTGTGTGATTTTGGGTCAATCACAGCTTTCCCTGGGCTCTCTCAGCCCCACCCACCTCACAGGGTGATTGTTATGGGGATAATAATGACATACTTTGTAAACAGCTCTTTGTGGGTGTTAAGCTGTACACGGCAGTATATAAATCGATTGTTAATAAGCCCTGATTCTGTGTTCCAGTAGAATCAGAAAGAGGGGTGGAGAAACTAAGAATGTTTATATCAAAAGAACCATCTTGAATTTGATTTATATAATCTGCAGAAATGAAAAGAAAACTGTGGAAGATGAAAAAGAGCAATGCATAAATATTAGGCTAGGTCTTTGGGACCTAGCCTAATATTTGGAGGAAAGGGCTTTCACATTCTGATGCATTGTAGCCATCTCATGTGAAGTACAATGATTTGCAAATGCAATCCCCAATAACCAATAGGAAGCAAATGACTGTTTACCTATCAGCAGAGATGGTCTCATAGACAGGGTATATGGAGATTAAATTTGTGGGTGATCAATATTCAGTTTAGGTTGATTAATTATACAATGATGTAGTTCTTGTGGCCCCAGGTTAAAGGGGCTTGATTTGGAGCATGTTTGGCAAGTATAGATTAACTTTTTCATATGGACAAGTGCTTCTGAACAGAAAATTAATTTAGGGACTTCAGTTGTTCTGTGCCAATGTACACAATATATTAACAGCTATTAACGTTTGCTTGCTGTCATGCATGGATATGTTTTTTGAAACATCATCTTAAGCACTATAAGCTGGTATCACTGTTTTGCCATGACAGTACTTCTAATTCAGGAAAACAAAAGAATACTCTGATGTAGCCACAATGCATGGAAATGGTATGAAAGTTTCTCCATACTTAAAACATTATGTCCATATATTAATGCCAATAAATTCTTGTTATGATTCTTTGAGTTTTTGTTAAATTGCTCTGCTGAGCATTCTTTCCGAACAACGTTGATAAGGAACACTTCATTAATATGAAGCACTTTTTTTTTCTAAAATGAAATGGAACAATGGAACTGAATTTTGTGCCCTATGGTTTGAACGTCCCTCCTCCCAGGGCCATTGCGGAAATAAGCATTGTTAATTTTCCTGTTTTATTCAAGCAAGGAATGTGCTGTCAAAAAGAATGCCTTTGAAGTGTACAATTCTTGTTTATATGGGGGTTAACTATTGTATTCATGGGGAACTTGCCTACATCAGGTTGTGTAGAAAGAGTTTCTGTGGTACTGTTTAAACCGGAGTGGTACTGTTTAAACCTAAGTGCTGAATCTGAGGCATGTGCTGTCTTTTCTTTCCACCTATGTCCTCTTTTTCTGTTCTTTTTGAGGTAGACAAATAAAATTGTTTCCAAGCCTATTTTTTTGTACTGGCTTTCCTTACACCTTAAGAAGAGCCCCCCTCAGGCCAAGGATTCATCTTAGTGCAAGGGTCTCCAACCTTTTTGAACCTGGAGTACCTTTGGAATTCAGGCACAGGGTGGTGGCCACAACCATAGAATGTCTGCCACAGGAGGCAGAGCCAACAACATATTTGCTGCTGCAAGAGGTGTATCCAATCACAAAATGTCAGAGAGAAATAGTTGTCATGGTGTAGCATAGGAGGAGAAGTGGTCCAGCAGATATGGGGGTCCAAGGCCATGTAGGGTTTTGTATGTGATGAGCAGCCAATGAAGTGACTGCAGAAGGGTATAATATGCTTGATCTGCCTAATTCCTGAAAATAACTGAGGGCCAAGCTACAAGTGACGAATGACACTTGAACAGCAAGTGTATTTCTCCCTGTTCACTTGCCCACCTCTCAATCCACTTGCCATTCAAGTGTCATTTGTCACTTGTAGCTTGGCCCTAAGTTACAGCATTCTGCACGAACTGGAGTTTCTGGGTTGATTTTGGGGGGAAACTTATACAAAGTGTGTTACAGTAGTCTGATCTCATTGTTACCTATGTGTGGATCCAGGTGGCCAGATCAGCCAAGTCAAGGTAGGGGGCATCTTCTAGGCTAAATTAAGTTATGTGGGAAGGCACATTCCATTGATTTCCCCCTTTCTACTGCAATTCTCCTGTGTTGCAGTTGCCACTTTTCCTCAGTGGTTCCTTGAACGTTAAGAAGAACTGGAGAAAGCATGGGAAAGTGGCAAAGATCTCTTCTGGTAGCAGAAGTCTGAGCTGTGATTCATGTTTCCAGGTATAAGTGTAGGTAAAAAATTAGACTCTACTTCCCTAGAAGATACATTTATATATTTATTTATTGAGCTATTTACGGCTAGGTTTACTAAGTGAAGAGAGTGGAAGGGAAAGGGTTAAAATACTGCCTGAAGGGAGAGTGATTGTCAGGCTGCTCCCCCCCCCCCCCATTGGCCAGTGAGAAGGTAACAATTGGTGCTGACAGGATTGTTATAGGAATTGAAGTTTGGAGTCTGACAAGAAGAGTCAGACTAGTAACCCTCTGTGTGAGAAAATAGGAAAAGTTTACCCTTACTGGGACAGCTTTGGGTTTAAAGAAGACTAGTTAAAATACTTGTGTGAAAACCAGCACTGGTTTACACAGACGTTAGAACTGAGAGTGTGTTGTTGGCAGAAGTGAGTAGTAAAAGGAGACTCCCCTTCAGCCAAGTGACCAGGGTTATGACTTTTAGAGAAGAATAATTCCTGCCCATAGTCTAAAAAGGGTTTTGGCTCTGAGGAGGACCCTAGGTCTAGTGTAAAGGCGAAAGAGTGCTGTGTTGAAGTCAGAACACCTAAGCTGTAAAGTGAAATCTATGAAGGAACCTTGTTAAAGTAACCTAAGTCTGAAACTACCAGCCTCTCAGTTTTAAGAACTGCATTGTGGACCAGCCCAACCCAGCAGAGCAGAGAGACACAGAGGACTCTCCTGAGGAGGAGGCAGCTGGTGAACCTGACTCAGATCCACAACCAGTGGCAGATGCACTACAGGAGGAAGCAATCTCTGAAGGATCAGACATAGATCCACAGTCAGGTCCCAGCACATATGTCCCTCATCTTCCCAGCCCTGGGCCAGCAACAGAGAGCCAGGCACCATCCAACTCGCCCCCTCAGCTTCCCAGCCCTGGGCTGGCAACAGAAAGCCAGGCACGGGCCAGCTCTCCCCCCTCATCTCCAGAGCCTTGGGAGCACCATCAGAGAAGGCAAGGAGAGCCTTCCAAGCCAGAAGGTGCAGTGCTAGGCTAGCAGCACAACACCGGCCCAGCATCAATAGTGGTGATGAGTGCTTGCAGGAGCAGGACTGAGACAGCTGGCAGGTGCATGATGCAGCACAAGTGGCTGAACAGTGTGAGCCTTAAAAGCAGCAGAGAAGGGAGTGGCTGTGAAGAAGCAATTATGCTTCTGCTTACTACTGACTTGCTGCTTGTGTTTGGAACTAATTCCCTCATTTCTAACCTCGGCCTGTTATTGTGGACTTGATTCTAGAATACCCCCTTTGGACTCAAAAGCTGTGAGTGTTGTCTAACCTGTGCTTGAACCTTGGAACTGTGATTTGTCCTGCTCTGTCAACTTAAGAACTTTCACCTGCCTGCTGCCTCTGTGAGTCTGTAATCAGGACAATCTATAACTACTGAAACTAATATTTAAGATTATTATGTCTTATGCCTGAGAAGTATTCTGTTCTACAATCAAAATTTACCTCAGCTTTTCTTTCCCTGCCTACCTATTTAACAACCCTGTCTGTTTAATAAACCTGCTGTTTCCTTTTGAACTTTACTCAGCGTCTAGTGCCATTTCATTTAAAGAAGGCTGGTCATTGACCGTGAAAAATAAACTATCTATCCATTTAAAGTAGACATGGGCTCTTGTTTCTTCCCTACCATACATTTGGGCTGGGATATAAGCCAAAAAACACGTATGTTTTAAAGTGTGGGACAAAAGGAATTTAAGATTATACCTAGAGACACATTACCAGAGGCTGCCCAGCCACAGCAAGCAATCTTGACCGTTTTGGAGGGAAAATCTGCCTACCAGTCAGAGAGTGAGTAGGGCTTATGTCATAGCAGCTGACAACATTGATCTCCTAGTCTCCATTTTATCTTCACTACAACTATACTAGAAAGTAACTTGCCCAAGGTCACCCGGAGAATACTCTGTGGCAGGGTGGGGATTCAGACTTGGGTCTCTCACATCCTAATCCAACTCTCTAAACTCTATACCATGCTGCCTCTTCTTGTCATTTGATTTGGAACTCCTGTTCCAGAATCCAAAATGAGTGATGGATAGCTATGATTATTTAGTGGGAATGAAAATATTCTACATGTTACCTAAAACATACATTTCCTCTAGCTGAACTAAGTAGGTCTAGCTGAAATTAGTTCCTGGACATTTCTAATTTACATTTTTTTCTAAGAAGAGAAGGTATCTGTATTTACTGTATCACATGTGGCAGAAAATTCACAATGTATATTAGATGTTAAGGTAAAAATGCATTCTCCAAGACTGAGACCACCCTTGTGTAGAAGGGTAAGCTCTGCAGCACCACTCAGAATAGAAAAAATGCACTTGTATGTACTTTTAGGTTTGCTGTTTCAAAATAAATATCTGGAGAGATTTGCCTCTGCTGGAGCTACACAACAGTCGTGATGGACCATTCTGTTGATTAGTTGTGGCAAGTCTTATGTTCCCAGTCAAAATGCAATTAATTTTAAGACCTCAATTTCAGCTTCACTGTCATTCTGTAATACAGTGTATCTTAGGATAGTCTGAGTGGGTCCACATAGTCCAAGTTGTTCAGCAGTGTGTGTGTCTTTCCTTGCATTTTGTCTGTGCACATATTATATTCCAGTATAGTCACTAGGACTCCTTGGCTGAAGCAGAGAAAGCAGACAAGTTATCTTTGCCTGCATTTATTTTATTGCATGTTGTTTGCACGTACACAATCTGTAATGCACAAGCAAAATTTCCCTTAAGCACTGGTATACATGAAGAACTGTTTCTTTGTCATCTAAAGCCTCATTTGTACAACTTAAACCTTTTTGGCTGTAGCAAAAATTGTGTGTAAGTGCCATCAAGCCACAGTCAGCTTATGGCAACCCTGTCAGGTTTTCAAGGCAAGGCAAGAGGTGGTTTGCTATTGCCTGCCTCTGTGTAGTGGACCCTAGACTTCCTTGGTGGTCTCCCATCCAAGTATTAATCAGAGTGACCCTGCTTAGCTTCTGAAAATTGATCAGATCAGTCTCAGCTATCTAGGTCAAGACATACCAAAAGTTATAGTGGACCGAAACCACTTTGTGTGGTTTCTAGCACCCAAAGAAATTTCTAACTGATGTTACATTTTTCATAAATCTCCTCTAAACTCATTACTTAGTACAGGGGTTCCCAGTCTTTTTTGAGCCTATGAGCATGTTTGGAATGCTGGCACAGGTGCTGAACACAACCACAATGTGGGTGCCACAAAAGGCAGAACTAACCAAAAAATGTCTGGGAGTGAGGTTATGCAAAATTAGGGTTGCCAGGTCTCCATGGCAACTGGTGGGGGGACGGAACTTACTAAACTTCTTTCATAATGTCATCACTCCTTCACTTTGTGCGGGGTTAATTCTTTAAGAATCAGCCTGTTTATGGCTGAAACTGGCCTTGCACAAAGTGTGGGACCATTCCTGCAGCCAGCACGTTGATGTCACTTCTGGAAGTAACATTGTCACTGTTGGGAGCTGGCGCAGTGGAAGCGTGCTGGGCCTATAGCCCCCCTTCTCAAGTTCTAACATTCAAACTGCACCGCCAATCATTTTTCTTAGTATTGGGATCGATCATATTTAACATATCACGGAAGTATACAAATTTCTCTGTCATCAATGACTTAGTCAAAATGTCTGCCACCATTTCATTAGTGGGGCAATATTCGATCTCAATTAGTCCCCTCTGATACAAATCTTTCAAAAATTGACATTTCAGTCTAATTGATCTACTCCGAGCCTTCACACTTTCTCCTTTACATATTGTGATAAAGGTAAAGGTAGTCCCCTGTGCAAGCACTGAGTCATTACTGACCCATGGGGGGACGTCGCATCACAACGTTTTCTTGGCAGACTTTTTACGGGGTGGTTTGCCATTGCCTTCCCCAGTCATCTACACTTTACCCCCAGGAAACTGGGTACTCATTTTACCGACCTCCGAAGGATGGAAGGCTGAGTCAACCTTGAGCCGGCTACCTGAACCTGGCTTCTGTCGAGATCAAACTCAGGTCATGAGCAGAGGTTGGACTGCGGTACTGCAGCTTACCACTCTGCGCCATGGGGCTCTATACATATTGTGATACAGGCTTGATTATACAACAAGTCGCTAGCTAATGAGTAATGAAAGTAACGAAGCTGTACAGAAGCAAAGCTGCGCGTCTGCATGTGCATCTGTGTCTGCATCTGTGTCTTGCTGGTAATTAACCCTTTTATGGTTTATTGACAGGATTGACTCTAAGCCTAGGTTATACTTCCGGGTTAGGTCCCTTAGGATCAACACAAATGTATTAACCCCATAACAACCAGAATTTAGATCTTGCCAACTCGCAACAGTCACATCTGGCTGGGAGTGGGTGCACTGTGCCTTTCCCCAGGTTGCCTGCCATTGGCGAGCACCTGGGAACCATATGCATAATTCTGATAGTAGTTCTTCAGCATTTCAGGCAGAAGCTCTCTTTAACAGGATACCTTTTAGAATGAACATGTTGTTTAAAAACATTTTCTTGTATACACATAGCTTATCTTCAGTTATGCAGTGAAGATCCTTGTGCTGTGGTGACTGCTGCTGTCAAAGCAGCTTTTGAAAAATCTGCACAACCAATCAAATCTCCAATGGCCAGTCAGGTAAAACCCCCAACTGATCCCATTTTTAAAAAATACTTGGCAGGCGCGAGGAAAGGTGTAAGTGGGAATCATGGCACCCATGAGCATAACCTTGGGGACCCCTGGCATAACCTATCTGTTGTGCTGGGGAATATGTACTCCTTCATGTAGGACTGGGCTTTTTTAACTTTTGAAGAGTTTCCTGCATAGTTCAGCTGCAAGGACAGCCTTTCCTTTGTCTATATCCAATCACTCACCCCTCCTATTTGTCTGTAACGCAAAGAAGATTCATATTATACTGGAATGCATTTTGGAACAGTGCTCTTTATGTCAGTTTGCACTCCTCTTGGAAAGACCTTTTGGAAAAAATGAAACTCATTCCAGATGAGCTCTGAAATGCTACAATATATGTGGTCTCTTGTGTAATTATACTTAAGTCATTTGTGTCCATGCTATAGCAGAATGGCAATCTGATGATTTTCCAAGCTGCTCCTTGAAGACAGAAGTGGAGATCTCATTTGGAGAATTGCCAACTTGAGGCCAAAAAAGTCAAAATTGCTTTTAAATACATCTCCATTGTACTCTTCCTTTTAGATATTTGGGGGTGGGTGGGTTTAACTATAGACATCTGCTATATAACAGGTTTTAGTGAAATTCTGTTCTTCAAACAACAGTTGTCTTCAATCTTAACCAATTCAGATGTTGGTAATCAAGATAAGCATTACATGTGGTGATTATGGCACTCTCCACCCTTATTTTTTGCTCAACTCCTATTTACATTGTATGTGTAGTGGCAAATATTATTAAAATTGGTTGGATCCAGAACAATATTTCCACTTTGGCTAGAGCACTTGCACAAGCAGGAACGCAAGAAAAAATCATGGTAATTTCTTGCACTAAGGCAAACTTACTGTATCTCCACTTGCGTTTCTGCTTGTGGAAGGTGTTATATAACCAATTTCTGGGTGCTATTGGGGAAGAAAGCACTAGATGTTGAGCAAGATCTTGCACAAGTAGAATTATGCTAAGTTTATTTCTGCTTGAGCATCATTGGTTCCATGCCATGGTTTGGAAAGAAATGTGTTCAGATGTTTGAAACATCTGTGTGAATTGTTTTAGGTGCAGACATGCAGGACTTAATGAGAATCAGGATATGAAGTAGGGTTATACTTAGGTTTTCCTGAAGTTTATGGTAGATTTAGATGTTCCCTTACTGCATAAGCCACCTTTTTCTCTATGCCCACACATATTAATAAAGTGATGGGCCCCAATTAATCTGTATTTTCCAGTTTGGCACTCAACGTTAATATTGACAGATGTGGAGGCACACCAAAATATAGGGGTGTGTGCCTTCCCACCAAATCCAGGATATCCAGATCCAGGTTTCAGGGATCCCCAAAAAATCTGGAATTCCTGAAATGCAGGAAAGATTATCTAGTTCGGACCGATCAGAGAATCCTGGATTTATCCAGCCATTATTCTCTATGGGGAAAACTATTTGGGGGCTATCTGGGGGGGGGGGGGGCTGGAGGCATTTTTCAAGCAAACTTCACCAAATTCTCAGGAAACCTATTTCTGACTGTCCACTAAAGACCTCCAAGTTTCAAGAGGATTGGTCCCTGGGGTCCTTTCTATGGGCCCCCGAAGAAGGTGCTCCCAGCCACTCTCCATTGTTTCCTTCAAACAACGTTTCCAAGCAGGCTGTCAGGCAGAAATGTACAGGGTTAAGGCTGCCACTGGCCAAGCACACTCCTAAATGCAAGAGAAAGCCCAACAGAACCAAACTGAAATCCCCTCAAAACCCAAATGCCCCCTGAACAAGTTGCTTCCATTGTTTCCTAAGGGAGAAACATTTCCAAGCAGGCTCTCAGACAGAAACACACAAGAGCAAGGCTGCCACTGGCCAGAGTCACACCCCCAAATGCAAGCTCAACCCAAAGAAAGCCCAACAGAATCAAACTGAAGCAAGAGAATGAAATCTACCCAGAACCAAAGTGAAGCAAGGGGACCAGCATCAGACCAGAGAATCATGTCAAAACAGAATTTCACCCAAACCAAATAGAAGCAAGAGACACTTAGCCCAGCTGAACTAATGTCACTCACAGAACCCAGGCAGACAAGGAGAACTCCTGCATGAATTGGCCACTCTCTTCCCCCTCCCTCCTCCGCTGCCTTTGTTATTAAAAAAGAAAGAAAGGAGAAGACAGCGAAATATTGTAAATCATTCGCTAACTCAAGGCAGCTTTCCCCAGCAGCTAAAACAGGCGGTTATCCGTCCGCTACTTAAAAAACCATCCCTAGACAAAAATGATGTGGCCAATTATCCCCCAGTCTCCAATCTGCCCTTTCTGGGCAAAGTGATTGAGAGAGCAGTAACTGACCAACTCCAGACCTTCTTGGATAACTCTAGAGCTCTGAACCCTTTCCAATCAGGCTTCAGACCAGGGCATGGGACAGAATTGGGCATCAAAGGATGTGCTCTGGACTCGTTTAAATCATTTCTCTTGGAGCAGACTCAAAAGGGTTACCATTGGAGATCAGCTATCTCCAGAATGGGAACTATCTTGTGGGGTTCCACAGGACGCAATCTTATCTCCCATGTTATTTAACCTCTACGTAAAGCCTTTAGGATAACTCATTTGTAGCTATGGAGTTGGATGTCATCAATATGCAGATGACACCCAACTCTATATCTTGCTATGCAGGTCCCCACAGGATGCAGTGGAAATCTTAGATCGCTGCCTGACAGCCATGGTGAAATGGTTGAAAAACAACAAATTGAAATTGAACTCAGACAAGACTGAAGTGATGCTTGTTGGGAAGGCAGAGATCTTGAAGGACATTGTACTCCCCACTTCCGATGGAGTTCATCTGGCCCTTGCAGACTCAGTTAAGAGCCTAGGGGTTATACTGGATCTAGTGTTATTACTAGAGAAACAAATTAAGGCAGCGGCAAAAAATGCTTTCTACAACCTCACTCTAGCCTGGAAGATGGCTTCTTATCTTGACACTGCTAGCCACTTGGATCCATGCTATGGTAACATCAAGGCTTGACTATTGTAATGCTCTATACATTGGCCTCCCATCTACGTTAACTAGGAGGCTCCAATTAGTGCAAAATGCTGCAGCTTGATTGTTACCAGGAGCGAGCAGGAGCATGAACATCACTTCCATCCTACAGTCGCTCCGCTGGCTACCCATCATTTACCGTGCTCAGTTCAAGGTATTAGTTATTACATACACAGTTCTTCATGGCTTTGGTCCAGCATACCTACAGGACTGCCTCCCTCCCTATGTTCCTCCACGGCAGCTTCGCTCATCTGAACAGGGTCTCCTGCAGGTGCCAGGCTGCACACAGGTGAAGTCAGCAGCAGCCCATACAAGGGCATTCTCTGTGGTGGACGCTATCCTGTAGAATGACCTGCCTGAGGAAGTCAAAAGAGCCCCCATTCTCCTGGCTTTCTGTAAACAATGCAAAACCGAACTATTCAAAAAGGCTTTTTACTCAAATTGGAGGACCGTATTGTAGGGATGGGATCTCAGATGCTTCACTAACGAGTTGGGGATCATAGACTTCATCGCTATTTTTGCCTTATATATTATCTGCTGCTTTAAATACATACTCCTATGTACAACCAGTGCTCCCTGTTGTCTAATGTTAGTCCTAGAATTGATTATGTTTTGCTCCAGTATTTTTTCTACTCTGTCTTGGATCCTTGCTAATGCTATGTCTTTTAAACTTGTATCTGTTTACCTTATGATATTGTATTGAAATGTACTTGATACTGATTGTATTAATCTCATACTGTGTAATCCGCCTTGAGTCTCAGTGAGAAAGGCGGACTATAAATGATGTAAGTAAATAAATAAGTAAGTAAGTAAATAAATAAATAAATAAATAAATAGCCAGCCAAAAGGCTGAAGCTGCATTTCCTGGATTAACCCAGATTCATCTCATGGTCCTGATTTGGGGCCTGGATCAGATCTGGGATTCTCTAATTTGATCCAGAAAAGCCAGATTTAGCTAAATTGTCAAAAATCTGACTTTTTTTACCTGGTCCCAGACTTCTGTCACACACCCCTACACCAACATATGCTGTGGCCTGAAGTGCTTAAAATACATGATAAAATAAACTCAACCCTTGGAGACCCCATTTTTGTGTGGAAAGGTGGCATACAGATGTCTCTCAATGAATTAAATAACTCCTAGGTGCAACAATATGATCATCAGCATCTGTCCTGTGAGTTTAGCAACTTACGTTGACTCATTCACTCCTGTTAGCATGTTAACTGTATTGGGCAGTGGAGATTTGAGCAAGCCTATAGATGAACTCTCATTAACAGAAATTTCTAGTTTGAAGTGCAATTTTTCATGGAAGTTAATCTCATCCACTATCAGTGCACACACATGTAGACCACTGACATGAACTGTTATAACACAGGAAAGTACTCTTGGTTGTATTTTGAACTAGATATTTTTATAAACCGGTCTGATCTAAGGAAGGTATTGAGAGAAAATTGAAAAACACAATTAACCTACACATGAAATGTCAATAATTTCAAACCTTGTTGCAAAGACAATACATATAATTTGACCATTTTTAGTCCAAATTCCAAAGGCCATAACGTTTTGCATATCTTATTGTTAATGTTCAATAATAACACTTTTTCTTTACTGAAATACCATTACTGCTTATTTATTTAATAATAACAAAGAATTAATTTGTATTAAACTCATGATTAATAGCATTGAAAAATCATTAAAATTATCCATCCCGTTGAGTTTGCAGGATTTGTTTTCTGTTATACTTGGCTTTGTTAAATCATCAAGAAAACTTTCCCCTAATGCCTGTGGAGAGTCTTCTGCTCTTCAATGAATCATGTTCTTTAGATGCCTGTCTGTCATCCAGACTAATATTTCCTTCTCAGCTTTACCCATAATTTATATTTATATTCAGCGTGTATCAAGGCAGATAAATTCTCCTGGATTTGTAGCTCTTTCTGCCTCTCCAACCAAATTGAAAGAGTTGACTTGTACTAATTCAACATTCCGTATATTAAAGCAGCCAAGCGGTGCCAACAATCAAAATATAAGAGGATCGGGCCATGATCCTAGTGCTTAACATATAGGTGATGTTGGGAAGTTAGCAGTGGGGGAAACCAGTTACTAGAGCAAAAGGAATACTAAGTGTGGCCACGGTGATTGAAAATTGCACTAAAGCTGCCAATTGCACTAAAGCTGCCCTTAAATAACTTCATTAGTGTTTAATTCCAGTGGCAATTCTGGAACTGTCAGTGAAAATACAGGAATTTCACTGGAGTTTTCATGTGTCCATTGGTCTCAATGGAGCTACAAGTTCTGTGCATATGTTGTTTTTTTAGGGAGTATGAACAGAATATCCCCCCTCTCCCCCCCACACTCACTTTTCTTCTAGCACATGCTAAGTGGAAGTCGGAATGGAAGAGGGTAGAGTGTTCTTGATAATATCATCAAGAAGTGGCAGGGCACAATTTCATGAAAATCTGCCCAATGCATAGTTTAGATGTTTGTATGGTGAGGAAGTAGATACGTGGGAATATACCTTAGTTTGAAAAAGGGACCAAGAAGATAAGTTAGTTCTATAGAAAGTTGAACTGTTCAATCTAGATTAATGGTGACCTCCAAACTTTCCCTAATAAGTTACTGTGTTTGTACTGTACTGTAAGTTCCCAAAACAGAAGGAATCATTATTAGTTATTTCTTACTAAGACTGTTCAGAAACTTTTGTGTGCTTCCCTGGCTCAGATGTCTATTGCTTTTCCCTAGCTACACCTATTGGCACTTTGCCAAGCTCTATCTAATTTCTGAACAAAGAATACTTTATTTGCCCAAACCCTCATGAGGGTGTAATATTTTTTTCTCTGCTAGATAATTGAAGAGCAGTTTAAAAAACAGTATCCTTTCTCCCTCTTTTATTTATGATGCTGCCCCATGAGAGTAGATGTATATTATGAAGTTAATTATAAGGGTGATACGTTAGTTTGTAATATCAATGGAATTGGCACGTACAGGGCCAGCAATAGTTTTATAGCTTCTATGAACATATAATGGATTTTCCACAGGTTGTACTGGAAGGTTAAGGTTCTCCCTCTGAGGCGGAGGACATCTTGGGTGATTCCCACCGTCCAAGAAAAACCTTTCTTCCTCTGGTAGGCGGGATCATCCTTGGTTTCTCAGTTCTTTTCCTGCCTCAGGGGAAAGCAGTAGGATTTAGGCTAGTTCTGCTATCCTGACCTCTACCTCTTTGTTCTCTTTTAGTGTTTAGACCTTTCCTTTCTTCTCTTCAGCCTCTTCCTCCATCTCTCTTGCTCTTTTTGCCCTTCTCCTACTAATCAGCTCTTCCTTCCCTTCCCTTACCCTTCCCTGCCCTTGGAGAGGAGATCCTTCGCCTGCAGGAAGACCAGGATGGCCACAAGGGAGTCATCGGACTCCGAAGAATCGTTCCTGGACAGGGCTGAGGGCTGCCTCCCCAGGGCCATTCTGCCGACGGCGGGAGAAAGCCCGGCTGGCACCAACTCACCACGTAGGCCTGATCAGTCCCTCGGCAAAGGAACATCTAGAAAATAGGATCAGCCCTTAAAGAAGCACCCTCGTCTGTCTTCCAAGAAGCCAGAGAGGGCAGCACACCGCAGGAAGACCCAGGGAGTCAGTGAGATGACGCGCGACCCAGTTTCGGCGGGAAAAGCGGCAAGCAGCGATTTCCCGCCAAATCGCGACAACGTGCTTCCCAACTTCCCGGCGGGAGAGATTGGACACAAATCGAGATCCAGTGCTCAGGGCCTCAGTTCAGCCGCTCCGGGAGCTCAAGTAGGTGATTATCCGGATGCGCTGTCCCCACAGATCCTGGCAGCCATCAGGAGATCCCTTAGAGAGGAACTCTGGTCCATGAGTCAAGGGCAATTACCGGGTCCTTCCTCCTCCATGGCCATTCCGTCGCAGGCTGTTCCCCCCAGCTCTTCCCACCAGGGAAGTTCCTGGCCCACTAAAGCGGCCCGTAAGCAGCTCCATGGTTTAGCCTCTAGCAAGACCTCCGCATGGCTGGACAAGGAACTCTCCCTTAGTGAAATCTCAGAGGAAGGGGAGTTCTTATCTGAGGAGGAGCAGGAGTCAGATTCCAGCATCCCTCAGTCATCCAATAGACTTTTCCAACTGGAGGATTACCAGTATTTGCTCTCCAAAACTCTTTCAGCCCTAGACCTGAAGGACCCAACAGAGGGGGAGGAGGAGGAAGAAGAACCCAAGTCAACAGGCCATAAGCCTAAACCTAAGGGAAATAAGGAATTTTTCCCCAGATCTGACTCTAGATCCAAAGTGTTTCCTTTCCCAGAATACTTTGAACGCCAGCTGAAGGCAGAATGGTCCATGCCGGCGCCCCCCAAGCAGGTGCCCAACTACCTCAGAAAGCTGTATGTTTTGCCTAACTTTGCGGACGAGTTCCTACAGGTACCTGTGATTGACGCTCCAGTGGCGGCTTTGCAGTCTCAAGGCCTTCTGTCCAAGGACGGTCAAGGCAACATCCGAGATGGCCTGGATAAGAAAGGGGAAGCCATTCTGAAGAGAGCCCACGAAGCTATGGCAACCTCTATCAAGGCTTCAGCCATCGCCTCCATGGTGTCCAGAGCCTTGGTGGTATGGATAAGGAGAATGATTCAGTTGCTTCCCGACAACAACAGACGGCTGACGGAAGGAGCCAACAGGATCCTCAAGGCCTGCACCTTTGTATCGGATGCCACACTGGATGCCCTGTCATTGATCTCAAGGGCTCTGGCATCGTCTGCGGCCGCTAGACGTTTACTCTGGCTCAGGGCCTGGCCAGCCAACCTGCAAGCCAAGATAATATTAGCATCATACCCCTTCCAGGGTGGAAAGCTGTTCGGCGACCAGCTCGAAAAAATTCTGCTGGAAACAAGAGATAAGAAGAAGGCCCTTCCAAAGTCCTTAAAACACACACCAAGGAGGTCTTACAGTTACCAACCTTTCCGATCCCATCATTCTCTGGCCAGAAACAGACAAGACCACAAGCGTGCCTGGAACCCTTCCAGAAGTCAACCCAAACGGGCCAACTTTCACTCCAGATTCAACAGGTCTCAGGGCTTCCGTGGCAACAGACAAGAATCGGAGGACAAAGGGCAGAAGCCCTGACTATCACGATGTTCCAGTGGGGGGAAGACTGCTCCTGTTTCATCAAGTTTGGACGGATTCCAAGGCGGACGCAGGGACCTTAGAGATTGTGTCCAATGGCTACTCAATCGAGTTCTCCTCCTTTTTGCCGGAGCGCTTCCTCCTTTCCCCCCTAAAGAAGGATCAGCACAGAAGGTCCATGACCTTGCAAGCCATTCAACACCTATTAGAGATAAATGCAATCGAACCAGTTCCGCTGGCCAAGAGGGGACGAGGCGTGTATTCAATATTCTTTACGGTCCCCAAGAGGAACAGAGACTGGCGCGCCATTCTCGATCTCAAATACGTCAACAAACACATCAAGCTGAGACATTTTCGGATGGAAACCCTTCGGTCAATTGCAGAGGCTCTGCAGAAAGGGGAGTTCCTGATGTCAATAGACTTAACCGAAGCGTACCTTCATGTACCCATCGCCCTGCCTCACCGAAGGTTCCTCAGGTTCTGCGTCCAGGAAGACCACTTTCAATTCAGAGCTCTTCCTTTCGGCCTGGCCACGGCCCCCAGGGTATTCACAAAACTCCTGGTGGTGCCAATAGTCAAGCTGAGGGAGAGGGGCATTCATGTGCACCCTTACCTGGACGATATCTTGATAAGATCTGCCTCCAAATCCGCCTCAGACAGGGAGACGGCTTTCACTCTACAGTTCCTAGAGAGACATGGCTTCCTGATAAATCACGACAAATGCTCGCCTCTCTGCATCCATCCCAGAGGCTGGAACATCTTGGCCTGACGATAGACACCAGAGAGGGCAGTTTCCTCCTCCCGGAAGACAAGAGGACCAAAACCAGGAAGCTAGTGAAACAGGTGATCAAACAACAAGCTTCCCCCCTGATGGAGCTGTCGAAGCTAATGGGTCTCCTGGTGGCAAATTCGGAAGCCATCTACTGGGGCAAGTTTCATATCAAACCCCTTCAGTCCTTCCTGCGACCTTTCCAATGGCAGATCACTCGAAAAGCAAACATCAAGCTTCAGGTCCCTTGCTCGGTAAAGGAAAGTCTGGGGTGGTGGACGGTCGACTCCAACCTTCGTCAAGGCAAGAGTTTCCTCTCCCCCCAGCTCACTCAGATCTTCACAGACGCCAGCCTGAGAGGCTGGGGAGCGACACTGTGGGACATTCCTGCTCAGGGGGAGTGGTCGGAGACGGAAAAGGGCCTTCCGATCAACGTCCTGGAAATGCGCGCTGTCTTTCTGGCACTAAAACACTTCAGACAATTGATTGTTCACGATCACATCCTGATTCGGACGGACAACATCGCAACCAAGACATACATAAACAAGCAGGGGGGAACCAGATCGTCCCGTCTGCAGAGAGAGGCCAACAAGATCATGTCTTGGGCGGAAATCAACCTTTTCTCTATCCAAGCGGAACACATCCGGGGTGTTCAGAATATCCACGCGGATTGGTTGAGCAGGGAATCGCTCCACCCGGGGGAGTGGTCCCTCAAGAGAGAAACCTCCGGCGCCGGAATGCCGGCGGTGGACCTCTTCGCATCTCACCGCAACAATCAAGTTCCGAGATTCTACTCCAGGTACTTCCATCCACTGGCAGAGAACATGGATGCGCTTACAGCTCAGTGGCCGGACGCTCTCCTGTACGCCTTTCCTCCCCTGCCAGTAATTCCAAGGCTACTCCGGAGAATCAAGGAACTTGGAGCGACAGTCATCATGATCACCCCGTGGTGGCCGAGGAGACCGTGGTTTTCTACTCTTCAACTCTTGTCAGTTGCCCCTCCTCTTCTCCTATCGGCCCAACCAGACCTCTTACAGCAGGGTCCGATTTGGCACCCCCTCCCAGAATGGTGGGCTCTGACCGGGTGGAAATTGAGCGGAACCTCTTCCAACGCCAAGGCCTTTCCCCGGACGTCATTGTCACCTTGCTAGCATCTCGAAAGAAGTCCACCATCCGTATATATAATTGCGCCTGGAAAGCCTTCCATAGATGGTGCAGACGTAAGAAGGTGTCGCCACTAGAACCGGCAGTACGCTCCGTACTAGGTTTTCTACAGGAGGGCCTATACAAGGGGTTGAGTCCAGCAACTCTAAAAAGACAGATCGCGGCCATAGGGTCGGTATGGACGGATGGGAATGGCGTGACCCTCGCGTCTCAACCATTGATTCGGAGATTCCTCAGAGGGGCCACATTATTGAAGCCTCCAACAGTCCACCATTTCCCCACGTGGAGACTCAATGTGGTTCTTTCGGCCTTAACCAAGCCACCCTTCTAACCTATAGGGAGTATAGCTCTCAGATGGTTGAAACTCAAGACTGTCTTTCTGGTGGCAATTACATCAGCACGCAGAATTTCGGAGTTGAGTGCTCTATCTTCGCGCTCCAACCTGTGTGTCTTTCACAAAGACAAGGTGGTATTGAGGACAGACCTGACCTTTCTACCCAAGGCGTACTCCACCTTTCATCGCTCTCAGGAGATCAATCTACCATCCTTCTGCCCTAACCCCAGACACCCCAGGGAACGAGAATGGCACAATCTGGATGTGAGAAGATCACTCAAGATGTACCTAATCAGGACAGAGGATCTTCGGCAGACAGACTCCTTATTCGTCAACATCTCACAACCTAAGAGGGGTTGTCGCATGTCATCATCGGCGATCGCGTACAGTATCAAGTCCTGCATTAGGGAGGCCTACAAAGCCCTCAAGCTCGATGTTCCATCTGGAATAACGGCACATTCGACGAGGAGCGCAGCCACCAACGCAGCACTGAGAAGGAATGCATCTGTGGAAGATGTATGCAAGGCAGCCACATGGTCGTCCTTAACCACCTTCATCAGACACTATCGTCTGCACATAAGTGCGTCAGCGGATGCGGCCTTCGGAAGGAGAGTGCTACAACATAGAAGATGAAGATGTAATTCCGCCCGGATCAGAGACACTGCTTTAGGAGCACCCAAGATGTCCTCCGCCTCGGAGGGAGAACGCCCCCTTGGATACTCACCGTGAAGGGTCCTTCTCCTCTGAGGAAAGGAGGACATTTGTCCTCCCATGCTCTTCGTCCTCATCATGCTATTCTCTGCACTCTCCTGATCCAGTTTTTTGACCTTCTATAGTTAAATTTAGCCGTTGTGGTACTATCTGTCCACATTCACATCACTATCTCGTTTACTTGTTAATTCTTGCATGCTATATGTTACTTACCTGTTTAAGGTTCTCTCAGTTTAGTTATTATCCAGTTTTTTCAACAAGGGATTCGGTACTGCTGAGGGGAGTCACCCGAACTGAGAAACCAAGGGTGATCCCACCTACCAGAGGAAGAGGAAGAAAGGTTTTTCAACTTCCTGCCTCCCCGATTGGACGGTGGGAATCACCCAAGATGTCCTCCTTTCCTCAGAGGAGAAGGACCCTTCACGGTGAGTATCCAAGGGGCCGTTTTATTTGGTTGAGTTCATTGGGCATTGCTACGTATGTTGATCTCAGGGAGCAAGCCCCATTTTATTCAGTGATGCTTTTTCTCAGGAATGTGTTCTCCAGATTGTATTGTCTGTCCTTTATAGTGTGCCTTCCATACTTAAATTTACATGTATGCCAAAATCATCTTAATTTGAGCCTGACAATGTGTCAGTTGTTTAAAAAATTGTATATATCGTAGGCAAATTCCAGAGGGATAGGGATGGAAGCACTAAACCTCCTGAGATTGAAAATAGCTTTGTTGAGCATAATTTGTTAGCTGCCTTGAAGACATAAACAGTGGGAAGATGGGGTATAAATATATGACATAAAAAAATAAGTGTTAGTCACAGAAAAACCAACAAAGAGAAGGCCTTCTGGGTTGTAGCACCAAAATTATAGAACTCTCTCCCCAGGGCTGTTTGTCTGTCCTTTCACAGTCTTCTACAACTGGGTGAAGAGTATTGTTTTTCGTTAGGTGTTCTCTCAGTGATCCCCCTTCCTTCTCTATATTTAATTGTTGTTTATTCATTTTTACATACATATTTTAGTTTTGGTTTTCTGGTCTGTTTTTTTATAATGCTTTGTTTTTAATTGTTAGCCACCTTGGTGGATTTGTTTGGGCAGAAAGGCAGGATATAAATTTTGTAAATAAATAAAAGCCATATGGTAGCGATATTCAGTGGCTCGGGAACCACATGTGGCTCTTTAGCATGTGATTATTCACCAATATTGCATTGGATACACTTTTCAGGGGAGTGGGCAAAACTGTTGCCTGGTAGGGCTTGTGCATGCCGGTTATTTCCCAGCTGAAAAAGCTTCCCCCTGTGGAATGGGTAATCTGCAAGCCACTCTGAGATGTAGACATCATGCCAGGAATGGAAGTACATGTAGCTCTTTTGGTTCATGGTAATTATGAATGTGGCACTCTATGAATTGTACAGCGAGCACCACTGCCTTATGGCACAAAAGACAGACGTATGCAATGTCACACCCCACTGTCAATGTTGAAACTTTTGTAGTGCGCTGAGAAAAGCACTTCAGATTTATTTTCTTGCGATTCTCTTTTTGCTTGGTAGACCGGATACGTGGCCCCTGTTGAAGTGATATTGTGAAACAAGTGTGATTATTCAGCTGGCCCCTTGTTGGGCAGCGGGGTGGTCTTCCATCCTTCCCCCTTCTTCACAGCTCCATCTGAAAAAGAAAGAAAAGTGGATCACATATTTAAATACTTACATTGAAGAATTACCTGTAACAGGGAATTTCTATTTGGTGCATCCATCCTTTATTTATTGACCTGAATGAAAGAGAGAGGCATCATTGATTCTATTGGACCTTGCTTAGATTACATCTTTGGACTGAGTCCTAATATTTATAAGCGGCCGTTATTTATTTATTACTGAATGTACCTATATATATTTATTACTGAATGTACTTGTTAACAGAGATTTGTCTTTCATGATTGGAATGTGGATAGATTTTTGTAATTACATTTAAGTATTTATAAGTATGTAATAGAGCGCTTAGTCGCTTTACATTTTCAATTGATTATATATATATATGTTTATATGTATTTTTATATAAACATATACAAAATAAATTGTGTTTGATGTATAGAATTAACTGATCCCTATGGTGTGGTTAGTCCACTCAGTCTGTTTGAGTTCTTGACTGGGGGAGCCTCTTTTGTTTGTACAGGGATGGAATAAGGGGAGTCAGGGAATGAAAGAGCTGAGTAAAAAAATGTTGGTAGAATACTCTTTAAGTCACAGGCAAAATAGTTTTTTGAAGCTTAGTTTCTACATTCTTAATCCTTAACAGCGAGAGGTGTTTTGTTTAAAATTTCAGTTACAACAACAGTGTTTCATCACAGAGTTCCCGAGGAAACCTTCTCATTGAGGAACTGCTTTGTCAGGAAGTTCTTCCTAATGTTAGCAAAATGCAAACTGAGAGCCAGTTTGGTGTAGTGGTTAAGAGTGTGGGACTCTAATCTGGAGAGCCGGGTTTGATTCCCCACTTCTCCACCTGAAACCAGCAGGGTCAGCTTGGGTCAGTCACAGCTTCTAGGAGCTCTCTCAGCTCCACCCACCTCACAGGGTGATTGTTGTTGTGGGGATAATAATGACATACTTTGTAAACCACTCTGAGTGGGTGTTAAGTTGTCCTGAAGGGCAGTATATAAATTGAATGTAGTAGTAGTTGTTGTTATTATTAACCTGTTGGTTCTGGTCTGACCCTCTGGAGTAACAGAAAACAACTCTGCTCCATCCTTTATATGACAGCCATCAAATACTTGAAGAGGGCTATGATATCACCTCTCAGTCACCTCTTCTCCAGGTTGAACATACACAGTTCACTCAAACTTTCCTCACAGGACTTGGTCTCCATCCCACACACCATCTTTGTTGCCTTCCTTTGGACATATTCTAGCTTGTCAACATCCTTCTTAAACTGTATTGTCTAAAACTGAACACTGTACTCCAAGAGTAAAATGATATCATCACTTCACATGATCTGGACACTATACTTCTGTTGATGTAGCCCATTATTGCATTTCCTTTTTTAGCTACCACATCATGCTACTTACTCACGTTCAGTGTGTGGTTTACTAAGACCCCTGGATCCTTTTCACATGTTCTACTGCCAGAACAAGTTTCCACCATCTTATAATTATGCGTTTGCGTTTTCCTACCTACATGCAGACCATTTATCTCTGTTGAAATTCATCTTGTTAGTTTTAAGCCCAGTTTTCCAGCCTGTCAAGATCATCCTACATCTTGATTCTGTCTTCTACTGTATTTGCTACCACTACCAATTTAGTATCATCTGCAAATTTAATGAGCATCGCCTCTGTTCTTTCATCCAAGTCATTTATAAAGATGTTGAACAGCACCAGGCCCAGGACAGATTCCTGAGGGACTCTGCACTTGTCACTTCTCTCCAAGAGGATGAGGAACTATTTATGAGCACTCTTTGCATGCCATCTGTCAACTAGTTACAAATCCACTTAACAGTAGTAGGATCCAAACCATGTTTTACTAATTTGTCAACAATAATATCATGTGGAACCTTAGCCTTACTTAAATCAAGATAAACTGTGTCTACAGCATTCCCCTAATCCGACAAACTCTCAAAAAAAGGAAATAAGGTTAGTCTGACATGACTTTAGTGTATTAGGGTAGAGACATCAGAATCTATGATTTATGTTCCCCAAGTACTTCATTTTTGTCCTTAAAATTAATGGGTCCCTGCATATGTACCCCTTCCCGCTCATGATTAGGGTTTTTATTACCAGTAATTGGTATCATACTAACATTTAGGGTTTTTTCTCCTTCCCGACCCAGGATTTAAAGATCTCCTTATCAGGTTTGCAAGACTCCTGCCAAACACATTATTTCTTCTTACCCTCATGAGGAGCAAACTGTCTTCTGACAGAAGTGCTTCATCTTGAAAGCATAGTCCGTGATCCAAAAAACCCAAACCTTTTCTGATGACATCACCGGTGTAGCCATTTGTTTATTTTCTGTATTCTTCCTCTTAAGCTATGACCATCAGTGGGAAGAAGTGACAAAGTAACAACCTGCACTTCCAGGTCCTTCACCTTTTTACCCAGAGCCTCATAGTCTCCTCTCCTTTAATACATTCTGGGCTGTGCTGAGCAGTATCATTTATTCCCACATGGATGAGCAAAAAGGTATAATAATCTGTGGACTTGATGAGTCTTTCTAGCCTTTCTGTCACATCCTGGATTCATGTACCTGGTAAACAACATACCTCTTGAGATAACAATTCTGGTTGGCACAGTTTAGCCTCTGTCCCTCTCAGTAGGGAGTCCTTAATCACCACCACACATTATCTCTTATTTTGAGGAACAGAAGTATGAGTCCTCTCATCAACAGGAGCCTGAGAAACTTCCTTTGAACTCTGTGGAGCCTGGGGCAGTAGTCCTCAGTCATTGGGGGCTGTGTTCCAGATCCTGTGGACAGGAGCTTGCTTCTATGCTTTCCCACCAGTCCCACTCATATCTCAGGTCCTGGGCAGGATCAGGTCACAGGGAACCTGTGACATCTTTTTTGGTATATCAGGTGTGGTTCTCCCCACAACTAGCTATGTCAAGGAAACAGTTTGTGCGTTTTCCAAGGGCCCCCAACCTCCTGCACAGGAGTCCAGTGTTGCACCATTATGTCAACCGGTTCAAACTAACAGTGTGGCCCATCATCCATTGACCCTGTCTGAGGAGGTCACGCAGGTCATTCTAAATGCTTGTAAACCCTCCGCAAGAGGATCTTATGCTCACAAGTGGAGAAGGGTGGGGGTGCGATGGTGGACTCAATGGGCTCCAACATTGCAATGTTATGACGCATGCGCTGGAATTAAAAAAAAGTGATGTCAGCTTCAGCCCCCACAAAAGGTGGGCTCAAATAGACATGTGTCAACTCATCTCGAATAAGAAAGCAGACATCAAATCACCTAGAGGTCATGTAGTGCAGAATTCCAGGTGCCCAAGCCGATTCAACACTGATTAACGTGACTACTGTAAGTGCCGGCTTAAAGTGTGCCGTGTGGAATGGGCCCCTGTTCCAGTAGTCCAGAGTCAGTATCTGTGGGGAGGACCTAGAACCAATTGCTTAGCAATAAAGGCTCAGAAAGGTTCCTAATTTTCCTGGTCCTGTCAGTCATGTTCTTTAACTTGCCCTCTTCCTGCATTTGGCGTTCTTCCTTTTCCTGAGATACCTTCTTCCCCTTCCTGTTGCCCTTCCAAGAGTGCGTCATGTATTTTTTCCAAGAACTCTTCACCTTCCTTGATAAGATGGCGTACAGATAGATATGCCTCAAGCTGTTACATCTTCTCCTCCAAGAGGGCTGCAAGCTTACACTTCCTAGAAGGGTAATTTGCATTACCCTGTGGTAAGAAAACAAAAAATGAACAGACTTTGCAGGTCACTACCTTAGCTCCCTCACCAGCCATGTTGCTTTTATTCAAATAGAAAGTGGCCCAGTCTTTCCTGCTCTCCCTCAAACTCCCACACAAAACTCTCTGTTTGCTCCTCCTGTTGACTCACTACAGACATATGAAGAAAAGGGTTTAATTAGCCCTACATTTATGCTTCTGTATTAAAAATCCTTTTCTCCCTCAGCTAAAAAAAATCCAAGCATTAGGGCACTATTTCATCCATACATAATTCTTCTCATCAGCATGCAGACCTGTGTTGTTTGCTGTATGTAGTGTGAAATTGTACTAAGATGGGCTTTCAAATATTAAGTGATTTGAATAAGAAAATCCGCTTTAAAACATTTACCTGGGCAGCAGACTTGCTCCAATTCTGTTGTGCTTTCCAATAGTGTTGTGATTTTGCTAATATTTAATCAAACATATATAGCCTTTCACCGTATAAAATTTTTATTATTTTTCATTACTCAGCAAGACATGAGAGTGCCACATTTACACATTTAAAAGCTGATAGAGAAATATCACTGATAGATGCTTAGTGCCCTGGAAGGGGGTTGGTAAACATTTCATTCTTGGTTGATAGCTTCTTCGCGGAGATGAATATAAACTGATTTGTTATGAAATGATGGGAAGAAATCAGTTTGTCAGCCAGCCTGCATTTTCATGAAGCCCAACGTCATACTATGCTGCTGCTATAATGGAGATAATGAAGGGATAGCCTGAAATGTAAAGAAGCTAGAACCTAGATAAGCTATGTCCATACTTCAGTTTCCTATCTTAAAGCCTGGCCTGTGGTTATAATTAGGGGTGTGCAGGGCCAGGGTGATTCAGGTTTCCCGATTCAGAATTCCTGAATCAGGAAAAAGATCCAGAATAAAGGGAATTCTGAAGCGGCAAGCCGCTTCTGAATACCCAATTTGGAAAGGTTCGTGTTTGCTTCTTAAAGATTCGGCCATTATTTTCAATGGCGAACACGCTCCAGGCTTTCCAGGAGCCGGGGTGGGGGGGCATTTTCTTTAGGAAGCAAACCAAACTTGGTGGGGACCTTCTCCTAACTCTCCTCTAACTACCCCCCAAGTTTCAGAACGATTGAACTTCGGTGGGCCATGTTATGCCCCCCCCAAAGAAGACCCCCCCCATCCTCCTCCACTCTCCATTATTCCCTATGGGGAAAAACAAGTGATCTTTCTAGGTGGCTTGTGGTGGCATTTTGCAAGCAAAATGCACCCAATTTTCAGGGGACCTGCTCCTACCTCTCCTACCATGCCCTCCCTCAAGTTTCAGGGAGATTGCACTTTGGGGGCCACGTTATGGCCTCCCAAAGAAGGTGCCCCTATCCTCCCCCTCTCTCCTCTATTCCCCATGGGGAAAAACACAGGCCTTTTTTCTAGCTTGCTTGGGGTAGCATTTTGCAAGCAAAATGCACTCAATTTTCAGGGGACCTGCTCCTACCTCTCCTATCATGCCCTGCCCCAAGTTTCAGGGAGTTTGGGCTTTGGGGGCCATGTCATTGCCCCCCCCCAAAGATGGTTCTCCCAGCACACCATTTTATTTCTACTGTTGGGAAGACTTCCACACAGCAGAAACACATGGATTGGGGCTGCCAATGGCCACAGCCACAGTCCGGCTACACCACACACCCCAAGCAACCCATCAAAACCACATTCCCCCCCTCCCCAAAACCTAACCACACCTGCAGTAACTGGCCAGCCACTCTCCATTGGTTCCTGTTATGGGAAAATCCAGACTCCCACAGCAGGAACACGTGGAATGTGGCATCCATGGCCACAGGCATAACCCCCCCTTTCAGTATACCCCCCAACAGCCCCACAGACCCAAAGACACACTCCCCCAAGTTCCCCACCACCCCCAGAGCAGGCTGGCCAGCCACTCCTCATTGTTCCCTATGACGGGAACTTTTAAACTGTGTTTCCCAGGGCAATTATGCTCAGGCTAGGGGTGCCACAGTGGAGAACACATTCCTGAGTGCAAGCTCGTCCCTTGGAAAGCACACCTGAACCACGGGCACGCACCCTCAAGTTCCACCCCCCCCCTCGAGCAGGCTGGCCAGCCACTCCCCATTGTTCCCTATGATGGGAACTAACCTTCACACTAGAGAATAACACTCAAACACACATTGAATCAAGTTCCAAAAAAATTATTTTTTAGCTTTCAGTTACAGCTTTAAAGGCACACTAGTGTGACACATCACAACAGTCTCCCATATAACAGTACCACAGCTTACCTCAAACCAGAGAATCACAAAAAACATAATTACTTGCAAAAACACTTTATTTCTTTCTTGGCTTTAAGTTACACAGCATGAAGGCACAACACAAGACATCACAACAGTCTCCCACATAATAGTACCTCCGCTTACTTTAAACCAGAGAATCACAAAAACACAATTACTTGCAAAACACTTTATTTCTTTCTTGGCTTTAAGTTACACAGCATGAAGGCACAACACAAGACATCACAACAGTCTCCCACATAATAGTACCTCAGCTTACTTCAATCCAGAGAATCACAAAAACACACAGAGTGTCTTGCAAAAACGCTTTTTCTTGGCAGAGCATGAAGACAAGCATTCATTCCTCCCAAAGCAAAATGAAAGGGGGGACACTCTTGCAACTTAGTCCAGCAGAAACATTGTCATTTCCTGCAGCTGGGCTTTCAGTTCAGCCAGTGGGGAAACAGCACAGAACAGAACAGTACCTAGCCACAAGGACAACACAATGGCATTTGCAGAGCACGGTTGCAGAGTTTCCCCCACCCCACCCCCCACCAGCTTCAGGCTGAACTGGAAACCACCTGTGAGGCAGTGATGTAGCCTTCATCATCAGCTGGCGCCCACCCACACCATCCCTACCTGCCCCACTCCCCCACCCCTTCACCATGAACATTTTAACAGCATGCTGCAACATAAAACAACATTAAACAGAAGCATAGCTAGTTTGGTTGGTACTCTTGAGTTTCTTGCTGTAAGTCCCTAACCTAACCAGTCCCTATCTAACCTGTCTCTCCCTCGAGTGGTAATCAACATTTCTGGGGCATGTTATTAATTATCAGAATAAATTTGTGCCCACGGGATCTGTGACAGTTTTGGGTCATTTTTTTCCTGTTGGGGAGGGGACCAAATTGCAGGGTGCATTCCCTTTGCCACTGAGTTCCACCCTCCTTCTGCTGGACTTTTTTCTACTTCTAAAAGTTTAATGTAGGGAAGATTGCGATTCCCCAGGTCCTAGACTCGCAGATCACTTTATATACTATGTCAATTGTAGGATAACTGAGTTAGTGAACTTTGGTCATTTTATCTTTTTGCTTTTCTTGCTTAGCCAATCACCTGAATTTTCAATCTGTATTTTTGCTCGAGTAAATTATGTTAATCGAACAAATGGGCTATGGCTCTCTTTCTCTCATGTATGCTGTAAAAGCAGCTTTGATATGTGTGTGTTTTAATAGGTCAGTTGGTGTGGTGATTTTCAATCATTTGGTCAATGTGCTGCAATCATTTATAGCTTTCCAAATTCCCAGTAGATTATCCCATCATTATTTCCTTCCCACACACACTTGATCTTTTCAGAAACTTAAATTTTAATATACAGTTTGCAAAACAGAGCATGGGATTATGGCTAAATGTCTTTGTGTATTCAACTGCAAACTGTTTTTGTGTGAACTAGAGCAGTCTGACAAAAGCCTGGTTTGAATTATGATTCCCTGTATTCTGCCCACTGGGAATTCCTGTTCAGTCTTCAGCAGCCGTAGACATGCATGTATAGATGTAGGGTTCCTAGGTTCCCCAGTTGGGGCAGGGGATCCCCCCACTCCCAGCCCCCACCACCTTTTGTCTGGTCAGCAGGGGGGATGATGGGAACAGGAGTTCCAGAATATACTCCTGTGCACTCCAGAGCCTTCATTGTTGCATTGGGAATTACGTCATTCCCAGTTCAACAAAGAAGGGCAGGGCCCCGCACAGGGGTATTTTTGCTTAGAATCGACTGATAAATTTCCCCTCCCGCAACCTCCCCCATCCCCTGATTCAGGCCCTGGGGGACCTGACAGCTTAATATGGATGTCATGTTTCAATAGGTTGTATATATGAACAAGCCTCAAATCAGGGAATAGACTGCGTGTTTTGGACCTATGTGCATATACTCTGTTCAGATATGATATGTATATATATGAGTGTATTATAGCCAAGTCTAGCATGCTTGATGAGCAGAATGAGAAGATGCAACCTCAGTCCTACCATGCATCAGGAGTGGGTAAGAGGAAGTACCATCCAAACTGGGGAAAATGAATTCCCAGTGAAAAAGATTTTTCAACGATGTATGTTTGTGAAGGGGATTTTTTTTAAAAAAAATCCAATATACTATTTTTACAGTTTCTTTTAAATATAGGACTTAATTACAGAAACATACTAGATCTTCAAAAAGAAGAATTACTGAAAACTTTCCAGTACAGTGTTATAAAGCCTATGTAGAAAAGTTTAGAATTTTTAGAGTGACTAGATTAATGTTCTTCTTGCAAAAGGAAATGATAGGAAATAAGAAAACTTCAGCATAAGCACTGAGCTGTGAATGATAGCAGCCAGCGTTTTTGTTGTTGTTGTTGTTTTCTATAAAGTTTAAGTTGTCAAAATTTGAGATGCCCCATTGTTTTGGAAGTCTTAAGTGGACTCATAAACCAGATGTATTAAATAGGCAAAATAAGCCTCACGTGCACCATGGGGGATGTAGAATTTAATCTACTGGCCCAGGTCTCAAGCAGTAGACCACAGTATGGGAATTCACCTCTCCAAGTTTATTCTCTCCAAGTTTATTCTACTGAAATCTTCAACTGAAATTCCTTTTATCACTGCCACCACCATATTAACTGGAGACATAATTTCCCCAGGTCTAAGACTTGTCTGTATCCTACAAAATCTCCTATTAATTTTATATAGCATTGAGTTAATATAAAACATGATAATCCCTCCCCCATTCTCAGAAGGTGAGATTAGTGGGGGAAAGAGGGGCTGTGACACAAGTTTATATGAATAAAATACATAGGGCAGATGAGGAGCAGTTGCAGTGCATCTCTCTTCCTATGATCTTGAATGCGCAGCCTGCAGAATTCAAGATTTATGTTCCTGTAATATTATTGGAATTTATAACCTTGCCCATAGCTATAAGTGTGGAGCTGTGTTCATAAAGAGCTGTCCTGATGTAGTAAGAAGTCATCAGAAGGGTGCAAACGCTTTTGCAATGTTGAGAGTCATGTGTGCAGCATATATCATGACACCTATAATTTACAAGTGATGGCTTACGTTGACCCTTGACTTTTCATCTTTTTATGACTTTGATCCATTACATCCTTAAGTGGTAACTTACCTAGCAGTATTTAGTTTATTGAAGGATTCATTATATTTATGGTGATGTGGTGATTGAGGCTGATGAGTGAAAGCAGAGAAGGCACTCAAGCAGATTGTTCATCCTGGTAGTATACCTGGTGTTTATGTAAATATAGGGACTGATTTCTGCCTGTGTAAACATCAGTGCAATTATTTGCTCAATTCTAGAGTTTTGTGGCTCCTAAACAAAGCAGAAGCAGTATTTATACTGGGCAGGGCTGGTTAGCATATCCCAAGGTGGGGTAGCTGCTATGGCCTAGGGCTCCCTGCTTACTCGCTTGTGAGCCCTCCCTCCATCTGCACTCTTAGGTACACATTTGCTAGAAAGGGTGTGCAAGTGGTGGATGGTAGTAGCACTCTCTGCTGCAAACACTGTCCAGCACCATCAGGAGAAGGTGTGCCTGCAGGCAATGGGGGGCAGGGGGTTGATTGAGCTGGAAGGAAAGGATAGGGAGTGGCAGAGTGGCTTGCAGGAAGAGGGACCTGAGCACTGCATACCCAGAACCTCCCAAAACTGGCCCTGATACTAGGAGTAAGCAAGAGAATGGTTGACTGCGTTCCATTTGCAAGGACTGTTGAGGACCAGTCTTAGCTGTCCGTGACTGGTTTTGCTCTGACAGAAACCATGAGTTTTAATGTATCAGGTAAAATTGAGGACAGAATTTCTTTCAAAAATATTTTCTGGACTTTCAAAAGGTAGTGAAAACAGGGTAATAAGTCATACCATTTTTGCTTAAAGTAGTACATGTTTAAAATAGCACAAGCTTTATAAAATCAGGCAAAAATTGACACATTGAAATAATTTTTTCAAACAAGAATTACAGTTTGTATTGAGTTAATTTCAGAAGTCTGTGAGTTTACCACTTCATCTGAGTAATTATTAATTGCCAGAGGAAGAAAAATAGTGAGAATGCTTCAGATTTGTACAGGGTTCCAATTTACACAGTGCTATGTGATACTAGAGAAAAACATTTGCTTTGCTTTCTCTATTCACTCAAGGTAAGAGTACCCTGCAATCATAAATCACAAACACTGCTCTGTTTTGTATTGGAGTTGCTAGCCTAGGGAGAATAAAAATCAAATCCTTATTCTGAAGAGGCATATGCACAGAGTCCTTGAGTGGGGCCATCTTCAGCTCGGATAGGAAGTAACTTCATGGTAGGTGTTCTTAAATTGTCATGCTTTTATCCTGCCTTTCTTCAAGGTGATATGGAAGAGGCTCCCTTCTCTTTATGCCATCTTCACTGCAAACCTGTAAGGAAGGTTAGGCTGAGAGTGTGACTGACCCAGCGGGTTTCATAGATTTGTTTGTAACAAATTATCTATCACATAGAGGTGCCAGTGAACCTATACCCACAGTTATTGGAGGGTGAAGCAGGCAATTGTTAAGTTAGGTCTAAGCCAGAGACAGAAACTGGGAAAGGGGAAAGACACTACAAAGAAGAAAGATAATAGAAGAAAGAGAAAAAGACCTGACTGATTCTGAAGATACAGAAACTGGAAACATGGTAATTAGCTGGCTGATTTTTGAGATGTTTCCTAACCTGCTGCTAGTGCTAACTGCATTTGAACACTAAGCAACTGGATAAGCATGAGCCTGAGCATTCTTTTTTTTGGAATGTGACATGTCTGTTCTATATTAAACAATACACATTCTTCAGAGCTACAACAGATTATGCACAAAAGTAACCTGAAATGTTCAATGTGTTGTGGTTTTATTTAAATGTTTTAAATGTAGATCAGGAGGAAGGGGGAGAAATCCAAACCCCAGTAAAAGCAGTAGTGATTAATTTTTTATGACATGGGAAAGGACATTTGAAGATGGACATGAGCTCACTGAATGATGTAATCAGTCTTATCACTAGCAGATTGTCAGAATTTAAGGGTGAAATTGTATAATTTCTTTGCAGTACATAATCCAGCTTTGACGGGGAAGAGGCTGGATAGATCAGAGTGTATGTTGTAGTTTATTAAGAAAATGGGCTGAAATTGGGTGGTACTTCTTGTGCTTTAATTTAGAAATTATTTTCCTCTTTCTGTAACAGCAAGATGATGTTTATAAGTTCATGTAATAGATATTACATCCCAGTAAATAGTCCTGCCTGGGATACATACTTGAATAGGCAAGCAGTATTTGATCTGAATTATCTACAGTGGCCAGTTTGCGTTAAAACAACAATAATGGCCTTGCTGTTCTGTGTTTTTAATAGCAACCTGATTAAAAAAAATTATACAAATAAAGATTTTGCTTAGAATGGGGGTAATTTGAGGGAAGAACTTAAACTTGTTTAAAATGTGTGTGTCAGTGTAACGTTAAAAGCATAGGAGTAAAATCAGAGGAAAATATGTTAATCCTTTTGCAAATAATGGATGTGGATGGCTGCAATCTCTGAAACATTGTTCCTGCTACTGCAGTCATGAAGATAGCAATAGTGGCTGGTTCTGTTTGATGAACAAGAGATACCTGGTATGAAGGAGCTCTTACATTTAGGGAGCAATCCCAAGCAGCTCTGTTTGGAAATGTTCCATTTATTTAATGGGGCTTACTTCCAGCAAAGTGTTTTTAGGATTGTAGCCTTCGTCATTAATGGCCAACATCAACAGCCCTTGTGCTCTTTTGGAGGCTTCTTATTTGACGTCCTTTAAATGGAATGCATTAGGGTCTCTTTGTGCTTAGATGGATCCTGTTCCTCCTGCAGTTTCTGCAGTTACAGAATTATGGCACATTTTCGCATGTTATATTAACATTATGGGCCAATCCAGATCTAAAACTTGGGAAGAAATCTTTTTTTTTAATGGAAGTCTTGGACGATAGGGAGATTTTTACCTTTGGACCAATTGATAGGCTATGATGAAGGGTTTTTTTTATAGCTGAGGTCTAGAGATGACTTGCCAACTTATGTGGAATAGTGATGTTTACCGCTGCAACATCTGTTGGTATCTAAATATAGCCCTGCAGCATGGTTTCAGATTTTTCCTTATTCCTGGAAATTCTCATTGAATCAATGCAGAAAATGAAAGTAGCAGCATTTGTTTATAAATATTTTATGTCAGTTAATAAATATGATATTCAGAGTCTCAAGTAGAGATGGGCACGAACCAGAATACAAACTAAAAAGAACCACGAAGCAGGGCTGTTCATGGTTCACAAACCAGTGGTTTGTGGAAGCTCATTTCCATGAACATCCACAAACTTGCACTGGTTCATGTGTTGAACTCCAATGCCCCTTTCCCTGCCGCTGCAAAGTGGCAGGGAAAGGGGCATTTAAACCCATGGATCAGCTGCTATCCCCGACAAGCAGCTGATCTGGGATTTCCCCGGCCAGCCAAGCCCCATCTGCTGTTTAAATTAAAGAGCGGGTGAAGCTTGGCTGGCTGGCCAGGAGTTCCTGGCCAGCCAGCCAAGCCTCACTCGCTGTTTAAATGGTCATTTCCCTGCCGCTCTAAGTGGAGGGGAAATGGTCATTTAAAAGGAAGGGCTTGGCTGGCCAGCTGGGAATTCCCAGCTGGCCAGCCAAGCCCCACCCAATCTTTAAATGGCCATTTCCCTGCTGCTCAGAGCGGCGGGGAAATGCCTATTTAAACAGTGGGCTGACCAGCTGGGAACTCCCTGCAGGCTGAGTGCAGCCTGCAGGGGTGAAATGCCCTTCTCCCTGATGCAAAAAGCAAAGAGTGTTCTTCCGGGAACTAAAATGAGAACCCAAACTAACACACTTCCTGGGATTACTAATCCAAACTATTACACAATTACAAATTAATACATTTTATAAAGTGCTTCCAGTGCAACAACTGCTCAGTTTCATTATAATAAATACATTTAAAGTTAAGTTAATATCAAATAGTCATCTGACCTGATGTACAATACATTTGTGGAAAGAACGTACAAAGAATATTTCAGAAAAAATGCATTTATATGGGTGCACTCAGGCACTCCGATACAATGAATCAGAAATCAATTACAAAGTCTATAGTATCCAGCTGTAAAGTTGCTTGAAGGATGACAATGGAGCAAAAGTGCCACGCCTATGGGGTTTGCCGGCATAAGTGGCCCAACCCATTTCATGATATCACTTTTTCACAGGCATTTCTTTCATATCTAATATACAGCAAAACAATACATAATACTATACACATCAAATTTATATAGATAGCAAATAACAACAAAGTTCCATCCACTCACAGCAAATGCTCTTGTCAATTTCACACTGTCAGGTTCAGAATGCTGTGTTGTGCTGCTTCGCTTAACCGACTCCATCTTTAATCCTTTCAGTGTTTAAGTGCTTTCTCCACAGGTGCCAAGGTTCCCAGGCAGCTATCTCACAGAAGAGGATTGTTTTGGCTACCGACGTTCCACCAAGAACCGGCCTTGGGAACTTTCGCTATCCTGACTTCAAAGGGAATGTTTTGAGAACTATGGGGGGAGGTTGGGCCTTCTGTGATCTGTTACTTTGTACCTCATGCTTTGCTAGTCATTGGTAACAATGCATATGTACCAACCTGAATATTGCATTCAGGCCAGTGGACTATAATGATCTTTTTCTTCATTAAATGCTTTTTGGAAACAATGGACTATTGTCTAATTGCAGAAGGCAGACTGGAGTAAGGATATTATCTAGCCATGGTTCTGACATTTTGTTACCAATCTACTTTTCCAATGCCTAAGCCGGATCAAACGGACTTCAAAGCTGTCCCAGTCAGGGATCCTTTGTTTGACCCGTATGCCTCTCCCGGCTCTCAAGGTTTGGAAGCCCAAGAACCTATACCGCGAGGAGACGGCTCCTCGGTTACAATGATCTATACCCTCGCTCCTAGCAACGCGGATACGCGGCCTAGAGCCACAGCCGCACCACTCTTCAACTTGCCCACCCCGACGCAGTGGGGTGCAAGGCCAAGGGAAACGAGAGAGCGGAGGGCCAGCACGATGTTTACACAGCTACAGCTGGATAGCCGGCGCAGTTTGGAATCCATACCCGAGCAAACCGGTGGCCGGCCGTGGCTGTTCTGGAACAGGACGACCGAACAAATGGAATGGGAAACATCCCGCCGTGGCGCCCAACGTGGGGCCCCGGCCAGGCCAACGACCTGGCCTGAATGCACCAACCTGAATATTGCATTCAGGCCAGTGGACTATAATGATCTTTTTCTTCATTAAATGCTTTTTGGAAACAATGGACTATTGTCTAATTGCAGAAGGCAGACTGGAGTAAGGATATTATCTAGCCACGGTTCTGACACACACCACCATGTTGGCAATTCCCTATCGGTCTAACGCCACGGGCAGATCCCTCTTGTAAGTGCTTTAAATCCTGGTATAACTTTCATGCGTCTCTTAAAGACATGCTTTGGGAGTATCCAGTTATTTGGTCTTTTGGGAGGAAGTCATTACATATCAACTTTGTGTTAGAATATTCACTGATTTTTGAGGATGTTCATGTTCTTTTAAACTATTTGCCTGTTTCTTAGACGCTACCTACTTGTCAACGAAAATGGAGCCTCTGTACCCTTACTGCAGCCAAAAGACATATAGTACATCACTGGAGAGATAAATGCCCATCTTCCATAATTCAGTGGATTTAAGTCTTTAAAACCTTATCAGTATTTTAATGTAAGACATATAGATGACAATTGCGAATGGACTTAATTTTAGATATTTGGGAACCTTTTATAGACGCTTATGTCTAGACCTGCCACTGTTGTTGTCATATTTCTATTTTGATTTGTATGAGGTTTGTTTTAATGTTTAAAAAATAAAAAAATTAAAACCTTGGAAATTAATTTCCAGTCTGTGGTCTAGCACAACTCAATTTACCAGTTCTATGTTACTAAAGCTTATTAGTGTCACCATAGCTGTAGACAGAGAGGATGTTTTTGAATAAGGAAACAGTGCTGATTGTTTAAATAAGGCTTATGTAATGGAGGAAGATAGTTGATTTTGTTGGAATAGGACAGAGGAAATGTTTTTCTGGATACGTGGGAGTCTGACATTACTGAGTTGAGTGATCTAGTAAATTTCCAGATTTCACCTAGCAAGTTGCATTTGTAAGTACAAGAAAGGTAGAATATCAATACTGCATGTCCTTCTGAATAATTTACTTAATATTGCTGACACAGTGAAACCTGTACTGGAGTGACTTGGCATTCCTTACTTGTAAACAAGCTGTTAAAAATTCCAACTACTCCCTTGCGTTGCCATTGCCTCTTTATGACCCATATCCTAAATTCTGAGCTGTACAGAACTCGTCCTTTATGACAGCTGTCTTCCTTGCACAGTTAAAATAGACATTTCACTAGCACAAGTCAGCTGCACAGTAGTTGTCATCTCTCATTTGAAAGGTTATAAAGGAAAATTAACCAATATGGCTTATGTGTGTTTCACACTCTCCATCAGTGTGAATTGGGTATGTCTGGCACCTTCTATCTCACACTTCTTGTAAATATGGCTGCTTCTTTTCCTGAAAGCAGCTTCCTGCTTGGAATGGCATGGAGCTCATTTCAGTCAAACGGTTGTGGAAAGTGTATGAGAAATTATGCACTCATCTGTACTTGGTGCACATGATTTCAGGTTTTGCAAACTCAATTCAGTCTTGCAATATCTTCTCCCCTCTCCCAGCAAATAATAATCCCCATCCCTGCTACTCATATTCAGGTGATGTATTTGCAGCTGTGTGAAGTCAAAAACTCAGAATGTTTTCCAATTAAATTTGCTGCAAGACTTAAGGATTCCACTTTTCAGTCTGGAATTATAAAGTAAGGTCATTTTGAAAATGTATTATTTCCTTTCCCAGCAGAGTCTGACCACCTGAAGTATCTAGATTTTTTTTTCTTATGAAAGGAAAATGACAAATGGAAGTTTAACCTAGATATTATAGGGTTCGACTTCTTTTGGCCCTGTAGGTGTAATATTTTTGGAAAGCATTTTTTGACTGACAGTTCTTTAAAAAGAACTTGTCTCTCGTTATTTTTACCACTTCTTCATGTTGTTTGAATAGCTTTTCCACCCAGAGACTGATGTAACCTTGACCTTTCTATGTGGGAAATAAATGGACATCAGGTGTTTCCCACATCTCTTTTAGTGCTTAATTGTTACTGTGCTGTTTAGACTAGATGGGGTGGAGTGTGGAGCAGCGGTTAGAAACACCGCGGTTGTAATGCTGGCCAATACTGAAGTCAGAAGATGTGTAGGTAGGGTTGCCAGGTCTCCTTACCCTCCTGGTGAGAGGGAGGGACCCAGCACTCCTTTGCACTGCCTGAAGAGTGCTACTTACATGTGTGTGCGAAGCTCAATAAAGTGATGTCTTCGTGAAGGCACAGGAGTACACAAGCACTTTGCAGCAGGCCAATTTGGGCCCCAATCGGGGCCCAGGAGGCCTGTTCCCCCCACCTCCCCTCCCACTGGCCAGGTCCCAGTGGGGGGACCTGGGATCCCTATGTGTAGGTCAGTATGATAACTCCAGCAATTAATTTTTTTAGGATTGTGGCATAAGTGATAAGGATTTTTGTGATTAGTCCTTCTTTTATATTGTTTTGAGAAAATACAGTAGACAGAAAAGTTCCCAGTCCAGGAAGACCAAAGTGAGAAATCCTAGATTGTTATCTATTGAAAATATGGAAATAGTGAATATTTCACATTTTAATTGTTGTAGAAAATATCTCCTATTCTTTGCTTAAAAGCAGATACATTTGCCCCTCTCTTCCCTCCATCATTGATATACAGAGTAACATAAGAAAAATATAGTTCAGCAACCATTTAAATGTCTTGGCAACAAACACAGGGAATGAAATGGCAAGGGACCGAAGAGGGTAACAAGGGATGATTGTTAGTGAATGGATGCTGCTACATGTCCGTCATTCCCATTGTGAATATGGATTGTGAGGGTGAACCACTTACCAAAGTATTTGTAGTGTTGCCAGGCAAGAGCACAGTCTGGCTTAGAATTAGTATTATGTCACTCTTCTCTAGCCTATCAAACTGTTTGCAATCCTGAATTAAAGAAGTAGGGTAAATATAACTTATATGCAAATAAACTTAATCTGGCCAATTAATTTTGAAGTACAGTTTGAATTTTCTAGCCACAGAAATCTGATATTTGACCATAATTATAAAAAGCAAGAAGGACCTATGCAGTTGAGGATTCAAGTGCAATATTCATACATTGGTCCTTACATTAATTAGTCTGTTTCAGTCCTGAAGTGTGTTCATATTAAAATTGCTGTAATGTACTGTCTGTTACATAATTGGTATCCTTGCACTGTGTTTAGGTGGCTCCTTTTAAATCTTGCCTTTGTCCGTCTTCAACAAAAGATGCATTTTTGTGTAATACTGTGTAAAGTATGAGACAACTGGAGAATACCTGGAGTGTTGCTAATATAATTGTTCACAGTTTAGTCACAGCAGGGGTCATTTCTCATTTGATATATTGTTATTTTTTACCATTAATCCTGAATTCTCAAAGATTCAGAGTGTGTGAAGGTATTTTCTGCTGTATTTTTCTGGAAGGTAATATCAAACAAATGTTACAATTTTTTAGTAATTCTTACATTTATTAGATGAGTGCTTAAAAGTCACAATTGGCTAGAGTATTTTCAGGTTCACGTGTTTAGGGGCCAAATAGCAAGACTGACTTAGAGAATTTTGAGTTGTCGTATCACTAATTCTAGAAGATGGCTTTCCTTCTAGGTTTTCCATTTTAGTTTTGTCAGTATATTTGCCAAAATGGACTTCGATGACATTCGTTTTATCACTTGTGTCATAAAAATTTGTCTTTGTGAACTATTAGCCAGGAAAAAGATGTACAAAATTGAGAGAGAAAATGGCTTAGAGAGCCATTAATATACAGCTCTGTCACTGTAAAGAAATGTGCCTATTTGTAATACAGTGTAGGAAGGCGAGGAAGGATCTGGCATTGAAGTATAAACTCAGCACAGAGCTCAGAAATGCAGCACCTTCTTAGTAATACAAACTTAGTAGTACAAACTTTTGTCTATCTTTTCAAAGTAGTACCACAGTAAGATCAGAGAGAGTAGAGAGATCTGTTCTTGAAGGAATAGTGCTTCAGGATAAAGAAATCAAGCTGTACTACTTACTAGATTTGGGGAAACCTGCTATTTTGGGTATGGTGAAAGATCAATTTTCAGCAGTAATAATAACTGTTGAAGTAACAAAAAGTTTAATTTATGTATTATAATAGACCTCCCCTGTTTTTCCTTTTGGTGGAAGGAGGTTTGTACACTTACCTTACCTGCTCAAAAGGCTTTAGATACACTTAGGTTTGCCAGGTTCCCCAGGGGCCAAAGCGCAGGGGCAGGGGGTACTCCCCCATGGGGGTGCTCCCCCATTGTGCCAGAAAATGACATCATTTTCCAGCAATGCTGATGCTGTAGGTTGTGTTTCAGTTAGGTGATTTTTAATGAATTGGGCTTCAGTGCAACCCTCACCTCCCCCTGTTGCTCTAGAAAATGACATTTTCCTGGTGTGATGGGAGCATGCGTGATTCCTCCTGTGCCCCCCAGTCAGGTGAGTGGGGCTGGGTGGGGCAGAGGGCTGGTATGCTTACATACACTATACATACACTATCCCACTAGTCCTAACAGCTTGTAAGATAGCCTACTTACCCCATATTGTAGATAAGGATGTAGGAAAGGATGAGGCATTATAGTTGCCTAAGGCTACTTTGTGAGCTGAGATTTAAATTGAGGACCTCTCGATAGACGCCCAGATCATCAGTGGCTATGATACGTATGCACATGATTGTTCATCTTCCAACCAGTACTGAGAAGTCATAGTTATAAAAACCTGAAAATGCTCCAGGTACTTGTTAAATGTTCCATCAGTTTCCAGGATTAACAAGGAGTAGTCACCAATACCATTTTAACAGCCAAAGTCATGTAATATGAGATCTCTTACAATGTCTTAAAATGTCTTAAAATGTTAATGTTACACTTTAACTGGAACACCCTTTCCCAGGACATTGCAGAGGTCTTCGGCTCAGATTTTTCATATTAAATAGACTATTAATAGTTACCTAATATTTCATATTTATAGTGCAGTCCAATGCAGAATGATTATAATCTAAGATGAATTATTTCAGTGGAATTCCTGTTTTGTAAGTGAAAAAATGAACTGCTAGTTGTCATTTCATCTAATTCAGACTGTGTGACAAACTGTGGCTTGTTATTACTGGGAAGTATTGAAACAGTGATCCAAGCCCAAGGGAAGAAAGGACTATGCCAGCCAAAGACTTCTCCATCTTGTTCACCACTTATCTGAATGCAATGCCTGTCTCTGAAAAAGGGTGTCAGGTGCTTAGCGTCACCTGTCATACCCAGCAACACCCTGCTGTTATGATTATAGTCTAATGCTTTGTGTTATGGTTAGTTTCACGATGTAAAACTATGCAAGGGAGGCATTTGTTCTTGCTATTATCTGTATGCTCCTCTGATCTGTAACAGGACCCTCTCTCCTTAGCCTGGGAAGAGGCACCTGCACAGACACCGGGACCTTGAAAATCCCATACATCATTCTGCTGTTTTTTCGCTTAGATTCTTTTCCGTGAAGCTTTGCTGACCATTAGAGAGGGGTGGGAGGATTTTAGAATTTGCCTGCACTTTGGAAGCCTATATATGTTTGATGCTTGCAGGTAAACATTCCTGGAAATGATGGAGTAAGCTTATGATACTAGCAGCTTTTCAGTAAAGTTCTTTTACTGCCTGCAGTTGCTTGGCAGATCCTTATAATGAGAAGGTATAGGGTATAACTAGTTTTTGTCTGTATGTCTGTTCCCCACTCTTTCACCAAGAGTGTACATTTTCCCCACTTCTCTCTTAATCTTCGTAACAGCTTTGTGGAATAGGCAAAGCTATAATAACAATAACAATATAACAACAACAACTGCACTTATATACCAGATTAATGCCCCACCCAGAGTGGTGAACAAGTTAGTGTTATTATTATCCCCACAATACAGCTGGGGAGCTGGGGCCGAGAGGAGTGGCTTACCCAAGGCATCTACTAAGCTTGTGGCAGTAGTGGGTTTTGAACCAATAGAGTGCTGATTCACAGCTGAAATGCTAATGTCTGATGACCACCCAGTGACTTTCATGGCAAGCAAAGATTTAAACAATAGTCCCCTATGGAGCTAGTCCAACAGGGCTAGCTTAGATTACGCAGGGCTTCCCTTGGGCTTGATCCAGAAACTGCAGCTTGGTTCAGAATGCAGCTGCACAGGTGATTGCCAGAGCTCCAGTCATGGCACATATAACACCCATCCTCCGTCAGCTGCACTGGTTACCGGTTGAGTACCGGGTCTGGTTCAAGGTTCTGGTGCTGACCTATAAAGCCCTATGCGGACTGGGCCCAGCATACCTTTGGGGCTGCCTCTCCCCATATGTTCCCCAGAGGTCACTTCAGTCAGCCAATAAGCACTTGCTGATGGTCCCTGGCCCCAGGGAGGTCCGCCTGGCCTCTACCAGAGCCAGGGCTTTTTTTGTCCTGGCTCCGACCTGGTGGAACTCTCTGTCTGAGGAAACTAGGGCCTGGCAGGATTTGTTATCTTTCCATCGGACCTGCAAGATGGAGATGTTCCGCCAGGCATTTGGTGGGGGCTAGGCTGTCCTCTCGCCAGCCATACCACTGAAGACCTTCCACCACCCATGCAGGAGCTCATAAGTGTGACACAGGGCATGATGCAAGAGCCAAGCCCTGCGTCTAAAATGCTGTATTTTAATATTTATACCCGCCAATTTTATTGTATTTGGAATAATGTTTTAATGTTTTTATAATGTTTTTATTGTTCTTAATCTTTATTGCATGTTGTTACACCGTATGTTGTTACACCGCCCTGAGCCTGTCTGACTGGGAGGGCGGTTTAGAAGTGTAATAAAATAACATTATTAATAACAATAACAACAACAACATTCCAATTTCTTTTCTGTGCTGGCTTTCCATTATTCTGTTGTTGTTGGCTTTAGCTCCACCCATTAATTTTTCTGAAGCTATTCCTTTTTCTTTGTTCCCTGGGTTAGAATCTTTGTGCAGTTTTTATATTGAGTTAGAATTGGGAGGGAAAGACTTTTAAACTATCATCAATATTTATTTGTGTGCGTGTGTGTGTGTGTGCATGTGTAAAGCTAAATGAGAAATTTGAACCCGGGCTAAGTATTTTTATTTAAATTATTGTAGGACTTACAATATTTTAAATATTTTTAGAATGATCTGAGAGTCCTAAAGCAGCTTACAATAATTTAAAACACAGTAAAACCTAGTTTACAACCATTGGCAACAGTATAAAATGCCTAATAAAGGCAGCAGCCTTCTAAAAAGTTTGTAGCAATATCATCAATTAAAACTAAAACATAAACACAAAGAATCACAACAAAACAAAATCCTTCAGATTTGTATAATGAATATAATTTATTATTATAAATTATATTTTGTATAATCTGTCATATATTTTAAAAATACAGCTGTTATACAGCAGCAAAATCCAGACATAATGGGGTGAAAATGCTTGGGGATGTAGAAAACTCTTTGGTGCCTCGATCTCCACAAGCTTGGCATCGATTGAATAGCTGTGGGCTAGACTTGCAGAATGTGCAGGTGCCACAACAGAGAAGGTTGATCTCTAGTGGTCTTCGTCTTGCCTTTGGGATGACATAGGATGAGAACTCCAAAGATCTTACCTGGTGAGAAGGTTTATATGGGAACAGTTGGTCCTCTGCATAATTTAAATTTAGGACATTAGGGTGGGACCAGATAAATTTAGGACATTAGGATAAATTTAGGACATTTAGGATAAATTTAGGACATTTTGCTCAGAAATAAATTGCACAGCTAGTTTATCTCTTTTAAGAGCTGCTGAAGTACCTCTGTAATGTATGCTAGCTGACAGTCTGGAGAGCCCTTGAGGAAAGAAAGAAGCTGTGGAACAAATGGAACAAACAAACGCTTCAATTGCACCCCACTTTTCTCCCCAATATGGATAAAAAGCAGCTTACATCACCCTCCTTCATTTTATCCTCACAACAGCCCTGTGAAATAGGTTGGACTGAGAGTGTTTGACTATCCCAAGGTCACCTAGCAAGCTTTCAGGGCTGAGTGGAGATTCGAAGCTGGGTGTCCCAGGTACAACACTAACCACTACACCACACTGGCTCTCAAATGTAAGTAATGCTCTGTGATTAACCCTGAGAAAATTGTTATTGGACTTCTGCATTGTCTAAACAGGTTTCTGTTTAATAATGGTAGAAATAGGATGTAACACTTTTTCCATCAGCAATTTTAAGCCACCTCAAATTAACGTGGGCAGCTGGGTGGAAAGTGAGGCAGCAGTACAAGAACCGATGTAAAGATAAAATTGCATGAACCAAGGTCTCAGTAATGACTATGACTTCCTTTCTCATAAAACCTTAATGGGAGAAATGAAGGTGTGTCATTTTAAGATGAAGATTGCGCCAAGGTGTTTCCTCTTAACATATTTCTGTCTCTGACAAACTGTACAGAAGTTCAGTCTCTTAAGAATCAGCCTTTAAATCTAAAGAGTCAGCCTTTAAGGTGTGCAAATCTTTAAAATAAAAAAAAAAACACAGACGAACACAACCCTGACCTTTAAAGTTACTCTGTCACTAACAATTATCTCTGCTGTTAAAGGGACTCTTTAGTGTTGTAGACATATTGTTTTAGAAATTTGAGATAAACCTCCATATTTTTGAGTGGTATGTGTTTTTTTGTTTGGCTGGTTTGTTGTAATCTTGCAAGACATAACTGAAACTTGCATAAATTCTGTGAACTGTTGGGTAATTCTGTAGAAGGGTGTTGTGTGACCTGTGTTCGTCAAAATGAATCACATGTATGAGATTTATGCCATTTGGAAAGAGTTGTGACCTTATGTAAGCATAATCACAATTCGTGTGATTCTTTTTTACTGTATATGCTCTATACTTATTAGACGTTATTGGAACTGGGGAGGGTCGATTTAAAGCAACTTGGTCTTACTTTCTTTTTGCTAGACTGATTACTTTACTTCTAACTTGCTTCTACAAAACCAGAAGCTGTTGAATCATATATATATTTAATAACTCAAATGTTCTCAAATATATACTTTGCTTCTCTCTATGTGATTTTATTCAGAAGATACAGCTCTAATATTTGAAGCTGTATTTAAAGTTCAGCAAGAGTAAGGGTCTCTTGATTACTCTAGATTAACTGCCAGTAAAATGGCATTTCTTTTAAAAAGTAATATTTTCTCTTTGAATTGCTAGCCCACCAAAATATTTAAGTGTTTATAGTAAATGTGTACATGTTGATGTGACTACATTGTTAAATATTCTTTATTTAAGAGCAATGGCTGCCTGAACTTAATGTGACACTTAAGTTTTGTTATCCTGTAACTAACTGGGTACTAAGAAATTCTTGCATCATTGTCAAATATATTGGCTTTATCATACGCATGCTTTGCTCACAGCTTTTATCCTGGAAATATATAATTGCTTAATTGATGGAACAATATCTAGAAACTAAAAACTAGTTTTTGTTCAGAATGTCTGTGTTCTTCATTTGTCTTGCATGTCTTACTAAATCAGGTAATACAAGACTCTCTCCTCCGCCATTTGAAAAAGGAAGTTGTTGGCCAGGCAGATCAGGAAGTTGCATGACCCTGGGCATGTAGCAAAGTCGGTCTTCCAGCACACCTCAGGGAAGTTGAAGTCTCACGTAAATACAAGGTCATGTTTCTTGGATACTCTATTAAGCTGCCCATGGAGGGCAGAATCCACCTCATCTCCTTAGTCAAGTGTGCTCATCCTTCCCTCCCTTATCTTCAGTCAGACATTTTCCACTGGGTTGTCACGCTCCTCCTCCAGTATTTCCTGGCAGTCAATCCTTTTCCTTACATACAGTACCACTCCACATCCTCTACAACATTTCATGTTCTTTTTGAACAACTCATACCCATCCACTACTATATTCTAGTTGTGGGAATCATCCCACCAAGCCTCTGTAATGTCTGCTAAGTCAGATCTTTCCACCAGCATTAGTAGATTATGTTCCTCATTCTTATTGCCCAAGCTTTGGGCATTGGTATATAGGCACTGGTAGCCTTTCAACTTTCCCCCTCTGACCTGGCCTTCCCAGATTGGCCTCTGCTATTTGCTCTCCTTTTTCCCTGCAATCCCTATGCCAGTTGTATCCTGCAATGTCAATTTAAAGACCTCTCAAGGAATCTCCCCAGGACCCTTCTAAACACATTCTTCCTTGTCCTTGACAGGTGGAGTCCATTGCCTGCAAGCAGGCCCTCTTCAAAAAAACATAGTTTATGGTCCCAGAATCCAAATTAATCCTACCAGCACCATGAGTGCAGCCTCCATAATCTTCTGTTCCCGTTGCACTCCACTTCCTCTAACTAGCAGGATGGAAGAAAATGCTATTCCTGCCCCCATTCCTTTCAGTTGCCTCCTGAGGACTAAATGTGTTCAGTGGTGTTCACAGCCATGTCATTTGTTCCCACATGGGCCGTCACAAATAGGTAATGGTCTGTTAGTTTGACTAGCTTGACCATCCAATCTGTGATATCCTTGATCTTCGCCCCTGGCAAGCAACATGCCTTTTGGGCCGTGGGGTCAGGCCCAGACACATGATGTTCCATACCCCTCAGCAGAGAGTCATCAATCACCAAGACTTTCCTTTTCCTTCTAATGTTACTTGTTTGTAGCTCAATGGCTCCCCTACTTTTTCCTTCTGGTCCTTGTTGTACATCTGACAGTGATTCTGTCATGTCAGCAAGGGTCTGGAATCAATTTCTCAGTTCCAGTAGCACTGAGTGCCATTTTCTGGCTTGGGCTGTCAATCTCTGAGGAGGTTCATTAGGAAAATATTCTGTTTTATTGTCCCCATCTCTGTGTAGGGCCTGAAGACCTTTGTTGATGAGCTCTCCTTCTTTGATCTCCTGAAGGGTTCCAATCCGTTCCTCCAGGCTCTTCACTTTTTCTTCTAGTAACACTATCAGCTTGCACTGAAGTCCCTCTTGTCACATTTTAAAGATTGAAGCAGCTTGTTTCCCTGCCTTTGCAGGCTTCTCAGGCAACAGGAGGAGAGGGGGAGGGAGGCAGCATTACTGTGTGTATGTCTATGTCAGTGCTTGCTATGTGCCATTGCCAGGTCTGTCTGTTGCCTTCGTATTACTGGCTTGCTCAATTGGATGCTGGGATTCTTTGGTTCGATGTTGGTTCTGTCAGGCTTGCAATAGTGTCCCTTTAGTTTGGTTCCAGTGGGATTCTCTAGTTTGATGTTGGTTCTGATGAGCTTGCATTGCCCCTGCGTTCTGTTTGGCATCTTTGAGTGACACTGGTTTTGTCGGTCTTGTAACAGTGTCTCTTGCTTCACTTTGGTTCTGCTGAGATTCTCTGGTTTGAAATGAAGTCCTTCTTGTCGTCTGAGAGGAAAACAAACATAGCACACCCCTAGGAGATAACTGGAAATGGTCCTTCTAAAATGGAGGGGAGTAGAAGAATTCTAAAATAATCTAAAATGCAGAAGAGGAGAACGAATAAATAAAAATAATCTAAAAGCAACTTTAAATATCTATATTTTGGTTTTGCCAGTAATTTTAATATGATTATTTAATTTAATTCACCAGGAAACGTATCCTCCCGCCTTTTAGTTCACATTTGGTAATCTTAAACTAGATTAAATATTAAACGTGCCCCCACCTGTCCCCATACATGCCCCAGAGGATGCTCCAATCTGGAGAGAAACGTCTATTGGTGGTCCCTGGCCCCAAGGAGGCCCACCTGACCTCAACCAGAGCCAGGGCATTCTCGGTCCTGGCTTCAGCCTGGTGGAACTCTCTGTCCACTGAGATCTGGACCCGGCAGGATGTGTTATCATTTCGCTGGGCCTGTAAGACAGAGATGTTCCGCCAGGCATATGGTTGAGGTTGGGCTTGGCCTCCCCTGGTTGAAAAAATGGAGAACAAAATCTGAATCCCTCCCTACTAGGGTTGTCCACCACCTTATCTTGTTGAGCTGTGTCTGCTGCTATTGATTGCCGCCATCTGAGTGTATATTTTTACGTGTGAAGTTTTTTTAAATAAATTATGTATACTCACACAAGAAGATAGAGAGCATGTTTGGACGTCTGCATTGCTTAATTCCTCTGTCACCAGTGTGCGTCTCCAAACCTATAAGCTTATCCACAGGTGGTACCTCACTCCCCAAAAGCTGGCGAAAATATATCCCAGCAGATCTCCACTCTGCTGGAAAAAATGCGGGGAGCATGGTACGTTCCTGCATTGCTGGTGGGAGTGTAAAAGTGTTGCTGCCTTCTGGAAGGCGGTTCTCCAGGAAATTTCCCGTATCACGACTTATGTGATACCCCCAAGCCCGGGACTTGTTTTCTTGGACCTTTGGGGAGATCTAGATATTCCTCAGCTGCGGAAGGCATTGGTCAGAACTCTCCTAGTGGCTGCAAAAACCACAATTGCACTCAGGTGGAAATCGCAATACCCACCCACTCTTGACATATGGTATAGAATAGTGTGGGATCACTTATAGTGGAAAAGATAACGGACAGAATTCGAATATTGCAAAACCCCTCCAAACCTACACAATTTTACGCACAATGGTACCCTTTTCTGGAATTTTTATCTCAGAATGAATGGCTAATCTCTAAGCTACCTCACTACGCGATTATAAACCCCGAAATTTGAACTATGGATTTATTCTGCGACGTACTGGATGTGCCTGTACATGCTTCTCCCGATGCTGTTGTAATTAGCTTGCTTAACACTGTATTAGAATCCTGTTGATTATGTATAATATTTACACACTTGATTATTGCCGACTGTTAGTGTTTTGGTGTTTATGTATTGTTGTATCTGAACATTGTTACGTATGATACCACCTTTTTTCTACGGATTTATTGTTGATCTTGTTACTTGTTATACTTTCAATAAAAACTTTTTAAAAATTATGTATGGTTTTAATTGTATAAATTAATTTTAATGTGTTTTTAAAATGTTATAATCCTCCCAGAGCCCTTCGAGGGAAGGGTGGAATTGAAATCCTAAGAAAGAGAAATAAACTCCCACCCAACCTGAACATTGTAGGGCATTAAACAGGGATAATTTTAACTCATTTTACAAACTGGCATCTAAAACCCTATGACTTGACTAATATTCTTTAAAATGGTGGCAGATAGCACAGTGTTCATATAGCCCATGTTCATAGCCAGATATCACTGGCTGAAAGGAAGTAATTTTTGCTAATCATTTAATTATGTTTCACTAAGTAAACGTATAGTATTCTGATAGTAATGATGATTATGTTTGGTCAAACCTTCCTGTATAACCAGTAGCGATGCCACTGACTAATACAAATGAAGGTGAGCCTGAATATTGGTATGCCTTCAGGAACATAAAACTCAAAGCCAGAATAATCTTAGGTGGTATTAAAATAATGTAGAGAGATTTCTAAATTACCAAGTGGATATGTTTAAGCTGGTGATAGTTTTTCCTGTTTCTTTATTTAAAAACTCTGGAATGTGAATGTCACACCAATCTTCAGTCATTCCATGGCCTGTATTATTTCAGAATAAATCTAAGAAAGCTGTTCATGATGTAGATTGTATTTCATTTAGCTGCTTCTGTTTGTGTGTTACAGCTCCACTTAGCAGCTCTGGCATCACTGAAAGGAGACATCGTTGAACTTAATAAACGCCTGCAGCAAACAGAACGGGAGAAGGATTTGCTGGAAAAGAAATTGGCAAAGGCACAGGTAAGTGATTTATTCAAGGAGCTAAAATGTTTTTTGCTGTTACTACTTTGAACATTTTAACCAGGTCTTGGTCAAATAAAAGAGAAATTTTTACAAGATGAGCACTATGAAAAATAGGAAAATAGCATGAACTGTTACTCAGAAAAAATGTAAAAATTTATTCTACATGTGTAGTCAAGTTTTTTTTAAAAGAAAAACATAACTATTTTGTGCTGGCCTGGAGTCCCACATATGCCTCACTGAAAAACAGAGCTTCTGGGACTATGGACTACCCTTTGAACATCAGTGAATGGAACACATTTGGATATGTGCACTGATTTTCCCTTACCACTAATGTAAGCTGTCTGTTGTATATTCCATTCATGAGATTTACCTTTCATTAGCAAACCTGCTTTGAATTTGATTTCTATCAGGTTACAGAGGAATACAAAATGATGTAACCCATCTGTCACAGTTTTCTGCTCCTTTTAGACTGGCTGGCATACTGAGTGTTCTTTGTTTTAATCTGTTTTCAAAATGGTATCAGCAACATATTTGCTGGACTCTGGAACCGCTCCAACCCAACATATCTCATGGTAACATGAGGAAGCAAGGTTGGGGATCCCCATTCCTCCTTTGTGGGGGGCTCAAATATTGAAGTTTTTATTTTTATTTATTTTAAAATATGTTCACCTCATCTTTCCCCAAAAAGTTCAGGGAAGTTTAACAAGTTTGGATAAATATCATAAATAAAATTTTAAAAACTTAACCCAACACCTTTCTCTTTAATAGAAAAGAAGGATAGCAATTCCATCTGCCAAACAAGTGCTTGTTTGAAAAGTCACATACACCCCAATCCTAATACTTCAACAATGAAGGGAAGGCATATTAGAAGAACACTTCCTTCATGGCCTTTCTAAATATTTCAAAGAAAAGATAGGCAATGTATCATCAGGGTAAATATCCCAATTTCATTTTAAGATGGCGATGGCCAGCATGGACACATAACGGTGAGCTCCGGCAACTGTTATACTTTCAGTTTGATAATTCTCACTAAACTTGTTACAAAGATTATATCAACATCGTATCATCTGGCTCACAAGACCTCAAGTCCTGTCTGGAGTTTTAAAGTCTGCAGAGAGACTGAGAAAATAACTCTTTGCTAATTGCTCCTTATCAGGGAGCTGGGCGGTGGAGGACAACACAAAAAGAACATGGGCGGAGAAGCTGTAAGCAGAGACTTTTTACTACTCTGAGATAAAAAGCCTCTGCTGAGCCAAATTTGCAGTATTACTAGGAAAAGCAAATGAAGAGAAGAAAGGAATTTTTCCCACCTGCTCTGAGGAAAGTGAAGGAAGTGACACTTAAACATCATCCTTCTATTGCAAAGCCCTGAAGATTAATGGTGTTAGATCCCAAGATGGCGGCTCCTGCCATTTTATTTTACTTTTAGCTGCTGCCCTGCCTTTTCTTCAGGAGTATCAATTTTAAATTATAAACTTCGAACCTTGACTACCATCTCTACCCCTTGTACTGTTATACGGAACAAACAACTAACCTTTGGGACAAACAGAGAGCGGTGAGAGCGGCGTGGCCTGATACTGAGCCGAGTTACATCTGACACCCTGTGGTGCCGTGATCCTGGTGCCAGCTGTTGTGGTGCAGTGGTGTGGCTGGCTACCCAATTTGCTGCCAGCTACCCAATTGCCCAGATGCCGGGAAGTTTGAGGTCCTTCTAGGCTAAACTGGAGGTTTAGGAGCAAATCCTGAGAACCTTCAGAAATATATTTCATTACTCAATAACGTAAATGCATATGAAGACCCGTAACTTGTATACCAGAATTTAACTCAGGAATTGACTGCTATGTTGACAGTATCATTGGTAGTTGAACCTAGACAAACTGGTAGGAAATCCAAACCCTGGTGTGACAAGAAATGTGCTCTCATTAAAAAGGAGATGAGTTCCTTATATACGCTAACGCTAGCCAACAATCAAGAAAGAAGTAGTGAGGCCCAGACTATGCTCCTAGAGAAGAAAAAATGTTATAAAAGAATTATACAACAAAAAGAAAGAATATACTAGGAAATCATGGGTGGCTCTTATACAGGAAGTGAGACAAGGGAATTCCATTCTTTTTTGGAGGCTCATATGTAGGAGTGTGCGACCCCAAAAGATTTGGGTTTCCTACTTCTGGTTTACCCAGTGCAGGAAAAAAATTCAGGAAAACCCAAAACGGCAAGCCGCTTCGGGTTCAGGTTTTTAAGCGGATTCAGGATTATTAGGGAAGATTCGGCCATTGTTTCCAATGGGAAATGCTACTCCCGGCTATTCGGGTACCTGGGTGGGGGGTCATTTTCTTCCTTAATAACACTAAATTTGCAGGGGACCTTCTCCCAACCCTCCTCCCATGGCTATCCAAGTTTCAGGAAGATTGGACTTCGGAAGGCCATGTTATGGCCCCCCAAAGACGTTTCCCGCAGCCACTGCCTATCTCCATTGTTTCCTATGGGAAAAATCAGGGGGAAGGTTCCCAGGTGGCTGCGGGTGGCATTTTGCAAGCAAAATGCACCAAACCTGCAGGGGACCCTCTCCCAACCCTCCTCCCACAACCACCCAAGTTTCAGGGAGATTGGACTTCGAGGGGCCATGTTATGCCCCCCCCAAGAAGGTCCCCTCAGCCGCTTTATTCCCTGAGGACTAACTTCATATCAGAGAATCACAATAAGAACAATTTGATTAAAAATACACAAAGCCGTATGAAGCAAGTGAGTGAGCAACTAGAAGTGAACTGTTGATCAGCCTCCCTCAATACAGCTGAAACTAAGTGATCAACGTCACTCCAGAGAGTCATCCAGCATTGAATTCTACCCAAATCAAACTGAACCGTGTGTGGAAAACTAATGGGCTCTTCTAGGACGCTCCATTGTGACCTACAAGCCACAGTTGATACAGTAAAGGAACTGGAGACCCTTTGGCCATCTTCTGGTCCAATTCTAGATCACTTCAGTCTAGTCTCCCAGGAGGAGGTTGACAGGATCCTGTGGCTGGCGAGGCCCATCATGTCCTCCCTGTACCCCTGTCCTTCATGGATGGTAAAGGCCAGCACAGATGGGCTGAGGGCCTGTTGAAGGCTATTGTTAACTTGTCTCTGAGCTCTGGGTTTTTCCCCAGGGTGCTTAAGGAAGCCTTGGTGAAATCTCTTCTGAAGAAACTGTCTTTTGTCCCCACTGATCCATCCAGTTACTGCCCAGTCTCGAACCTCCCATTTCTGGGTAAGGTGATTGAGCAGGCAGAGGTGGAGCAGCTGCAGGTTTTCCTGGAGGATTCTTCTGTCCTGGACCCATTCCAGCCCAGCTTCCATCTGGCCTCTGTTGAGAACAGGATGCTAGACTAGATGACCTTATGTCCTTATGTAAGAAATCTTGTATACCAGCGCAGACAAAGCATGCCAGAGCATCACTGTAACAGTGAAAAGGCTTAAAGCGAGTAGCAAACCCTGATCAAAGGTACAGTTACCAAGTTCTGCTATGGGGAGTGGGACTGGTCCATAGGTTCATATAGGGAGAGGCAGGCCCTTACACACCTGGGTGCCAGGGTTGGAGAATAGGTGATCAGCCACTATATAATGTGGCTGTCGTGACTTTAAAAAATCCAATGATGGAGGCTTTTGGCCAAATGAGAATTCCATTCTAGTCGGTAATAAAGGAAATAAGAAGTTAAATGAATTATCACTTCTGAGTCTTCTTGACCAGGATTTACCACAGAGCTAGATAATTACAAGAGATGTTTGCAAACATTAAAGTTTAAATCCCTGTATTCCAGAAACTGGAATTCTCTCTTACATTAGCAAGTATGCTCCCTGCTGCAAACTTTCTGTGCAGCAGATAGAGGAATACTCAGCAGAACTTAACTGCTGATTCCAAAACAGAGTTTAGGGCTTTTCTGAAAATGGAAAACAGAAAATTAAGCAGGCCAACATAAGTCAATAGTGTTCATTGTTGCTGGAAGGGCTGTACAATAAACCCTCAGACTCCATTTAATGTACAATTTTGGATTTTCTAGTTTTGTTCTTTTCTTGTTGGCAGGAGGAAACATAGAAGAGGTAGTCAGCTAGTTCAGACCTGACATGTGGATGTCTCATGTGTCTATTTTATCCCTAATGTTTTTTCAATATTTTTGTTAAACTCTTGGCAGAGATCAGAGAGAGTTGACACCAATACATAGATGATACCTAGCTTTACATCTCATTATCTAAGCCTTCTGAGGCAGCTGAGAGGGTCCTGGGCTGTGGTCAAGTAGCTGAGCATAAACAAATGAAAGCTTCATCCAGACATATAAAGATGATGCTGGTTTGGAAGGCAGAGCATTTGAATTTGATTTACCATACTTGGATGGAGTTGACCTTTTTAACAACAACAACAGCAACAACAACTGAGCTTATATACCACTCTTCTAGACAGTTTAGTGCTTCACCCAGAGCGGTGAACAAATTAGTGTTATATTATCCCCACAATACAGCTGGGGAGCTGGGACTGAGAGGAGTGCCTGACCGAAGGCCACCTGCTGAGCTCATGGCAGCAGTGGGATTTGAACCAGCAGAGTGCTGATTCACAGTCAAACCACTTAACCACTGTGCTACAGTAGATCAAGTTAAGAGCTTAGGCCTGCTTGTGGATCTGGCTTTGTGATGGATAAACAAATTGCTTTTGTTTGTAGGAGCACCTTCTTTCAACTGCATCTTGCTCAAAAACTGGCCCCTTTATTTATACTCTGTTGAGCTAGCCACACTGATCCTTGCAACTGTAGCCTCCAGTTTGGACTACAGTGACATGTTGTTTGTAAATGTCTTTGAAAATGTCTCAGAAATTCAGTTGGTACATGATGCAATAAGAAGACTCCTGTCCAGAGTCATTCACCTAGAACATGTAATTCCTGTGCTGCATCAACTGCATGGGTTACCTAATTGCTTCTGGGCCTAATTCTAAGTATAGTTAATGAACCTCATCTCCCAGTATATTCCTATGTGTGAGCTGTGTTCTTCAGTTTGCGCCTTTGGTAACAGTCAAATTACAGTATTTTCTATGGCAAGGCCAGTCTTTGAAATGGCTTACCAGTGTGAATACAAAGGGCATCTTCGCTTTCTGCATTCAGGAAGATGAGTAGCAGTTTTATTTCAAAGGTGGAGGGTAAATGGCTTTTGTAGATCTATCTGTTGGTTTTATCTTGTATATTATCTTGCTGAGTGTTGCTTCTATGTGCTTGCAGCTTGCTTCTTTGTTAGCAGCCGTTAGTGTTAGGAGATAAAGTGAGACAAGTAAATGTATCCTACCAGTCCACTGAGCAAAGTTTAAAGCTTTCCTCCAACCTAGAGTCTTCTTTCATCTTAATGAGCTATTTTGTTGGCAGAAAAGTCATTTAAGTTGGAAGAAGTCTCCGTAAGCTGGAGGACCTTCCTTCAGTCTAAGGTAGGATGCATGCCTGTATTTCTTAAGGTCATGATGAAACAGAAAATTTGTAATGAAACAATTTCATCCCAGACTATTGTTACAATGAATTATTTTAATTCTTTGTAATACAAGTTATTTGAATTGCCAACAAACATAATGTTGGAAAATACCTGTTCTGGATCACTGGAATTATATCTGTTAGATCCACAAGTGAAGAAATTACATAGAATGACTTTTTGCAAAAAAATTCAATGTAATTATCTAGCTGAGCTGGCTTTGTGACAAATTGATTATTTTGATTTGGTTGTTGGCAGGTGGCCTGGAAGTGAAGGCATGTGATCTTGGTGTCATAGTTGAACTGAGATAGAGTTTTAATCAGGATGTTGCCTAATCCTTCTGTTCTACCCCCTGACACATTCAAGCATCATGCCCAACTGTAGGAAAACAACTGTGGGGGTGCAAGCTTTGGGTAATTCCTCAGGTGTCAATGGATATGCTTAATATAAAAGTAAATGAGTTCTGTTGGCACTGACCTCCCCTCTGCCCCAGGACTTAATCTGAATTTCCCTGTGAATTCCGGGTGCTATTAGGTGTGTTGAATCAGATAATGACTTGCAGTATCCTGACTTGTTGTCTAGCTTCCTTTGCCAAAATTTGACTTCCACCTCATTCAGATGCCTGGGCCTTTGGAGAAGTTATTACCTCATATCTAGGTGGTAGGTTTATCTTATAATAAAATATGGGAATGTTTCATTTACTCACCCATAAGGATTTGTCGGAGGCATCTCATTTCCCCCTTCCTCACTATTTCCTCTTTCACTTCCTATAGTCATAGATGCAGAGGAGTTAGCCGTGTTAGTCTGTGGTAGTAAAATCAAAAAGAGTCCAGTAGCATCTTTAAGACTAACCAATTTTATTGTAGCATAAGCTTTCGAGAATCAAGTTCTCTTCGTCAGATGCCTGACTCTGTATCAGGCATCTGACGAAGAGAACTTGATTCTCGAAAGCTTATGCTACAATAAAATTGGTTAGTCTTAAAGGTGCTACTGGACTCTTTTTAATTTTACTTCCTATAGTCTCTTCCTTTTTCCTGCCTACTTCTCACCCACCAGCCAACCGACCTTTAACCCTCCCCCCAAAAAACTTAGTTTTTCCTTCCTCCCTACCCCTGGCAGCCTCTCCCTGAGAAAATCTGGCTGATTTGCAGTGCCAGCTGCCAAGCCAGGCCCAGTTACACAGTGGGACTTGCAAGAGGTACCTCCATTTCCCACATCCCCCTCCCAACAATACTTTCTCATTCCCTCCTCACCTTCCTGTGCTTCCTTCTCTTCTTCCCACCTGCTGACCAACCTATATTTTATCTTTCCCTCATCTTCAGTGACGTATATTATTTTTACTACTTTTACACACCGTTTTTCTCTGCAGTGTGAACCCAAAGCTGCTTACATCATTCAGCTCCATGTTGTCTTTGCAACAACCCTGTGAGGTTGGTTAGCCTGAAGGTGTGACTGATTGAGATAGGGTTGCCAGGTCCCTGAGGGCCAACCCGGGGGATGGGTGTGAAAGAGTCGAGTGGGGAGGTACTTAGCTTGCACACGCACAAAGTGGAAGTGTGCTCTGGAGCACCCCTCCATTCAACTCTCCCCCATGCCCCCCATCATATGGTTTGGCCCCCAAGGGACTTGGCAACCCTACTTCAGCCAGTCACACCTTCATCCTAACCTCCCCCCTCCCCGCATCACTGCACATTCCCCTCCCCCCGTGCTATCTAGGTGAGAGGTGTGTGTGTGGGGGGTAGAGGCTGAGGGATTCTCCCCCCCCCCCAGCAGAGAACTGGTAAGCCTAGCTCGGAAGGTAATTCAGAAAGATTTCATGGCAGAGTAAGAGTTTGAACCTGGTTGTCGCAGGTCATAGTATGAAATAGTAACTACTATACCAAGCTGGCTTTCATAGGGTGGTTGCTGATGAACATTAGTCTGGGCCTGGGTGAGTCATGGAATTCACATGTTATCAGGTTGGCTGATGGTGCTGCCACACCTTGCCTAATGAGTCGTTCCTCAGAGACCAAATTAGCCCTGTAAAGGGCCCTGTCCCCTCCCTCTGCCTTTTACTGACAGAAACCAATGCTCCAACTGGTAATACTGTTGTGGTTGCTTTTCAACTCCACAATGGCCAGTACGGAAGGCATCTGTTTCTTAAAGGTACAGGTACTGCTTATATTATATTATTTTTAAATATGTATTTTTATTAGATTTCAGATTTTTCTGCAAGCCTGGGGCTTTTCACATTTCTAGAAAGGTCTATCTCATCTTTTCATTACTCCAGTCTCTGGATTTAAATATCCACAGATTTTGCCATGTTGAGGATAGATACGTACATTGATGATCATTCAGTGCCTAATATAGTTTCTCTTACTGTATTTCTTACTTAATAATTTTACTGCTCTGAGTTTTTACAAGTACCTTTTTGTGTAGGAAATAAGACTTAAAATGGCATAAAGCCTGAATTTCCATGTTACGGAATTTATATCTCTGTATCCTTATCTCCATAGGTGTTGACTGGAAATAGGGTGTTTTTTTCCTGTCCAGCTGCCAGCATTTACAAGCATTTTTCTAGTCTAGGTATCACTGTTGCCAGTCTTTTACCTTTTACTTACCTGTTATTAATTGCAGTTAATCCTGAGGTTGCATCATGGCAATGAAGTTAAGACATCTGACCTCAATTTTGTATGTGTAAAGCAGCAAATTATCTATTGCTACCATCTGAATATATGATAGTAGGTACAGTGGTTAATGGGTTGGACTAAAAGCTGGGAGATCTGAGTTCAGATCCTCCCTTTGCCACGAAACTTCCTGGGTGACCCTGAGCCAGCTTGTCTTTCACAGTTCAATAGTGTTTGTTTCTGTTTTCACTCTATCTGGGCTGTCAGCAGCCTGGATTCAGAAGTGACTGGGGGGTGGGGGGCGGGAATACATAGATTTGCGGTCTGAGCTTACTCCTTTTCCCAGCATTTGATGCCTTCACTCATTTATAGTCTGTTGTGTTTGCTGTATATGTCTGTCAACAGATAAGGTTTATTTTGAAAAATGTGGGCTGTTTGATTTGAGAGAGCACAAGATGGCTAAAATCCATTAGCACCAATCCATATATCTGCAGTCAAGATAAACAATATTCATTTCTTCAGTGCACAGCTTAGAGAGATGAAATTTGGTAGAGTTTTTATTTATTGTCAGAAAATAATTGTTACGCTCAAACCTATCTGGAATACAGTTTCAGTTACAAGGAGGAAAATGATGCAGAGCTGGAGATTTGATTATATGGCTTTGATGAAAAATAGAGCCAGTATGCATGAGCACCAGAGTGTATCATAGGAAATTTTGTATAAAAAGAAGCACTTCAAAACATTTTGATGCTGAAGTTATGAAAGAAGACCTAGATAATCTGAACAGGAGACTTATGATACTTTCCTCAGATGTGCTGCTGGCCCATATTAGACGAGACCAATATTATCTTCAAGCATCTCTTGAACTTAAATTTCAGGTTCCCTCTGCAGAGAAGCAGATATCCTCCCACCCATCAAAACTACCCTTACAATATTAGCCTTCGTGGAAAAGTGGAAAAGAAGGGCGCATCACTGACTTAGAGGTGATCTTAGCATTTAATTTCAGGACACTAAAAAGATCAGAAGAAACATCAACAAAGTCTCTGTGTCCACTGCAAATGGACAGGTACAGTCCTGGATTCTGTTAGGTTGATTGGTTGTGCAATTTCTGCAGACATCCTAGCAAGAAAGTTCCTCTGATTGGGCTATGGAGCACTGATGTCCTCCTTTCTAGTCCAGGGAACATCTGCTTTATTTACAGGAGAGACTGTTTAGAAAAGCTCTTTACATACTGGAAAAGAGAGACATAGCTCTCTGAGAGAGAGAGTGCGCTGAAATAGACAGATCCTATATCTGCAGAGCCTGTGTTGTCAAGTTCAAGGCAACACCCATGTCACCGTCTCCCTTTCCAGGTAATCTGTCAAAGTGACACCTGATGGTGAGGCTATTAATTGCTACAGTCTCAAGCTGAAGAACAGATTCTAACACACAATGGAGTGCTTGTGTCTGCCTGCCTTTTACATTTTTATTTAACCCTTCCTCTATGAAGATTAGGGTAGTGTATATAATTCTCCTTTCTGCATTCTGTCCTCTCAAGAATTCTTTGAGAGCGGGACGCTGGCTCAAGGTCACCCACTGAAAATTTCAGGTAAGTGGAGAGTTGAACTCAGGCCTCAGAACTATTCCAGCTTTTTAATGTTTTTCTATTTCAAGTCTTCTAAAGTGCTCTGGTGTCAGAAAAAATAGGAATCAAAACTTACTTCTAGATGTAAACTAACTAATCAAATCTGTCAGATTCTGATCCTTTCATGTGATAATAGGTGATAATACAGCAATTGCAGACTGCAGGAAGATGTACTTTCCACAGGATATTTCTTCTTTCCTGGGGGAAAACAAGGGTTAGCTCCTTGCTTTGATGAAGAGAGATTATGAGGAAGAAGCAAGGGGAAGATAGTGGGCACCATGCTGGCGATCACTGCTCTAGATACTCTAACCATGAGAATGCTTGGCATTTTCCAGGTTGCTCCTGTTCTCAGGTTTGTTGCAGACCTGCTGCCTTAATAAAGTGGTTTGACTTGAACAATGTTTGTTTAGAATTAGTTGAAATTATTCTGAAATTTAAATGAAATCAGACTAGTGGCCCTACATTAAACTGAAGGTGCTTTTGTTTTCTTTGTTGAGGCTGCATACTGAAATCTGCATTGAAATCTTCATGATGTAGTAGTTAAGAGTATCTGATTAGGATCTGGGAGACCCAGGTTCAAATGCTCACTCTGACATGGAAGTTCACTAGACAATTGCAGGCCAGTCAACCTCTCACAGCCTAACTTACCTCATAAGGTGATTGTTGTTAGAATAAAATAGAGGGAGGAGATCAATTTGTAAGCTACTTGGATCCCATTGGGGAGAAAGCAGGATTTAAGTAGCCAAATGAAATAAATATTATTGTAATAAAGGCAGTGTGAGACTATAGAATGAGAGTACTTTATTTTGGAGAATTTTTGTTGCCATTTTCACCAACAATACAGAGCTGACCAAAGCACAAGACCATTGCAAAAAGCGAAACTACTTGCAGTGTATGTGCTAAACATCATCCCAGTTAAATGTAATTCAAATATCTGAAAAACTTCCTGCTAAGCCATATTTTAGGCCTCTTTCTTTTTGTAGTCAAAATCTGCTGTTAAGTTTTATGAATGGGAACTGGGAAGCTGACACATTGCTTTGCTCTAATTTCTATGTAGCCAATAGTGCAATGCCCATACTCTTCCTTTGTAATTCTTTATTCCACTGTTTTAGTGTGAACAGTCTCACCTAATGAGAGAGCACGAAGATGTACAAGAGCGGACAACACTTCGCTATGAAGAACGAATCACAGAGCTCCACAGCATTATCGCAGAGTTAAATAAAAAAATTGATCGACTACAAGGAACTACAATCAGGTACAGTGATTCTCATGAACTCTGGTACCCAGATACCAGTGCTTCTCAACTGCCATAAAATAAAATTGTAACCTCTTTTAAACATACCGGATAATCACGCATCTCCCCTTTAAATTTTTTCATTGAGTTATATCCTCTGATTCCTACACCCCTATGCTGCTGCAACTCCCAGCTGCTTAGTTTTACCAGTTCACCAGCTAGTATCGCCCTCTTTCCCAGTGATTCTCTTCCCTTAGCCAAACATGCTCTATGCTATGGTTTTCATGTCACTTTTGCCTACAGACCAAAATTACTCGATATGAAGCATTCTGGGGCTTTAAACCATTCTAGTAATTCCAGTAAGGCCATGAGCTATACTTGAGAAAGGCAGGATATAAACACTTTAAACAAACAAACAAATAAATTGTATCCAAATCGGTTAGGATGAAAACATTTAGACTAGTTATCCTGTGCTCTTGTCAGAATACATATAACTACAAGTGACTTTCCATGAAAAAAACTGGTGCATTGTAAATTAAGAGTGCTTCAAACCAGCCAGAAATAATAACAACATTAATTTTAAGTCACAGCGTTGTAATTTCATCTCCATGTCCTTTAACTAGTGGTTGGTCAAATCATTGTGATGGAATTTGTGACAGGTCAACAAGTGTGTCCTGACCTGGTTTGAAGTTAAGATATTTGCTCTAGCCTCAAAGGGATAGGGTGGAGTATTTAGATGTGGCCTACACGATGATGCTTGTTCTTAAGAATGAATCTCTGGTGTTTCTGCTAACTTCTGTTCATTGTTGATTCAGTCCACTTCCAATACCCAACCCCTTGAATTATTACAACATTGATGGTTTCATTTATGATCGAGGCAGGGTAATTTAGGTGATGAGAAATAGTGTGGCTAGTCACATACCAGAAATGCAGTCTTCCAAATGAGCAAAAGAAATGTGTTAGTGTAACTAACTGTTGGTCGTATTGGAGTAGAGAGCCAATTCATATGTCACTCTCGAAGAGGACTAGTCAGGAAAAAAAGTGTCGCAAATAATTCCTGTGCTTACCTATTGATTTTCATGTGCCTTTGTTCTCCAAACTATATTATTTGACCAGATTTGAAAGCCTGGAACACCTACGTGATTTCTGTTCTCTAATATTTCTACCTTTTAAAAAAATGTTTCTGCAAAAAGTGACAGGTTCAGGAGTGGCCTGTTGTTTTATAGGCCAGTTTTATTCTTTCTGAAATTAACTATAATAAGCTACCTTTTTAACAGTTTCTTGAAATCTTTTAGATTTATTTAGCCTCTTTGAGGAACAACAATATGTATATGGCTACACATATAGCTCCAGATGTTGCATTGTGTCCTGACAGTGATTCTGATGCAGCTGATGTTGCAGTGGTTCAAAGGTTAAGCCAACCGTCATTTCTAATTGTCTCATCCCACTGATGATACAGTTGCTTGCAAAAGCTCATCTGTTGTGGGACCATAACAAAAGTAGTTCTTAAGAACTGTGAGCTGCAGCTGCAGATAATTGAGTGTCAGGCCTGCATGATAGATGTCAAAACTTCTATGAGCATTGGCTAACTTTTAATGAGACATAAATTATTCTTACACCACCAGTACATAAAAAATAGCCTCTAGAGTTTAAGTGACACATGATTTGGTGGTCTAATTTTGTTGAGGAATGGGGAGAACATTTCTGTTGTGGTCTCTGTTAGTAGTCTAGCTGTATCAAAAGCCTTGTCTGCAGTAGAGGCACCCGTAATGCATATCTGATCAGAACTGTGTGACTTTAAAACGACTTGTGTATCTCCACCACTTCACTATGCAGCGAACAGGTAGAATATACTTCTGTGTATTGCTTGGTGTGTTTTCAGCTTTGTTTGCCTTTTTTGCTTTGTTTCATGTGAATGTGCAGCAAAGCTATGCTTGTGAAAGAGAGGAAAAATAAAATAAAGGTCTGTCTTGAAGAGAGTTGGACAAACAGTTTATGTCTAGGCAGCCCCTTTTTCACCATAAGCCATTGCACAGATATGGGAGAATAGGAAAGTATTAGATACGGACTGAAGGATCGGTCACTGGAAGGGCAATGTGCTATGATCAATGAAAATCAAAACTGCAGAAAATAGAACTGAATTTTCCAGCTCTGCAGACATGGCCTGAGTTGCAGTAAAATGTTTAGGAAATCCATTTAGCTTTTGATATTCTATTCTTCTTGTGCATTCACCACAAAATGGAACTTGGGAACAGTTCATCCATACCAGAACAATATTCTGTACAGCAAAAATATGTCACTGATGCAAATTTAATTAAAACGTTTCTATTCCAACTTCTCCCCTCACACTCAAGGTAGCTATTTTTATTCTGTGTCTTCAATATTACATAGTAGTATTTGGGGGGGTTTCCCTCATCATCTTTATTTGGCCCCTCAATAATGGCATCGATCCTTTGAGATGAAACTGATTAACCCTTTTAAAGTTCTCTTCAGGTAGCTACTTCAGGTAGTATATATAGGGTTCCCTAGAGGTCTTCCATGTTGGTGCTGATCAGATCTAGGACCTTCTTCACTTCAGTAAAAACTGCATGATTTTATTGAAAATTAAAAGAAACTAAGTATTCCTTAGAAAAGCAGAAATATACTGTAGCGCGGAAGGCCTGCAGACTCCCCTTTCCTGATATGGAGCTGTGGGAAGAAGGGCATCAGTAGCATGGAGAAGTGCTTGAAAAGCTAACCCCGGGACTGTGGCGGGATAAGCTAGTGAGCAGAGTCTGGCCAGGAACCATTCCATGGGTGAAGCTGAGTGGTGGTAGCAATGACAGTTGGTGGGGAGGTCATGCCTTCAGAGCTAAGATGAGCCTGGAGGTCGAAGGAAAGTGAGATCTAGGCCAGAGCCCAGGGCAGGTCCAGATGTTGGGGAGAGCATTAAAGGCCGTAGTCAGGCACCGCCTGGTATGGACAGAATAGTGAGGGTGTGGAGAGTTTTCTTGAAAGGAGGAGTGAGGAGACCTACCTCCTTGGAGCTGGAGCAGGAAGCATAGGAATGCTAAAACTGAGTAAAGCTAGCTGTAACTGTTCTCCACTTGTCTGTAGAATTCTTGGAGTGAAAAGGGGCACGAAGTCTGACCTGCTCCCCAATTTGCTGAATACACCTACCCTGCAAGTGGCCCAGGGCGCTGTGGCTGCACTCATATATGTATAACAACCAACAGCCACAAAAAGAGAAAAGGGTCCCAACAAAGCCAATTACCACCAAGGGCAAGATGCCCTAGGAACCCAATAAACCAATAAATTATTTACTCAAAATCTTATTATTCGTGTCTTGCTCACCATGTGAATAAAAGATATACAATCAGTCAAATATTTACAATGTGTACATATACAATTACATAAATACACACATATGTCCCGTAATAGCTGCAAAGAGACAATGATAATTCTATAACTTCCTATACAAATTTGCTGGAGTAATGACAGTTCTTGGAATGATTCTTCCTCGTGTCCTCACACTCCAAATGTGTGGTGATGCCAATAGGATGGTCAGTATAAGGTAAGTGTTCAAACACAGCAATATCAGAAGAGCCTGATAGGATCCCTCTGGATCTCCAGGTAGGTGGCAACGAGCCCGCCAGCTTAGAGTTGCTCGTTTCGGTTTCCCTTCATCCTGGCCTCCTCTATGCACATAATAGTCCTAGTCACACTCTCCAGATAGAAACTTTCCAATTCCAGGACCTGCTGTAAATTAGCATTGATTTAGTATTTGTTGGCATGATTATACAAATATAACTAATTTACATAGTGTCTTCTATTTGCAGTTGTTAGGGAGTTAAAGGGTTTAGTGATTTTTAACTAGGTAATTGTAGTTGACAATGAAGGAGGAGAAGCAGAGAGAGAAAAAAACAGAACTTAAGGGGTGAAATGGGAAATGGTAGGGAAGTGCACTGGTTGTTCATTGTCATTCATCTGTGCAGCCCCACATTGGGGCTGCAGTTGCGCAAACCTGCTCCGGAGAGAGATTTCTAGCTCTAAAGCTCTGAAGGGGTGCTCCAGGCCTCCTGCGCATGTGTGGAATTCCCGCCTGATCTGCGCAGAGACGCCGAGTGCCCGTTCAGTTCTCTACTTGCCGCCGGTGAGAGAGATTGCCTTGCTCTTGCTCTGCTCCAGCTTTTTAAAGTGTATTTTAGCGTTAGTTAGTTGTTGGTCAGTTTGTTAGTTCGTATATAGTCCCGTAGTATAGTCATAGCTGTTATTGTTAGTGTTACAAAAAAAAAATAAGTTTTTCTCTGTTCGAACCATCTTTACAATGGCGCAGAAAGCTTTGTTCAGAAAGTGCACTCATTGCAACACAAGGATGACACATACAGATGAACACTCCTTATGCTTTTTGTGCTTGGGTGAGTCTCATAATGTCGCCAGTTGCCACCACTGCCAAAAGTTTACACCTAAGGCATGTAGTGATCAGGCGGCTCATCTTAAGGCAGCCCTATGGGAGATGGTGTTGGCGGGATCGTCAGGACCAGTAGCGAAGCCTTCAGCTGCTTTGGATCCAACTACCCGCTCTGAGCTCTCGGTTCCAAAGACAATGTCATATGAGTCTCCGAAACAGCACCTGGTTCCGAGCCGATTGGATCCGGCAGCTGCGGGAGCTGATGTGGAACTGAAAGGTAAAAGGATGGGCTTATCGAAGCACCACTCCCCTGACTCAAACCAATCGGAACGGGCTGCTTCAGAACCGGTCCCTAAGAAGTCCAAAGCTGAAACGAAACACCTGAAGCGACCTGCTTCTACCCCATATCATAAGGACCGGCACCGCTCTACCTCGGCAACACCACCTCTTGTCGTATGCCAGGTCTGTTGTGCAAGGGGCAGGTTCTACACCACAATGTCACTACGCTCAACTTCACAGCATGGCTACTACACCCAGAGTGATGCCCTGTTCTAACAAGGTGACCCAAATATTGTTAAATGCAAGGAAACCCTCTACCAGGTTCTCCTATGCACTGATGTGGAATTCTTTCACTAAGTGGGTAGGAGAGAGAGGGTTATCCCCCTTCTCCTGCACAATACCTGCAGTACTTGATTACCTACTCTCCCTTTTACACAAAGGTTTATCAACCTCCTCTATCAAGGTTCATCTAGCCGCAATATCTGCCTTCCATGAACAGGTGGATGGTAAGACCTTATTCTCCCATCCAGCATCTAAACAATTCCTAAAAGGGGCTCTCTGCACTTTCTCTCTTAGGAGTGCTCCAGTTCCTCAATGGAACTTGTCTTTAGTCTTGGCCCAATTGATGTTTTCCCCGTCTGAACCTATGGCACAATGCCCAATATCTTTCCTATCCTGGAAGGTGGCATTCCTTATAGCTGTTACTTCCTTGAGGAGGGTGGGAGAGCTAGCCGCACTATGAGTAGACCCCCCCTTTTTTTACAGTTCTACCCAAATAAGGCTATTCTGTATCCTAGCCTCCAGTTTGTTCCTAAGGTGGTGTCTCGATTCCATCTAAATCAAATGGATGTTTTTTCCCCCGACCCCACATCAGACACTGTGAAAGCGTTACACACTCTAGACATAAAAAGAGCTTTATTATACTACCTGCACAGAACAAAGACATTCTGAAGATCCAAATCACTTTTCATTTGCTATGCAGGCATACGTAAGGGGTTACCAGTTTGTAGCCAGGTGGATAGTAGCAGCCATCAAGAAGTGTTCCTTCACAGCAAACACACAGGGCCCTGGAACAGTCAGGGCACATTCAGCACGTTCCTGTTCATCTTCAGCAGCCTTCCTTCATGGGACACCGCTGCCGGATATCTGCCAGGCTGTGACATAGTTGTATGTGGACACCTTTATAAGGCACTATGCAGTCGATACAGGCTCCAGATCTGATGCTGCTGTGGGAAATGCAGTTTTACAGTCATTGTTTGCTTAAGATCTCCTTACACCTACCCCCATCGGTGAGTAGCTTGCTATACTCCCAATGTGGGGCTGCACAGATGAACAACAACAAAAACAGTGTTGCACTCACCTGTAACTGTTGTTCGTTGAGTTCTGTCTGTGCAGACACACATTCCTTGCTGATATTTGCAAGGAGGCATATTTATAATGCTTGCATGTATACAGGATTCACATAGCTCACTGTATAAGTTTTACCACCCATCCAGTGAATCACTAGCAGCAGTGCATTACTATGAAATTTCTTTATATTTATCAATAGAAAAGTTTATATTAGATGTGAAAGACCTTTGATCTGATAATATACATTAGCAAATGCCTACATGCTCTTAGATGGAAAAGAAATACAAGTTGTTGGAGAGGAAATATAAAATTAATATAAACAGACCAAATCATTATCATTAGCATTCTTATTCCTTCCATCACCAAAGTCTCTAAACACTAAGAAATGCGCCAAACAATATTTTATCTATTAATTGACCCATCTGATCTTTTAAGATTTTTCGTAAACTATTACACTGAATTAACCCATGTAAAATGACTATTCTCTGGTGTTCGAGGATGGGAGAATTCTCAACCAATGGGAAGAAGCTCCTCCCTGGAGGCAGGCAGGGTCACTGTCCTTTTTGGTGGACTCCTGTTGGGAGAGTTTCTTCCCTGATCTCCCAATTACAGCCCTGTTTAGGCAGGAGACAGACAGTCACATGCTGTGCTCGTTAAAGAGAACCTCAACTCCTTTTTCTCCTACCTCTTTGGCCTTTTCCCTTTCTCAGTGGACTGCCATTGGGTTCTTCCAGTGGCCCAGTTGGCAGGCTCAACTCTAGCGGGGTCAAACTCCCCTCTCCTCATGCACAAACTTCCAAGGTTCTCTTGTTGAGGATAGGATCAGCCGTCAGGACTCCACCCATAGCCAAGAGCTGCCCCAGTCACCCCAGCACCCCAAGCAGGACTGTCCAGAGCATTGGCAGCTGTGGCAGTGAGAGCCATCTCTGCATTCTTTCACAGCCATCTGGAAACTGGTAAAAGGAGATGAAGACCACACAAGTCTTCTGAGGACCCAAAATCTCTTCTTAGGGTTCTTGTGAAGCAGGAAAGAGGTAGGAGGTGGAAGCCAACCTCTGTCTGAGGATTTTGAATTTTTAAAAAAGGTGGTTAGCAGAAATTTGTGGGGCCTTTCAGATCCTGAGACTCCTAAGGATGCAGGCCCAGACCTTGATTCATCTTCTTCCCCAAACTCTGCACCAAGCTGTTCCCCCCGCTCTGAGAGGCATGGAAATACCAGTACCTGACCTCTCGGCGGGGCGGGGGGAATGCTTATTCCAGCCTCCTAAACTGGAATAAAGGAGAGATGCAGAAGAACTCAGTGCTTCTGTGTCAGCAGTTTTGGCAGATCTTCAGAACCAACTCTCAGTTAAGTTAGAGGTACAAGTAGATAAAAGAGAGGTGTAAATGCAGGAGCGACTCCCAATCCAGATCTGATAGGAGAGCCAGGGTAGAGGAGAGGGAATGCTCTCTAACCGTTTCCTCTCTAAGAGCACAGAGTCTCAGACCCATAAGGCCCCCAGGTGCCCTAGTACCCTAATAGACAAGTTCAGAAGTCTCATAGCTCTCTGATTCATCTTCTCCCAGAGTGGAGGGACAGGTGGAAGAGCATCTGATGATGAAAATGCAGACATATCTCTTCCTCCAGGATGAGTTTTCAAACATTTTCCCAAAAGTTCTCAGAATTTTGAAGATCCCCTGCAGCCAGAAAGAGACAGAAGAGCCTGATCCAGCCAGGCCAATAGGCTTAACAGAGCATTCCCTAGTGGAGAAACCCGCTCACATAGATTCATTGTTAGTTTTCTCTGAAGCCCCACATGGGTCTGAGCGTGCACAGATCTGCCATTTGGTAGGTTCTGTAGCTTTAAGACTGTAAAGGGGATGCCTTCCCTCCCAGAGTTCCTGCGCAGCTGTTTCCTGAACAAAAATGATTTTCTTGCACCACATTTCTAAGTTATTTTACAAGGACCTCTATATGTTTCCACCTATAGTACCACAATGGTCACTGTGTTTGGTACTATCCAAACTGATGACCAGGCCCTTTGAGCTCTTGGTTACCTATCCTTTGAAATTAGTATCTTCTAAGGTGGCATTTTTGGTGGCTATTATGTTGGTCAGATGCATGAGTGAGTTTGCCGCATTCTTTAAGGTTCATCCAGAAAAGGTGCTGCTTAGACCAAGCCTCAGATTCCTTCCCAAAGTAATGTCCAAGTTCTGTTCTTCCCAGGAGATAGTACTCCTAGTGTTCTTCTTTTTATATATTCCTTTGTTACTGTTTTTGAGGTTATTTTTATTGTGAGCTAAGCTGTTATTTTTATTGTGGCATTTCAAGAATTATTGTGATTTTGTTATTTTTGGAAACATCTCTGTCTTTTGTAGGTATGGGATAAAAATAGTTGCAATAAATAAATTAGGAGAGAAATCCCTAAGTTTACAAAACTGTTTTCTTGAGTGGGAGAGGAGAATATTGTCTGTCAAATAGTTTTGTGAGCTGTCCATCTTTACATTATATACTAGAAAAGTAACTAAAAATGAGAAGAATCTATTATGAAAAGTATCTGTTTGACAAAACTATTAGCATAAACATAATTTTAACAAACTGTGTTCATAGGGGACTTTGCACCTGAGAACATCAAAGCACTTTACCAACACTAATTAAAGTAGAATGGATGTTGGAAGACAGCCGATGTCTCGATTGTATTTGAAGTCATGAGAGAATTGCTATGTACACACCCTGTCAACACCCCAGATGAATTCCTTAGTGGAGATGATGCAGGGGGGAAATCCATTTGTCACATATAATTTCTTGCTGAATGCTTAACTAAGGGAAGCAATTTTAAAACCTACATTTTACTATTTTGTTGGATCCCCTTTTCTGATTTGTTACATATCAGGATGAGTCATTGCCCTGAAAAAGCAATATTTAATCAATGTGCCCCTCACCCTAGGAAAAAGGCTGAAAACAAACTAAAGGGAAATTACAAAAAGTGGAACTTTGAACAGGATTTTTCCCCTAAGTATGCTATGTTCTTGTCCATGGAGATAAATTTAGGAGAAATACAGGGGTTGTGTTAAGTTCTATGTGGAACCATAGCTTTAGTTCTGCTTCCATCTGATTACAGAATCCATCAGCAGTGCAAACTACTCCTGTGTGGATTATTTGGGTTTAAACTTGTTTGGCTAAAAGGAATAGCAAGTCAAAGCTCACAGCAGCTTGTCTCTTGAAGTGCTGCCATTGTGATTAGCCAATACTGTCTTCCACTCAGAGAGGTAATTCAGATTTTAAAATGAAGGACTAATTGCAGAGAGTTGACATTAAATGAACAAACAAATTACCCTTCTGACCAAAACTAGACAGCTCTTTGACTGCATGGTAATTGTTTTTTGTCTGAAGCTAATTATTGTTGGCTTGTGTTGTGGCTAATAATTAACTTATTCAAAGAACATTAATCCACATATATACATCTTCATTATCTTGTATTTCTTGCTGTTTAAGGCTTGGCTCCTTGCCTGATCTCAAATATATTGCATAGCACCTTACTTTGATCTGATTGGACATAACCATTGCTACATTTTGTTAAATATTTGCTTTGCCAAGTTACTGTTAATAATTTAGGGAATAATAGGGAAGATGCTTCGCTAATGAGTTAGGGACCATAGGCTTCATCACTATATTGCCTTACATATTATCTATTACTTTAAATATGTACTCCTATGCACCACCAGTGCTCCATGTTGTCTCATGTTAGTTCTAGAATTGATCATGTTCTGCTTCAGTATTTTTTCTACTCTGTATTGGATTCTTGCTAATACTATGTCTTTTAAACTTGTATCTATTTACCCTATGGTATTGTCTATGAAATGGCCTTGATACTGTATTGAAATATACTTGATACTGATTGTACTAATACTGTGTAATCCGCCTTGAATCTCAGTGAGAAAGGCTGACTATAAATGAATGAATGAAATGAAATGAATGAATGAATGAATTTGAAAAGCTGTATTTTCAAGGTGTCTAAATACAGGTTGTATGAAAGCTGGTGCAATACAAAATTCATAATTTAAGATTTTCCTTTGACTTTTCCTTGCTCGTAAGTTGCCCTGGCTCCTCTCCTGTCTACTTAGAGCTGGTATGTAGATGTTGTTGCAGCTGACCTACCTGCAGAAATAACAACAACTGCATTTATATTCTGCTTTTCTAGACAGATTAGTGTCCACCCAGAGCGGTGAAGAAGTTAGTATTATTATCCCCACAATACAGCTGGGGAGCTGGGGCTGAGAGGAGTGGCTTACCCAAGGCCACCTACTGAGCTCATGGCGGTAGTGGGATTTGAACCAGTAGAGTGCTGATTCACAGCCAAACCACTTAACCACTGTGCTACAGCAGCTCTTCAAATGACTGCTCATGTGAGTAGACTATGCATGAGAACTGTATAACATGGGGGAAGAGATTTAGGAAAGTCGTATTTTCTCTTCCATGGTTATAAAAAAATTATACAATTTTTTCTAATTACTGAGGAGGAAGTGTGATCTTCAGCAAGTCCCTCCACCCCACCATCACCTTGCACTGCTTATGTAAATGAACCTCTTGTGTGAGTAGTAATTTCCAGCGGTTAGGCCAGCAGCAGAAATATACTTGTTAACTTTTAGCAGGATGCTAAAAAAACGACCACTTTGAAGCACCAGTATATTTCAGTGAGAGCTTAAAGGGGATAGGACATAGTCCTCTCTTCACTCACACAGAATCTCTTGCACATATTATGTTGAGATGAATAGTAATGAAAGAAAGCATTTCCAAGTGCACATGTACATATACTTGGTTCTTTTTCATGAGGATTTGTGCAGGATGTTTCATGCAGTTGAGGCTTTAGTACATTTGCTAGACTGGGGGGGGGGGGGGATGCTTTTTTGTAGTAATTCCAGTACTTACTGGAACATTTGCAGAGCTGTTGTAGTGTGCCAAATAGCATATCATATTTGGATAAAGGAGATCTGGATTCAAATAGTCATTCTCTTGACATACCTCAGTGGTTGGCCTTGGGCCAGTCACTATCCTTCAGCCTAACCTACCTCACAAAATAGCGATAAGGATTACTTGGGTAATCCCCAGAGATAATGTTGAATTTCTCATCTAAGTCGTTTCAGCTCAAAAATCCTCATTTTGAGTTTGCATCTCCTTTGTGTGAAATGAACTTATATTATTTCCGACATTTTCTGTTTTCCACATAGAATGTGTGCTTTTTCAAATACTATTTGTGCTTCATTAAATCAGCATTATACATTGGGTTGGATTCTACAGTTCCACTCTACTGGTGGAGGTTTTTCCTCTGGTGAAATAAGACTTCCCTTAGGGCAAGACTCTTGGAAGTGTGTCTTGTGTCAAGGGAAGACTCCTTCTACTGGAGAAAAAAGCCTTCACTAGCGGAACAGATCTGCCAGATCCAACCCATTATAAGTATAAAATTATATATACTGTTCATATAAATATCTTAGGAATTGTGCTTAAAGCCCAAGCACTATGCATATACAATGCAAAAAATCTGCAAAACCAAGTTAAAAAAAGAGAATCAAAACCATTGCCAAAACAAGAATAGAAAGCAAATGTCTTGAGAACTGATGTATTGTCGAAGGCTTTCACGGCCAGAGAACGATGGTTGTTGTGGGTTTTCCGGGCTGTATTGCCGTGGTCTTGGCATTGTAGTTCCTGACGTTTCGCCAGCAGCTGTGGCTGGCATCTTCAGAGGTGTAGCACCAAAAGACAGAGATCTCTGTCTTTTGGTGCTACACCTCTGAAGATGCCAGCCACAGCTGCTGGCGAAACGTCAGGAACTACAATGCCAAGACCACGGCAATACAGCCCGGAAAACCCACAACAACCATCGTCTTGAGAACTCTCACTTATTTCATGTGTGCTGCCTTGAAATCCTTGAAGGATATAAATGTAATATATGATATTTACATATCTAACACAGGATAAACAGCAATAGGTTGCATTAAATTTTTGTGGTGAATGCTCTCTATACAGAAATTTGTGAATTTCAGAAGCCTTCCTTATGGACATTTCCCATTTCTGTAACTTCTTGTTGAATGTACAATATAGATTACATTCATAGATATTGACACTGTGACACTCTGTTATTGCAGTAACAGAACCAAAATTTGTGCTGTTTCTGCAGAAGCTGGAATATATTTTTGCATTTATTTATTTTTGGCTCATTCTCCAGGGAAGAAGATGAATATTCAGAACTACGATCGGAACTTAGTCACAGCCAACATGAAGCCAATGAAGATTCACGTAGTATTGACCAAGATCAAACTTCTGTTTCCGTCCCAGAGAACCAGTCAACCATGGTCACAGCTGACATGGGTGAGATGTGTTTTCAAACAGAAAAGATGTCACATTGTAGCAGAAGGAAGATATTACAGGAAGATATTTTGATAGACTTATCAACATGTACAAAGGAAAAATAATTATTAATATGGCATATCTTAAATCAGGATTAAGAGTGTGGGGCAACTTTCCGGAATACATCCAATATAGTAGTAATGTGGTAGCGGCAGAGGAAGAATTGAAAATGAGGCAGTTGAATAACAGATTTCAAAATGGAAGGGAAATCTCTTTTGTTTCTTTTATCACGTATCACTTGGTGAGTTTAATTTTCTTTCAATCTGTGCCAGTAACCAGGGCTCATTTCTAGGGGGAACGCACCGGAACACAGTTCCGGCAGTTCTCCAAAGCGGTCACATGTCAAGTGCCCCCCCACCTGACTCAGCCATTTTAGGCCCATTTCAGCCTGGATTGGGGCTGAAACGGCCCAGATTGGGCCTCTGATGGGTGGTTGAGCACTCTCCCACTCAGCAGTGGCCTGATCCTGACTATTTTGGGCTCTTTTTCGGCCATTTTCAGCCTCTTTTTGCCATTTTGGGCCCAACTTTGGCCCTGAATGGCCAGGATTGGGGCCAAAACAGCCAGGATAGGTGATGTCAGGGGGTGTGGCATATGCAAATCAGTTATGCTAATGACACACTTCCAGTGATGTCAATGCTAATGAGTTATGCTAATGAGTTCCTCCAGCTCTTTTTCTACGAAATGACCCCTGCTACCATGCAATTTGCACAAATCAACCAGCTGTAACCAGGGCTTTTTTTCTGCAAAAAGAGGTGGTGGAACTCAGTGGGTTGCCCTCAGAGAAAATGGTCACATGGCTGGTGGCCCCGCCCCCTGATCTCCAGACAGAGGGGAGTTTAGATTGCCCTCCATGCCGCTCAGCGGCGTGGAGGGCAATCTAAACTCCCCTCTGTCTGGAGATCAGGGGGCGGGGCCACCAGCCATGTGACCATTTTCAAGAGGTTCCGGAACTCCGTTCCACCGCATTCCCCCTGAAAAAAAGCCCTGCAAGGTAGTAAGTTGGTTGCTTCTAGTCCTGGTCCTGATAAGTTTTTCCTCCAGGGCAGAAGGGGGGGAGCAAGATTGGACTAGAATGCTAAAGTAACCATGGAAAGGGGCCTGCCCTCCTTTCATTGACAGAAACCGGGTTTTGAAGGCTTTTGATGTGATTGGCTAGCAACCTGTGCACAATTTGATAGGTAAAAAGGTAAAGGTATTCCCCTGTGCAAGCACCGAGTCATTAGTGACCCATGGGGGATGTCGCATCACGACATTTTCTTGGCAGACTTTTTACAGGGTGGTTTGCCATTGCCTTCCCCAGTCATCTACTCTTTATCCCCAGGAAATTGGTACTCATTTTACCGACCTCAGAAGGATAAAAGGCTGAGTCAACCTTGAGCTGGCTACCTGAACCTGGCTTCTGCCGGGATCAAACTCAGGTTGTGAGCAGAGCTTGGGCTGCAGTACTGCAGCTTACCACTCTGCGCCACAGGGCTCTTCTATTTGGTACAGAAGTTTAATTTTAACACCGAATACACCCATGAACTTTTCTGTACATCAGATTCAAAAGAGTGTTTATGCACAGTCACTCGTACATGTATGCATATTCATACACAGCCCCAACAATGAACAAAGCAAGTTAGAAGAAACATAATAAACATTTATAGCATCAGTTGTTGGAGATTTTGTGGTACAATTTCCAAAGATAGCCCTGTCTAAGCCTGTGCAGAAGCAGCTGCATTGGATTACAACCTGTAACAGAACAACACTGGGCAGCTTTACTGCCCTGTTATGATTGTGGCATTTGTTTTCTGCAAATATAAAGATGTGAAGATCAAGACACAATGGAATAATATTTTCTGTAATTTCTTATACACATCCTTTCCTCAGTTTATTTTTCCTTTTGTTCCTTTTTTCTTATACATACTGTTAATCCAATGACAAGCAGCTGCTACTGGTCCCTGGCCCCAGGGAGGCCCGTTTAGCGTTAACCAGAGCCAGGGCCTTTTCGGTCCTGGCTCCAGCTGGTGGAACACTCTGTCTAAAGAGATCAGGGCCCAGCCAGATTTACTATCCTTCCGCCAGGCCTGTAAGACAGAGCTGTTCCACCAGGCGTATGGTTGACGGTCTGGGCCTCCCTGCCGGCCACCTAGAGAGAGCTGTGCCCCTACAAAGGGATATCTACCACCTAGCCTCTGCCATATATTTCTGGAGGTGGTTGGGTGGTGGTTACTGGTGAAATCTGCTGCCGTATGTTTTTCAAAACCTGCTGCTGTATTGCTTGTTGTGTGTGTTCTTTTTTTAAATATTTAAGATATTTTACTGGTTTTAAAGATATTGTATTTTATATTATTCTATTAATTGGAATCTGCCCTGAGCCTGCTGGTGCAGGGAGGGCAGAATACAAATTGAATAAAGTAAGTAAAGTAAATAAATAAATAAATAAAAATTATTTTTAATCCTTTTCTTTGAATTACGCATTATGCAAATTCATCATGAACTGAAAACATGGAATTACACATTGTACTAATGCAGCAACCTCATTGATATATCAAATGACACTCACCTCTCATGATACACTAGTAAATTTAGATTTGCTGCTCTACTGCTACAGGCAGTAAAACACCAAGGGCTAAAATAGCTAAGCTCCCTTGTTGTATGTTATACATTCTATGACTGCATTTAATCTTCTTTCTCCTTATTGGTTCCTATAGCCATGTTATTTCTTATTTCCTGTGAGGAAAACAGTCTTGTTAAATGTAATAAAACTTGTTCAAATTGTCTCAGAAATGCAAGCAAAATAAATAGATTTCATCAGGAATACAAGCAAAATGAATAGATTTCAGCCAACTCTTTGGTACATCCATGCCTGAGAAACTATTTTTAAAACATGTATTTTGTAACTGAATAGTTGCTAATGTAAAAAAAGAAGACTTTTAAGTGGAACTGACAGAGCAGAATGTTTTCTATGGGGAACTTGAGAATATTTACATAGGAGAAAACTTCAGAAGGCCATCTTCTTTTGCCCATTTTCTTTTTTTTGGCAAGTAGTAGAACATATATGACTATCAGTTGTTCAGGACTTGGATTTGTCTACTGTGTGTCCATCCTTGTAGCAAGTAAAAGCATCTCATCAGGTCTTGAGAAAGACTTTCTTTTTTTCCTGAGACCTTTGAGAACTGTTGCTGAGTCATTTGTTAGATGGACCAATGGCAGATTCATATGTTCAAACTGGAGTTCTTTGATTATTAACAAAGCACATGGTTAAGGGCAATAAGGAGAAACTATATACTTGTATCTCCAGAAAAGCTTTTGACAATGTCCATTGTCAAAGGTTCTTAGGTAAACTTAATTGTCACAGGGTAAGACTGTTATCCACCTTGAGCCTCCACAAGAAAGATGTGCTGTGAATTAAGTAACTAAATAAGAGAGCTGTCTGGTGGGATTAAATGGATTGTTCTCACAAGGAAGAAAACTAAGCAATGAAGTCCCCTGGGGAGCTGCGTTAGAACCGGTGCTATTTAATTTGTTCCTAAATTATTTGGAATGGCTTAGTTTGTGCATGATACCAAATTATTCAGGATGGTGAAAACCACAATAGATTGTAAAGAGCTCCAAGAGGCTCTCTCCAGATTGACTGACTGAGCATCACTGTGCCAAATGAGTTCTATATGAGTGTATAAAGTTGAGGGGGGAATCCTAACTTTAAATATATGCTGATGAGATCTGAACTGATGATGACTAACCAGAAAAGAAATCTTTGGATTGTGGTTGATTGCTCAATGAAAATCACATCTGCTTAGTGTGTGACAGCCGTGGGAAAAGCTAGCGAATATTAGCAAATAAATTGGAATGAGTCAGCTAATACCAGAATACCCTTGTTTAGATTGATGCTAAATTCTCATCAAAAAGGATATCACAGATATGGAAATGATGCCAAAAATGGGCAAGAGGTTAGATTTTCATTCTTATGAGAAAAAACAAGAGTTTAATTAGGGCTTTTCAGTTTAGAAAGAAGTAACTAGGAGAAACTATGACGTTTATAAAATTAGCATGATGTGAAGATAAGTAGATAGAGAGCCATTTTTTTCCCTCTCCCAAAATACTAATCTTTGGGTGACACCAATGAAATTGATGGCTAATGAATTCAGGATATACAGAATGAATCACTTCTTCATACAAAGCATAATTAACTGGTGGAACTTGTTGCTATGAGATGTAGTTGGTGGTCACTAGCTTATATGGGTTTAAAAGGCAATTGGATAAATTTATGGAAGATAGGTCCATTTGTGGCTACTAGCCATATCAGAATAAGATATCTGTTGGGGAGAAACAAAAAGGGGAGGCTTTGCCTCTGTGTTCCTCCTGTAGACTTATAGATGATCTGGTCAGCCAATGTGTGTAGTAAGATGCTGGACTAGATAGACCATTAGGTCTGGTCCATCAGGGCTCTTCTTATATTCTCTGTTTATGAAACAGGTTTAAAATATCTGGCATAATAGGGCACAGCACCTCAATTAGGCTAGGAAAAAATTATACTAGAAGAACAACAATGGTGCCGATGGATTGGCAGTGCTTGTGAATATTTTATAATATGAATTTCCTTTCAGGTAAAATCTGCGTAGTATGAAAACTTTTTTAATAATAGGCCTTTACTCTTGGTCAGTACATAGCGAAATAGTTTAAACATTATTGAATTGTCCATACAGGGGACAGTTGCTGGGCTAATTCTGGTGAATGAAAGTAGTTGCCCTCAGTAAACATCACCTGTTAAATTAACTAGAAGAATCAGAAGTAATTGCACACATCTCATTTTGTGTGGATGTCTTCAATTTTTCAAGGAGAAATTGCATATCTTAGAAATAAATAGTAAAAGAGTCCAGTAGCACCTTTAAGATTAACCAACTTTATTGTTGCATAAGCTTTCGAGAACCAGGACCTAGTGAAATTGACTGGTAATAGATTCAGGATAGCTGTCAGTTCAACTTCAATGCAGTGTATAGTTAATTTGAAGAACTCACTGCCACAGAATGTGATGACGGCCAATGGCTTACATGGCTTTAAAAAACTCATCAGTAGTTGTAAACTCATCAGTGGTTGTAATCCTCCCTGAGCCTGTTGGTGTGGAGAGGGCGGAATATAAATCAAATAAATAAATAAATAGAATAAATAAATACTGGTTAAATGTCCAGTTGCAATATGCTTCCGAGTGCAAGTTGCTGGGGAGCAATAACAGGAACAGGCTTTGACCTCTGAGCCCCTGCTTGTTGACCTACTTGGGGCTTCTGGTAGGGTGATGTGGGAAATGGGATTCTGGACTAGTCAGACATGCTGCTTGAGAATGCAAAAAAAAATTAAAAATCCTTAGGTCACTTCCTTCCTTCCTGACGCCTACAGTGATATATATTTCACAAAATCATTCAAGAAGGGTCCTACTGTTGAGCCAGTTCAGATGCGTGTGAAAGTTTCCTTTTTTGTGTGTGAATATCTTACAATCTTTAAATATTAGTGGATAACTTTTCAAGGCTCCATAATTGTTAGGAGAATTATCATCCAGCAGTAAATTAGTAACTTGCAAGGTTAGATTAATGGTGTTTGTGCTTGGGAAGGGGCAGGTTGTGAAGAGAAATATTTGCCTATTTGATGTACCTTTTACAAGATCGCAGCCTCTCTTTCTTTAGATATAGATTGAATGGTAGCTCTCTTAATTGGTGACTTGTAGTGCTTCTCTGATACGTTCTTTCTGTTGTGCAGATACCTGTAGTGACTTGAACTCTGAACTGCAGAGAGTGCTGACGGGTCTGGAGAATGTAGTCTGCGGGAGAAAGAAGAGCAGCTGCAGTCTGTCCGTAGCAGATGTGGACAGACACATCGAGCAGCTCACTACTGCCAGCGAACACTGTGACCTAGCCATTAAGGTGCGGTAATAGGAAGTAGTCACCTTCCTGTATAACATAAAATCAAATGAGTGTTATTTTTTGTATCTATGTAGCATTTTTCCTGTGATAATCTCAATGCCTTTCATTGTGCACAGCTTAATGTAGAAAACTATCAGTGTACCTGCTTTAAAGAGGGAATAATTAAGCCGTAGAGAAATGTTGTATTGAAAAATAGAATAACTGTTGCCTGTCTCCCTGTTAGAAAGCTCCTCTAATTATTAACTGAAACTGTCAAGTCACCGAATGTTCACACACATTTTAACTTATGTTAATACATCAGGTGAAAGGTACTATGAAGAAAGAAATTATTGAGATTCTGTGCAACCTGAGCAATAACAAGGAGGAAAATATCTGGGGAGTACAGAAACTAAGGGATAGAAAGGCCAGAGCCAGATACCGAAACTAGGCAACAATGGACTGAAAAACAGGGTCCTGAGGAAGACAGAAGAGGCAGAGGCCTGAAGGGAGTGAATATGGTTGGATGTTCAGCCAAGTAGAAATAGGAGGTGGAGCTTGTATAGGTCCTAGGGATGGCTGCTATGGGAGATAACCTAGCTGTGTAGTAGGTTAAAGGCATTTCACCCTTTTCATAGTTGTTTCCCTGTTTATCTGTGGTAAGTGGTTTCAGTAGTATTTGACATTTAATTTGTGAAGGACTCAGTACTGTGGCAATCATAACACATTATGATCTGTGTACTGCCACAGCTGTGCATAATATAGCTATAACATTGGGATGTCAGTGGAAGAATAATGATATAACTTATTTTAAAAAATAGAAAAACTATAACAGTTTTCTTCTAAGATGTATTGCAGATAAAGTTAATAAGAAATTGCTCTGTTTGTCTTCAATGGCTGTTTCCAGTGCAGAATCTGAGTTTGATTTCCATTTTATCATCAATCTTTGTGGGACCTTCTTCAGTGTGGGAGACATCCCAAGACTGAAAAAGTTGATCTGTACTGGCTAACGGTTTTTAAATCGGAAACAGAATAGGTGAAAAGACTGCTTGTTCAGACATTTATACTACATCCCTGGTATTTGCCTGAGCTGCATTTTGATGTCAGACTTTAAAGTGGTCCTCTTGTGTTGTGTTGTGGTGGTGTTTTTAAAAATGCTAATCAATTTCCTGATGTAGAATCCAGCAGTAAAATAGCATGATGTCTGAAGAAATGTAATCATATAATTTTTGCGTAGTCAGCGCAGAACATTTTAGAGGATGACCTGTATGCACAATGTCTCCATTCTGGATATTGTGTTCATCTGTGCTCTTCAGTGCATTCCCACATTTGGGTGCTGTGCTTGCAGGATACACACTTGTTGAAAACAGAGTTGCACTTACCTGTAACTGCTGTTCATCTAGGTCTTCGTGCAGGCACACATTTGGGTACTGTGCTTGTGCAGGACAGCCGTTCGGAACAGGAATTCTTCAGCTTTAAGGCTATTGTGGGGGCCGACCTGGTCCAAATGGTCCCAGACTGGATTTTCCTGCTGGAAAGGTCACGTGGTGGAGCGAGGTCACCCCCACCCCCTCAGTTTGTTTTTTGCCGCCACAAGAAAAACACGTTTTTCTTCTTAGTCCTTTTTAAGGCTTGAAAGTTCAAAAGTTTATTAATAATTTAAAATTCAGTGTTTAGAGTTTAAAGTTAAGAGTTTGAAGTTTGATAATAGTGGTTAGAGTAGTTTTTTGAAAGTTTTTTCAATAGCTAAGGAGCCAAGAAGCTGTAGCCTGTGTTCTCTGGACGCGCTCGAGACTCAGACAACAAGATGGCGGATAAGTCTTTATTTAAAAAATGCAAGAAGTGTGGGACAAAAATGGCAAAGTCTGATGGCCATGCCTTATGCCTAGCATGTCTGGGCGAGGGGCATATTGTTGAGCATTGCAAGCATTGTCAGCTATTTACCTCTAAAGCCAGAGTGGATCAGGCCTCCCCTTTAAAGGCTATGCTCTGGGAAAAGGCAATATCCAGTGCCAATAGCCCGGCAGTAAAGAAATCTGCCATGGCAGAGCGCCCGACTCAGTCCAAGCCTGCACAAGCCCAAGCATCCGTCTCAGATCCGATGACTGTTGCGGAACCATCAGCTCTGATAGCACCTCCTCAATGCCAATCGAAGCCACGCTCCCATTCCAAGGATACGTCAGCTTCGGATCCAATATCCATCGGACTACTGTCGGATCCGATGGTCCAGTCTTGGAGCCAAAGATTGTCACCCTCCCAGGCCCAGGAAGAATTTTTCCAGATCTTCATCTCCAGCAGAGTGTGAGGGGTGCTTCAGCAATCCCCCCCCCCCCAAGAAAAGAAAGGACAAGTCCAAACACTTAGACAAACCCCAGCATAAGTCTCAGTGTCAGATCCGAGGCTTGGAAGGGAGGGTAGAGGAGCCCTTGGCTTCCAATGATAACATGAACTTATCTGAGAGGTCTTCAGAATCGGGGAAGGCTGAAGATGAGATACAGTTGGAGTATTGTAGGGAATGCTGCTCAACTTCCTCGGAACGGCCTCTGCAATCACACCACGGAGTGCCATGGTACCCACCATACCCACCTTGAGGATGGGAATATTACCCCAATTATCTGCCAGCACTGGCTTCATTATGCTCAGCACTGGGTAAACGCCAGTGCGGTTCGGATTCGACCTGGCACCCATCTACTCATCCATCAACTTCAAGGCACGGATCCGATTCAGAATCAGAGGGGGAAGTGATTGGTTCTGAGCATAGCCCTAGCTTTACTTCAGAACCATCCCCTGAAGAGACAGTTGGCATGTTGGAGCAGGACTCGCCCAATATTAATCTCAAATTGTATGCATACACACAGCAGAAGCCAAAAGACAGCATTTTGAAGCATATCTACTCTGACACCCCTGATGTGGTCACCTTCCCTATGATCGAAGGCTTTGTTGAGATCATGGACAATTTATGCCAAAACTGGCCTTGATTCCATCAACAACTAGGAAGATCGAGGCACTCTAGCAAAACTTGTTTACACACCGTCCAGCCTCATCCATGATTGCTAAAGAGCTGCAGGCAAAACATCACCAAGGCAGCCTTGCCACCTTGGCAGATAAGGAGGGGGGAAAGCTGGATGCAATAGGCAGAAAGCTATATTCAGGCTCAGCTTTAAACATTAAGATGGCCAATTTTTTGGCTATTATGAGTGGATACCAGATATTCCTTTGGCAACAAATTTTCGTATATGGACACATTACCAGAAAACAAGAAACCTCTTGTAAAGATCATTCAAGATGAAATGATGCTGCTGTCAAGACTGCAAATATGCACCAGTAGACATATGTTGAATGCCTCCACAAGAGGCCTCAATAGTGAGGTAGTCTTTTGTCAACACGCCTAGCTATGTGCCACTGCACTCCCTTTTGAGACTCAAAATAAATAGAGGACATGCCCTTTGAAGGCACTACATTGTTTGCCGAAAAAAACAAATGAATATTTAGCAAAAAAGAAAAAGGATTGCCAAACTGCAAAATCATATGGAGTTCTGCCTCAACCACCTGGATACATGGGATACAGGCAACCTGGAAAGAGAGAGTAACAGCAGAAACGGAACTATAGGTCCTACAGATTCCAGCCCTATAAGCAGCCGTATCCATACAAAGCACCATATTCTAACCAGTTGCAGTACAGGAGGAAGCAGTCAGGCCAGTCCAAGCCACCCCATCATGCCCAGTCTGCTAAGGGTCCTTCACAAGGGCAGAAAGAGCAATTCTGACTAGTCAGAAGCAGAGCCAGAGATAGCCTTATTTGAGAATCGGCTAGTTCAGTTTGCTCAAGCTCGGGAAAGCATTTCTAATGATACTTGGGTTATCTCTAGTTGGAGTTCTATTCACTGCCTCCTACTTTGCCATTCAGTGTTCCAAATAATACTCTTTTTGAATTGCAGGAGGAAATCCAATCCTTAGTGGTTAAGAGAGCCCTTCAGAGGGTACTTGATACAGACACCCCCTTTGGATACTTCTCCAGGTTTTTCTTAGTAGATAAGAAAGATGGGGGAAAGAGACCAATTTTGAATTTAAGGATCTTAATAGTTATCTGAGAATCACAAAATTAAGAATGGTCATGGTCCCATAGGTCATAAATATGGTCCTTCGAGATGCATGGTTTGCGGTCCTGGATCTGAAGGACGCATACTTTCACATCTTCATATAGCAAGGGCATAGGAAATATTTACGTTTTATACTGTTAGCAGGAGCGAGCAGGAGCAGGAGCATCACTCCCATCCTACAGTCACTCCATTGGCTACCTGTCAGTTACCGTGCTCAATTCAAGGTATTGTTTATTACATACAAAGCTCTCTACAGCCTTGGCCTGACATACTTACGGGACAGCCCCCCTCCCTATGTCAATCCACAGCAGCTTCACTCATCTGAACAGGGTGTCTTGCAGGTGCCAGTCTACAGAAGGGTGAAATCAACAGCAGCCTGTACACGGGCTTTCTCTGTGGTGGCCCCTCCCCTATGGAACAGCCTGCCTGAGGAGGTCAGGAGAGCCCCCATGCTCCTGGCTTTCCACAAACAATGCAAAACCGAATTATTCAAAAAGGCTTTTTTCTCAGATAGGAGGGTGGTATTGTAGGGAGTGGGTCTCAGATGTTTTGCTAATGAGTTAGGAACCATAGACTTCAACATTATGTTGCCTTACATATTATCTGTTGCTTTAAATATGTACTCCTATATACTACCTGTGCTTCATGTTTTTTAATGTCAGTCCTAGAATTATGTTCTGTTTCAGCAATTCTTCAACACCATATTGGATCCTTGCTAATGCTGTCTTTGTAAACTTGTATTCATTCACTCTATAACATTGTTATTAAAATGTTCTTGACGTTCTATAGAAATACCTGCCCTTGTCCTTGCTACTGATTGTACTAATCTCACACTATGTAATCTGCCTGGAGTCTCAGTGAGAAAGGCAGACTATAAATGACGTAAATAAATAAAATAAATAAAAAATATATCATGGAGAGGTTATTCAGTACACAGCCCTTCCACAAAAGGATCCAGATCTTATCAGACAATACCACTGCCATTTTTTACATAAACAAACAGGGTGGAACAGCTTCAAGGAAACTTTGTACAGAAGCCATTCAGCTATGGGAATGGGCTGTTGCCCACAATATTACACTTTCTGCCCTACATACCACAAGAACATCCAATATCAGGGCAGATTGGCTCAGCAGAGTAGGCAGCATATACCACAAGTGGGTTCTTGCAGACAAGTACCTCCAGGAGATCTTTCAGATGTGGGGTTTCCCAGAGGTGGAGCTATTCGCAACACAGGACAATAGCAAAGCCCACAGGTTTTGTTCCAGAAGGGGCAGTGGTGTGGGGACCTTAGGAGACGCCTTCTAGATTCAGTGGATGAGAAAATTATTCTATGCATTCCCTTAATTTCCCCTAATTCACAGTCATATGCAAGATACAGTCAGACAGGACGAAGTATATCCTGGTAACTCCATTTTGGCCATGTCAGCATTGGTTCCATACACTCAAATACCTGGCCAAGGGCAATTACATTCAACTACCAACTGTCTCAGACCTAATTTCCTACAACCATACACTGCACCACCATTTGAACAGACTTCAGTTAACAGCATGGTTCTTAGAACAGCAGAATTGCAATTTTCTGACAAAGTGGCGAACATATTACTGAATGCTCGCAGGCCTTCAACGAGACGATCTTATAACCTTAAGTGGAATAGATTTGTTATCTGGGCTGACGCTAAAAATGTAGCCCTGGACACATGTCCCCTGTCCACTATCTTTGATTACTTAGTGCACTTACGGGCTTACGGCCTGGTGTCTACATCTATTAAGGTGCATGTGGGCGCCGTTTCGGCTTTTCACATAAATATTGATGGGAAGACAATTCTTTCACATTATTTGTCCAAGCTTTTTCTGAAGGGGTTGTGCAGTTTGAACCCGCCAAGAACCCCTATGGTCCCACAGTGGTCACTGTCCTTAGTTTTATCAAGGTAGATGTTGAAACCTTTTGAGGCAATCCTCTGCCTGGCACCAACCTGATCCCAGCCATTTCGGCCCCGATCCGGGCCACTACGGGCCTAAAATGGCCATTTTTGGCCATTTTGGACCCATTTCAGCCTGGCTAAGGGCCGAAATGGACAAGATCGGGGCCAAAACAGCTGAGAGTGGGTCGGTGCCGGGCTGAGGGAGCCTCCCCCGTCTGGCCCCGATGCGATCCCGGCTGTTTCGGCCCTGATCCGGGCTGGAATGGGCCCAAAATGGCTCCTTGGGAGGCTGCAGAGCAGGTAGTCAGAGTGGAAGTCTACCACATGTGTTTTGTTTTGTTTGTATAGTTCATAATGAATAAAAAGTGCGATGTGGTCTCTTGTTAAAGCTAAGGAGGATAAAAGAACTTTTTGAAGAAAGAAAGCACACGTATTTAATATATAAAAGTTTATTCATACAGGGTTAGTTCAGAAGTAATGATAACTATGGTTTGTACCAAACAAACAAGAATTGATTGGATTATATTGCTCAAAGAAAGGAAAGAGAGAGAAAAACAGAGTGTGCAAACACAAGATGTAGCATCAAACCGTACTTCTGTGTCAGAACCTATTAACTTTGCTCACTTTCTCCACATCCCAAACTTCATCTCGAATGTCCGACAGGGAAGAAGTTCTGTAGCTTGCCATTTCCCTGCTTTGTACGCAGAAAGAATCTTGACTCAGAGTGGGTTATCTGTTTGGATACGTACACCATAAAACATCTTGCTTATTTAGGATACTATTTCTAGAGCAAAGCAGGATAACATTTCTCTGACTGAGTGAGCTTCCACTGGAGGGTCCAGTCTCCAGACTTAAATGAGATTTTCCCTTCCCAGTTTTTTAAATTAATCTGGGAGAAATTCCACCTTTGTGCACTATTTTTGGCAGAATATATTGAGTGGTGGCTCTACAACGTTGTCTTTTTAGGTAAATGTCACCTGCCCATTAGTAAACGACACATCTATATTTTCTTTCTGTGATCAAAACGTTCACTGGGCATAGAAGTCTATTTATTTTGCTATTGAAATGTTCTTTTACACCCAGCCAATATAATGTTTGGTAGTAAAAGATGTCCCGTAAGGATTTTTTTAAAAAGAAATTTGATGCAGGGAAGTGAAATTTTATCATTTTCAGCAAGTTGGTGTGAACATTGGACCTTCACTGAAGAACAATTAACCTCGTTGCAGACAGATGTGTTCTTGGGCTTGGCTCCTAACCTTGTTTCTTCTTGGACTGTGCTGTTTTCCATTACAGCAGTAGTTCTCTGCTGTGGAACACATTCATCCAGGTCAGATGCTGGTCACACAAGACCAGCATCTTTCAATAAGCCAAAAAGCCCCCAGCACCAAAGAAAAGTACTGCACAGTGGAGAATCACCTCTGCAGTGGAGGAAAATGGGTACAAAGGGAAGCAAGGCTTAGAATTCGAATCGAATACCTTTATTGGCATAACAGGACATACATATGCACAGTCAGCAAGGAGACAACAACAACAACAACAACAACAACAACAAAAATCTCTTGCCCCATCACTTAAACCATTCTTCTCCTCTTCAATGCACAACAAAGAAATTTAGCCACAGACTCAGTGATCCAGCTTAGAATTCAAGCCTTAGTGTTTCTGTACTTCTGTACTTCAAGCCACACAATCAGTTTATCAGCTCTTCGTTGACCACACATACTCCAATGACTACATGGGGAGATGTCTGTATAGACTAGGCTGGAAAAAATACATCTGTGATTGAAGAAGTTGCTGCTGGTTATGGATAGTCTGGTTTACCCATGCACTCTTTCCCCCGCATGTGACAAAGGAGAGCTATATAAGTAATGTCTGTTTGAACTAACATCAGTGAAAAGTTGCTGAGCTGAATTAATCAGTGCTGTATGTGTAGATGAGCTGCGCTGCCCAAGGGCCAAACCTGTAGTGATCTTATCAATCACAGATTGCAGCCTTCCCTGTTCTTATAAAGTGGAGGAGTGATTTAATTTTTTATAAAACAGGTTGCACATGGGCAAGGGAAGCAGTATTTTCCATTGCTCTATGCTTCCATGCTTTTCTCCCAGTCTCTCTTGGATTCAAGAAGTCTACGATTGCTCCTTGTCTTAAAATCTGTTGTATGTAAGAGAGAGAGAGAGAGAGAGAGAAAGATTATGGTGTTCAACTCTTCTACCGCTAGTCTTGCAAATCAAGATTCATCTAAACTGCAGGTAGAATGTAAATTTAGTGAGGGATAGGTTTGCCACTTTGATCATTTACAGTGGGTCAGGGAGAGTCTGATTTTGCCATATCCTCAGTCAGCTCTAGCATTACAAGTCACTCAGCTGTTAAAGGGTAGGAGCTTATCTGGCTAATGGTGGCTTTGGTTTTGCTTAATTGGCCCTCTAAAACAGCTGTCCACTTTGTGCATCAGCTGATTAAGAGGAGTGCACTCTATTATCCATTTTAGAGTTTAATTAGTGTATTTGATGTACTTTATTGCCCAGTGAGCAAATGTGATGTATAAATGCCAGTAGCATACTGTGGTTTACATTACTATAACAAAATGTAAAAGATTATGATGCTGATGATGTTGAAAAACATTGCTTGTAGATTTTTTTAAAAAGTGACATAGAAAACAAAGTTTTCTAGTGAAAATTTCATGCATAACTTTAAAGGAAAAAACCAAATTAGAATGTGTCTATTTAAGTCTGTAATTTCTTTTGTGCTTTCTTGTGAAATTATTGATCCCCTCCGATTCTCTCAATTTTTGTAGACAGTAGAAGAAATTGAGGGTGTGCTAGGGCGAGACCTCTATCCAAATCTGGCAGAAGAAAGATCTCGATGGGAAAAGGAACTGGCAGGCCTGAGGGAAGAAAATGAGAACCTCACTGCGATGCTGTGCAACAAAGAAGAGGAGCTGAACAGAACCAAGGCCACCATGAATGCTATCCGAGAAGAACGGGATAGATTACGCAGAAGGGTAAGGCTTACGTAGCACACAATTCCAAGTTCTGCTACAGAAATAAGACTGACAGAATGTAGGAAGTGGTAAACAGACTCTATCCTCATTTTTAAATTCTTTTTCCCAAGGGCCTTTATCCCTGCCTCATTCGCCATTTTCTTACCCTTCTAATCCATTGGCTTCTTCTTTCAACCTCCTTCATCTCCTTGGTAGGCAACTTCCTATTATTGCTAAAGGCATCTAATCAGCCAGCTGTCATAAACAGAACTGCGAATGGGAAGGTTTGATGCTTAATTTATCTTCTTTTGGGCAGCCTAAGTATATAGCAGACTCACAGGAGCTCATATGTAAACATATCAATAGAGGATCTCCACAAGAGGAATATCAGCTTTTCCAGCGTGATACATTTTTCTTGGTTAAAAAAAGAGTCTTCGTGACTGAGTTAAAAAAAAATAGTTCTTTTAATAATTTGGGAGCCCATAATGGAATGTTCTGTTTTCATTTTCTGGTTCTTTTTTAATTAAAGTACTTACTGGTTATTTAGAATCTGAATTAGCTGAAGAGAAATTATGGAAAGAATAATAAAGGATATATAATATGTTTTAGTGCACTTTTAATAGACAGTGGATAACTGTGTGGCATAAACATCAGTGTAGGCAATTTTCCTTTTGTTTGAAAGAAAATAGATGTATTTTTCTTCTCATTTGAAGCTTTGCCCTGTATGTGAGCAGGAATGATGTGGGCTGAATTTTTCTGTATATTTTAATGACGTCCTGTGTTGTCTGAGGAGCCTGTCCTTCAGATATTTTCTGAGCGTGTGGCACTCTTCTGTATATGTCACTAGTTTGTATTATTTGCTGTTTTCATGCTTGGACAACTCTCCTTTACATTTTCAGTCAGCAAAGTTTCCCGTCAAGCACATTATAACTTGTATGTATTACTGAAAAGATTACACATGTGATCTCCTGTGTTGCATAATTAGATCACGATAGCTCAAACCTCTTTACAGGTGTGCACAATTCTTGTTCTTTTTATTTTTATACCACATTTCTCTCTCATGATTTACCAGTTACCACATCATTTGCCCCCTCCATACTTTTACAGCAGCTACCCTCTGAGGTAGATTTGGCTGAGAAATTGTGACGAGCCATTGTCAACCACAACACAGTAGGAATTCCACGACACAGTAGGAATTTGAACCCAATTGCCCCAATTCCTAGTGCTACACTCATTACACCTGCTCTCAACAAAGCTCTTGAGTGTATTTTTTGTATGTCAATCAGTTGTGTATATCAATTGTGTATGAGTCCTGTGTGTTTGTGTGAGAGAGAGAGAGGGGAGGGAGGGAGAGAGAGAGAGATCCTTGTATTCATTTTGTAAAGAATACTTTGGGGAGCATTATTATTTACATTACATTCCGGAAGGTGGTCTCTGGCTCTGGACTGGTATGGATGAGGTGGCCCCAAAGAGGTGCCTCTATGCCTTTGTGTGATTCTGCTGCCAACAGCATCAGGCTCTGGTGGCCCCTTGGAAGCTCCAGCCCTGATCAGCTTCCCTCCCCCTTCCCTACTTCAAATTCACTGCAGGCAGAGAGGTGGAACTTGGAGTGTTGCCTGTGTGTTTCTGGTAGGGGGGGTGCCACAGAAAATTCTCATTCTCCAACAACACTGCTGGCACCTGATAAGCCAGGCAGGAGACTGCTGCGTGTGGAGGGCAAGGTCGATGCCGGGAGGTGGGGAGGTGGAACAATGTCTCGGGATCCCTGGGGCTCCTCTCCCGCACGGCCAGACTGCTCTCTCTTTTGCTGTTTCCGAAGGCAGGGATGGACTTCAGGACTCTTGTGCTGGGGGTGGGATGTTGGCTTTCAGAATAGTTTCTTTCATCCAGGAAGCCATCAGTCCACCCTGGGGGCCATCATTCCATACCAGTGCATGGCTCTCAAGGCCCACCCCACATTCTCCACACATCTTTTTGATGCAATGATGTATTTCAATGGAGCTACTGCACGTCAGTGGGCATTCATGGCCCCCATCACATCCAATGGGGCTTTCAGCCTCTCCCGTTTTTCCAAAGGGTATTCTCATCATTCATTTCGGAACCTCCCCCGCCCCCCTGTGTGCCTTTATGGAGCTGCCTCTCTGGGACTTGGGGGCAGCTCCTAAGTGCTGGGGGCTGTGAATGTGACCGTTGCCAAGTCTTGCTGCCTTTCTGGTCTAACTTTTCAAGGAGGAGGTGCATGTTACTGGGAGTGGCGGTGGCAGGAAAGTTTGCAAGTGAGCAGAGCTTCAGCTGCCAGCCTGCCCCTTCTCAGAGATGGGGGTGGGAAAGCAGGAGTGTGGGCACCCTGTCTGCACCCTCATTGTAACTCCCCCTCATGAGGCACGGCTCCTCTCAAGGCAAGCGGCTCTGTCAGGGTATGGCAAGCCTGATCACGGGAACTTTCTGCCCTGTGCATCCGCTCACTGCAGGGCAGAGGAGTGGCATTGGCAGCTGGCCACAGCAAATGCACTCCGGCCTGCGGACTGGCCATGCCTTTCCCTGCCACTCGCAGTGCTCTCAACTCCTGCTGCTCTCAACTCCAGCCACCCTGTGATTGGTGGATTCAGCTCGTGTTGCCACAGCAACTACAGAGCATTCTCTCCTGGCTGCGCCTTGCTAGTCTTGCCCCCACCCTCCGGGCAGGCCATGGCTCCCTCCCCATACCCTGGGGGGGGGTCACACCCACCAACTGCTCCTCAGCGGGCCCCGGGGCCACCCCAGCCAGCTCCCCGGCAGGTCCCTCCCCTCAGGTGGGGCAGTTGCTGCGGGCCCCCTACGCCACACTTCACCTTCAAGGGGAGCCCCATGCCCCACCTGCCACTTGACCTGGCAGCCACCCCCAGCCAGGCACCCCGATGCAGGTGCAGTGACCGCGCGGGTGCGTAGTCCCCTGATGCCTGCTCCCTGGTGGAGGGGAAGGGATGGAGGTGTCAGCGGGCAGCAAGGATTGTGGCCTGTTCATTAGCTGTGCCATTGTTTGCCAATCGTGCACCTGTCATGGGGGCAGTGCAGCCATTGACGATGCTAGTGAGACTGCCAGGGAAATGGCGGAAATGGCACTCTTTGCAATGGCTGCATCACACCTTGCTGGGTTCAGCCCCTGGCGCAGCTCTTCTGCCAAAGCCCTTAAGGTGCAAATGGGCAGCACCACAGCTATGTTAGCGCGCTGCTGCAGGCCTCAGAATTGCGCTATTAATTTATTCATTTAATTTAAAGCCTTCTCCAGTATCCTCCCCTTGCCTGTCCAGCCTGCCAAGCCATCTTCTGTTGTCACAGCCTGTTGTACACATTGTCGTGCAACTTTTCCTAGCTATGCCTGTCCTTGGGCTCACAACCAGGCTTCTTTACAGACACTCTTTTTCCAATTAGGATCCAGTCTGCTTTTGATCAGGCTTCCATCCTGTATTTGTTAACTGTGAAAGATTATGCGCTAGATCCTCAGAAAAGCAGTAACAGCATAGAAGCCAAAGAGGAGAATCACATTCCTTTCCTTTCCTTCACGGCTTATAGTTCTTTCTTGGGATGTCTTTTACGTAGCTTCTGATAGAAGAATGAAGGGGTGAAAGCAAGTGAAAGAAGGTGAGGGGGAGAGAAAGGAAGAAAACATATGTAACTATGTATGAGAGTCAGTATACTGTTTTGGGGTGCAGGTTACTGGACTTCTGGAAACCATGTTGTGGTTTCCACACAGAACATTTCCTTATGATTGAAAATGGCTACATTTTAATGGTGGTGTTTTCATTTTTTCAAATTGTTGACCATCAGCATTAGAACTACTTAAGTAGGCACAGTTCCACATTATTAAACACATAATTGAAAATTATTTTGTGCCTTTTCCCTTCTTTCAAGTTTATTGGAAAATTTAAGTATTGTGATCTAAACCATATGTTAATTTGCAGTACAGACAGTTTATATCCCCCTGGAGGAGTCTTTTTATTACAGATGTCCATGTCAGCCATACTGTGTAATAGTGAACACTGGGGAGCTTATTTGCATTTGTAATACAGTCAATAGCTGCCACACAAATAAATGTTTTCTTTGACCTACTAAATATTTCATATCTGCAGCCCTGAACCAAGAGTCCCTACTACAGATTATTTCCCCAGAGGGTGAGAAAGGAGCCCTGGTAAAATTTAGCTTTGGTTCTATACAGATTAAATTGGATAGATAAAATAAGTTGAAGCTGAACAGATCAATAGGGCTGTTACTTTAGCCCAATGTCTGTAATCAAACAAAGTGCTCTCAATGGGTTTCAGAGGCTTGTTAGAGGTTTAATTAAATTAGATATTTAATGCATTCAGTTAACAGAGTGTCCTGCTTTGCAGTGCAATAACTAAGAAATGACACGTGTATGGATTTTTATTTTTCACAGGTCATTAATAAATGAGGTAATTACTTATTTCTGTAGGAAATAAGGAAACAAGCAATGTAAAGACCAGAGTAGTTTCCTGCCTTGAGAAACTGCTTCCAAAATATGCTTCCTTTTTATTTCTTTGGGTGAAAACAGCTTTTTAAATTTGGGCACTTATGTTTAAAGTAGCTCTGGCTCTATAAAGAGGAGCTTTCCAGTATGCTTGAACTGTATGCTAATCTATAGGTGTAAAATTTCTGGAAATTCTGAAGCCATGGGAATTTTTTTTCTCCTGGGAGAAGAATGGAAATTTGAGGGGAAATTGAACTTTTATGTTCAACCTAAGCTTTTGTTGATTGAATGCATGATCACTGAACGTATAAAATTGTTCTCTTTGGCATATTTATAAATATCTTTGTTTTCTACAGGAAAAAATTACAGATATATGCAGTACTTGAGAAAGAGTTGCAAAACACTTTCCCTGGGCTGGGCAAGATGCCTCCCCCCCCCATTGTCCCACATGGATCACTCAGTCCCTGGAGCGTGACTTACATTTCATAGATACAAGAAATTATCATAAGCTATTCAAATAATAATATTATGGGTCACAGTGCCTCGAAATTGGTGTTCAAGTCCAAGGTATCCCTTTATTAAAAAGTCAAATGAGAGTTATTAGTAACCAGATTTCTCCTTAATTAAACAGGCAACCCAGTCATACTGTATGTGACAATTATATTTGTTCCTTAGCTTACTGACAATGCAGTATTAACAGAATTCTTCCTTCTAAGACCATTCACTTCAATAGCTTTAGAAGGGCATAACTCTGCTTAGAATTACACTGAGAAAGCCAAAAAAAATTTCAGATATCAACTCAAAGAGCCAGTTTGGTGTACTGCTTAAGAGCAGCGGGACTCTAATCTGGAGAACCAGGTTTGATTTCCCACTCCTCGCACTTGAAGCCAGGTGGGTGACCTTGGGTCAGTCACAACTTCCTGGATTTCTCTTAGCTCCACCCACCTCACTGGGTGATTGTTGTGGGGATAACATACTTTGTAAACCACTCTGAGTGGGTGTTAAGTTGTCCTGAAGGGCAGTATATAAATCAGATGTTGTTAATATTATTATTAAAACAATTTTAGTAAAGTTTGTCTTTTACATACCTACTGATAAACTGTATTATGCACAAACTGTAGCATATACTTCTTAAGCATGGGTATAAAGCTTAAATGGGTATAAAGCAAAATAAAGTGTAACTGAAGGTACATACAGAATTTCTTAGAAGGCAGTGCAGTTTTTTCCACACCAACATACTGGCCTATGTCTATTTCCCGTTGTCATTTCATTCTGTTTGCTTCTTCTATCCATTCCATACCAGCAAGTCAAATGCCGGAGCAGCAGACAACTTCTACCTCCAGAAGACATGATTTATGTTCACAGAGTTTTACTTTACTAAGAGTTTTACATTAGATGAGTTCTTTCTTCAGAATACTTACATATTAATACATAATTTGTATGTGTATCAGTGTATACTTTCACTTTTCTTTGTACTTTGGCAACTGTGTTGCACTTCAGGGTTGTAAAAATTGATATTGGCTTGTATCCTTCCACTCTGCTCAGCTAACTGTGGGGCCTGACTCCAGGGCAAGAGACTCTTTCTCTGATGGAACAGGTTTTTCCACTGAAGGAAGACCCACACTTAACTGAGGAGTGTAGTAGGATACAGCCAGTTATTCTGCTGTACAGCTATTCTGCTGTAGTCTTGGTGTGGCTTGTCATGGTATAATGTCATCTATTTATTAATATTCATAGCCATCTCTTTTGTAGCAGTCATATGCCGTTTCCTTAAGTGCCTTGATGCAAATGAAAATAAGTGTCCATAGAGCCTAAAGAGTAGGATTTCAGTCCAGTGGTACTTTAGAGACCAACAAGATTTTCAGAGTGTAAGCTTTCGAGAGTCAGAGCTCCCTTCTTCAAACACAAGTAGAAATGGAAATCTCTGAGCCTTCATATCCCAGCCAAAGATGGAGTGTTACAAAGGAGGACGTCAGAATGTTAAGGTACAAAGCAGCTTGATTACAGCAGAAATTAGCTTCTGTATTGAGATAAGAATCTTAAGTCTCTGTTCAGCCCCGGAGGGTCCATTGTTCTGAATTTGTGAATGAACTCCATTTAAGCAATCTCAGTTTCTCTGTTTGAGGACAGCCAGTTTTAGCAATGGAATATCCTGGAAGATTAAAATGTTCTCCCACTGTTTTTGAGTGTTGTGATTTCTAATGTCAGATTTATGTGCAATAGAGCCTGAAGATATTTCTTTGTTCATAGCTGTCCAAAGACATTTGATTGGTGAGAGTGCACATATTTGTGGGATCATGTGTAGTAATGTACTACAGTTAAAGCAAGCAGCTACAAATTTTTGGCTGGGTTTGTAGCCAACTTTTATTTTCTATTAGTCAGCTGCAAAGTACAATTCCACTTCAATATCACCTCTTACAACAATTCCTAGATGAAATCAGACTTTATACTAATAGTGTCAATAACAGGGAAACAATGTCTTTAAACTTACAGGGATTAAACTTGCTATGATTAACTAAATTAATTAACACATGAAATTATTTTTATTTTTAAACTGTGATCACATCTGTACCTTTGAGTGGTTTACTCTTTTCAGATTCTTAATAGTTCATGTTGTTCAGCATTAGATGAGATACTCTGTAACATGAACATTTTCTAGTTAAATGTTTTTAATACATTTGAAAACATTTCAGACAATCCATAATTTGTTTACATTTGAGAATGTATTTATATCCCAAAATGTATAGTATTAGAGTATGTTATAAATTTTGTGTATTTGCTATAGAAAGGGACAGTATAATATCAATATATCGAATCCTTAACATGGCCAGATCTGAGGATACTTTAATCTAGAGATTTGAGCCATGAATGTGCAAGACAGATCTTTCCACAAACCTGAGAACATCCCCAGGTTTGCAGAAAAATCTGAAATCTAAAAAATAACTGAGTTAAAAACCTCTCACAATGAGAAAAGGAGTGCCTGTAGCTTTAAGAAAGTAATGCCCTCGGTGGCCACAGTTAGGAAACTACAACAGTATTGCTATCTTTCAAGCCTTATTCTCCAGTGGTATGGGAGTGGGTGAGTCTTGACTGACAGGAAGTAGCTCCTCCTCTATTGCAGGGTCGGTCGAATCATACGATCCCTTGTGGGAGGGCTCTTCCCTGGCGTGCCAGTTTTTTACCAGCCCTGCTCTGGCAGGGAGTCGAATCACTGTGCTCTCAGAGCAACGATTCCCCCCCAAAAATAAAAGAAAGAAAGAACTGAAGAAATGGGGACTTGGAAGACAGAAAGGAGGAAGAAGGGGGAAAGGAAGGGCTTGTCCCTCCCCCCCGAACCCCTCCCCCCCCCTCCGACCGAGGAGACACAGAGCAGGCGGCTCTATCCCCACAGCAGTGGCAGCAGTGGCGACAAACAGCGCAGTCTATGGGGAGGCGCGGCGCAGTGAGGGGGTCGCTGGCCTGTGCCGGGTTGTCACGGTGGCAACAGTGATACCGGCATAGCTCATTGCCAAGGGGACAACACGACAGTGAGGCTGAGCATTGGCGAGCAGGGGGAGGACAAACGAGGCACGGGCAGTGAAAAAAGAGCGCCACGGAAGCACAGGCAACAAAAATCACACAATCACGCATGCAATAGCGGCGGCAGCAACAGACCTCATCTCCCCTCTACAGGCCCGGTAAGTGTCCTTTTAGGGCGCTGGGCTTGGAAGGGAGTTGTTTGTTCACGTGTAGGAGCAATCAGGGCAGACGGTTGGGAAAGGCTGTACGTGGTCTTAATTAGGCTCACTGGCCTCTTCCTCTCACTCTCTCAATCCCTGTCTTTTGTCTCTCCCTCTCCCCATTTTCTCCCATTTGGGCGGGAAAGTAATTTGGCGGGAATGGCAGCCCAGGTGGGGATGGAAGGCCCTAAAATGGCGACCGGGAGGGCCGAGGGCCTAGACCTCTCCAGTTCTCCCGCCTCCACTCCTCCTTCGCAAGGCCTCAGTAGTCGTGGCCAGGAGGGTGGCCAGCTAGACCTCTCAGGCCCAGAGGCCAAGGACAACCTGCTGGCCTGGATTAAGTCAGAGATGAAAAAAGGTTTCAAGGAAGTGATGGATACTATCAAGGCCCAATCAAAAAGAGTCCAGTAGCACCTTTAAGACTTACCAATTTTATTGTAGCATAAGCTTTCGAGAATCAAGTTCTCTTCGTCAGATGCCTGATACAGAGACTGGTCAAATACAGAAGAGCAGGAGAGAGAAGAAGCAATTGGGGGGGAGGGGGAGGGAGCAATCAAAACATTCCTTTGCTAGTATATGTAAACATCTCCTTTTAGTGTGTGTATCAGTTGGCTTCAAAGCAGTTTGCCCTGTTAGGTTGTAGAAGCCAAACAGCTAGACTCATCAGTGAGCTACAACCCATCCTGGAAAATGATACCTCTCTCTCAGAAGCCCTGGGTGGAAGACCTTTCCTTGCCTACAGACAGCCCCCCAACCTTAAACGACTTCTCACTCACAACCATGAATCGGCCAGCAGAGTCACCAGCACAGGTACCAGGCCCTGCAACAGACCCAGATGCCAGCTCTGCCCCTATATCTACCCAGGGAATACAATTACAGGACCCAATGGCATCAACTACACTGTCTCTGGCTCTTACAGCTGCTCATCCTCCAATCTGATATATGCCCTCATGTGCCAACAATGTCCTTCTGCACTGTACATTGGACAAACCAGCCAACCTCTACGCAAAAGAATAAATGGACACAAATCTGACATTAGAAATGGAAACGTCCAGAAACCAGTGGGAGAACACTTCAATCTACCAGGACATTCCATCAAAGACTTAAAGGTCACTGTAGTTCAACAGAAACCTTTCAAAAACAAAATCCAACTGGAGGCTGCTGAACTGGAATTCATATGCAAATTTGACTCTGTCAAGCTGGGACTGAATAGGGACTATGAATGGTTATCACATTACCACAGGTAACAGATTTCCTTTACAGAGGTGGGGTCTGGGGGAGCTCAGTGGCACCTGGCGTGGGCTTTCGGGAACCACAGATCTCTTTGTCAGATGCATCTGGCAGGGAGAGCTGTGGTTATCGAAGGCCCATACTGCATTGGAATTGGATGGTCTAGCTGTTTGGCTTCTACAAACTAACAGGGCAAACTCCTTTGAAGCCAACTGATACACACACTAAAAGGAGATGTTTACATATACTAGCAAAGGAATGTTTTGATTGCTCCCTCCCCCTCCCCCCCTAATTGCCTCTTCTCTCTCCTGCTCTTCTGTATTTGACCAGTCTCTGTATCAGGCATCTGACGAAGAGAACTTGATTCTCAAAAGCTTATGCTACAATAAAATTGGTTAGTCTTAAAGGTGCTACTGGACTCTTTTTGATTTTGCTACCACAGACTAACACAGCTAACTCCTCTGCATCTATCAAGGCCCAAGACACTTCTGGAAAGAGCAGGTCTAACACAGGGCCAAAGAAGAGAACTAGGCCCTTGCTCCTCCCCACTCCCCTTTCTTCTAAAAGGAGAAAACAGGAGAGTTATTTGGAAGGCGACTCTAGCCTTTCTGAAGAGCCCCAGTCAGATTCTGATGTTTCAAAGGAGCACTCTGAGAGTGAAGGGGGAACTTTCAGAAGAACAGGAGGGAACAGGAGAGGTAATTCAAACCAGACTCTTCCCTCAGGAAGTCTATTCCAAACTACTCCCTAAAGTCCTGAGGACACTAGAACTGGCCCAGATGGGCACGGGGAAAGAGGAAGCAGACCCTGCCTTTCCACAAGGTTTAGAGAGAATACTTCCTAAAGTGGGGAGTACCCAGACTGGAGTACCTCTGCCAGCAATTTTCCATAGTATTCTGAAGGCAGAGTGGGAGAACCCAGCCAAACCTAAGGTGGTTCAATCTGTGTTTAACAAGTTTTACTCCTTAGCTCCAGAGGCTACAAGAAAGATCAAGCTTCTGGTAGTCGATGACCCGGTTACTAGTCTAGCCACTACATCAGTACTACCGATGGATGCAGAAGGACTGCCCAAGGATCCTTCAGATAAGAAAATTGAGCAGACACTTCGCAGGAACTTCGAGGCTTCAGCTGCCTCTCTTAGAGCCTCAGCCACCGGGTCCCTCTTCGCAAGAGCAGCATTCACTTGGGCTTCCAAGCTGGCGACTGCGGGCAGAGAGGTACCAAAGGAAATCAAGAAAGAGGTAAAGAAGATTGCATTGGTGTTGGCCTTCGCAGCAGACACTACCCTTGATTCGTTCCAGATGTCATCTAGGGCAATGGGATTCAACGGCGCAGCAAGGAGGAATACCTGGCTGAGAAACTGGGACGTAGACCATCAGGCTCGGAGCAAGGTAGCAGCAATACCATTCACAGGAGCCAGATTATTCGGGGAAGCCTTGGACAAGTATCTGGTGGAGGATACAGAGAAGAAGAGGGTTCTCCCATCAAAGAAGAGGGATACGAAATCTAAGGACAGACGCTTCTTTCGTGACTCCAAGCGTCCCAGCAGGCAAAGTGCATCTAGACCTTACAAGAGCAGGTGGCAACCAAGACCCCGGAGTGACGACAGGACTTTCTCCTTTTGAAAGACGGGTCAGCAGACCAAAGGCCAGAAGAAGGCCCATCAAACATGACTATCCTCAAACGACAACCATGCAGATCGGGGGCCGACTTCAGGAATTCTCAGAACAGTGGCAAAAAAAATGGTGACAGACAGATGGGTGTTAGAGACAGTATTCAAGGGCTGCTCACTAGAATTCCAGACGAGACCCCCAAATCGTGTGGTTCGCATACAACGGAACTCCAGGGAGATGAAACATCTGCAGATTCAGGAAGCAATCCTACACCTTCTAGCTATCAAGGCAATAGAACCTGTTCCTACACCTCACTGGAACAAGGGAGTGTATTCGGTGTTCTTCATTGTTCCAAAGAAGAACGGGGATGTCGGGGCCTTATTGGATCTGCGCTGGCTGAATCAGTTCATTGCTTCACGCCAGTTCAAGATGGAGACTTTGAGGTCCATTATTGGAGCCATACAGAAAGAGGACTTCCTGGCCTCCATAGATCTATTCGACGCCTATCTGCATATTCCAATCAGGGAGACTCTCAGAAGATACCTCCGCTTTGCATACAGTGGAGAACATCACCAATACAAGGCTCTTCCTTTTGGCCTCAAGGCCTCACCCAGGGTGTTCACGAAGGTGTTAGTGACCTTGATAGCTGCTCTCAGGCTACAAGGGGTCTCCCTGTTTCCATATCTGGACGACATCCTTATAAAGGCCCCCTCCCAGACTCAAGGGGAGAAGGCCATTCAGACGACTATATCGTGCTTAAAGGATCATGGATTCATGATCAACAAGAAGAAGAGCACTCTCTCTGTATTGTCGAAGGCTTTCACGGCCGGAGGACGATGGTTGTTGCAGGTTTTCCGGGCTGTATTGCCGTGGTCTTGGCATTGTAGTTCCTGACGTTTCGCCAGCAGCTGTGGCTGGCATCTTCAGAGGTGTAGCACCAAAAGACAGAGATCTCTCAGTGTCACAGTGTGGAAAAGATGTTGGCAGGTCATTTGTATCTACTCAGGAGGGGTGGGGTTGAGCTGAGTCATCCTGTAAGAGTTTCCCAGGGTGTGGAATGCTAATGGCGGGAGGCTTCACTGTATCCTGTATCTTTTGCATATGGATTGGTGCTTGATGTGCTAATCTTCTCTGCAGGGCTATTGTCAAGTATAGAGTGTTTTGTTAGCCTGGTGTTTTTCAGAACTGGAAACCATGCTCTGTTCATTCTTAAGGTTTCTTCTTTCTTGTTGAAGTTTTGCTTATGCTTGTGAATTTCAATGGCTTCCCTGTGCAGTCTGACAAAGTAGCTGGAAGTGTTGTCCAGTATTTTGGTGTCCTGCAATAAGATACTGTGCCCTGTTTGAGTTAGGCTATGTTCAGCCACTGCTGATTTTTCAGGTTGTCCAAGTCTGCAGTGTCTTTCGTGTTCTTTTATTCTTGTCTGGATGCTACTCTTTGTGGTCCCGATGTAAACTTGTCCACAGCTGCAGGGTATACGGTATACTCCTGCAGAGGTGAGGGAGAAGTAAGGACAAGGGTCACAAGGCATCGTTCCAAACAGTGTCTCGATGGATAGTGTCGGCCATTACTAAGGCCTATGCTCTGGCCAGGGTGGATTGTCCACTGGGGGTCAGTGCTCACTCCACACACTCTCAGGCCGCTTCATCAGCGCTTATCAGGGGTGTGCCGCTTGTTAACATCTGCAAAGTGGCTATGTGGTCGTCTGCTGACATGTTTGTCAGGCATTATGCTATGGATGTTAATGCAGGACAAGATGTTGCTGTGGCCAAGGCTGTCCTTGTTTTCATAACAATACACTTGAAGGTTTTGCTCCAATGATGGAGAATGAAACTCTGTATGTGTATATACGTATATAGTTTATTGAACAACTTTGATGTTTTTTGTACAAGTTATTTATCTTGTGCTACTATTTTGGTACATAATAAAATTGAGTTGGATTTCACCCCACCTTCCTTATTGCGTGAAGCTTGGTACTCTCCCATGTGTGGAGGCACAGAAGAACTCGATAAACGTAAGTTACAGGTATGTTAACCCTGTTTTTGCTGACATCAGCTAAGTTAGGTGTAGGACTGATTTTCCCAGGATAGATACTATTCTTCTTTTCAATAACTGCTTTTCTTTGTTTTTTGGTGCCTCATTTTCATCTCAAATTTGATTTAACTCCTTCGGTCAAGACTGCATGTATCTTCAGTCTCTGTCTTCCCTTTCCAGCCCATACACACTGATTTTGAATGTTCCACTGGGCTTTTCTTGGTTTTGAAACTTTGCCATCTTTATTCAATCACTGCTCTGGTGCACTGGGGATCTCTCACTGTTAAAGTTGAGGTCCTGTTCATTTGTTATATATATGTTATAAAGAAATCTGTTACTTCAGGGAGAAGGTATGAAGTGAGCAACAGTGGGAGAAAAAAAATGGCATTCAGGGCTGTGGCATAACATAACTTCAGGGGAAAAGCTGGACATGATGTCAGTCCTCTCTAGGAATTGCTGAAAACACTATAGTTTTACAGTCCTATGGTCTATGGTTTTTCAGTCCTATGTAGGAATTGCTAAAAACGCTGTGGTTTTATCATAGAGTTTCTGACAATTCCTAGAGAGGATTAATGACACACCGCTGCCCCCAGCTCCTTCTTATTGCCAGACAATGTATTGTCCCAGCCACAGGATCTGCCCTTGGAAAGAGTAGGTGCTTTCACGCCTGAGACTGTTAATGGAGCAAGGTGGGTTTTTTTCTCCAGAACAAACTGACTGAATCGATACAGATACTAATTTAGCTAGTTTGACATCACGTGAACACATAAAGGGCCTTATATGAAATCTATTGCAGTTATTTCCACCTTTTCTTTTTTTGTGTATCCAACAAAGGCCTCATTCAGTAACTAAACTGTGTACAAATCAATCATTCAATTTCCTACAATTTCTGCCCTCCATATACACATTCTTTTTCTTCTTAAGTATCCATTAAATATTAACTTCAGAGTAAGATATTCATATGGACAGATTGCTTTCAAGAAATATGTCCCTTATGTAAAACAAATCTACAGTAGATCTAGGAGTTCTTTTGTAGCAGCCAAAGGGTCATTAGAAACTTTTATATCAGATGTTTTAAAATACCAGTTTTTAACAATGCAGAATCATTAACAACATTCTAAAGAAGAACTTGGCTGCTGCCATTGATATTTTTGATCAGGCTATTTCAAAGGCAAGCAGATTATTTTTATATCTTATTGCAGGTTCGAGAACTACAGACACGTTTACAAAGTGTCCAGGCAACTGGCCCATCAAGCCCAGGTCGTCTCACTCCAGCCAACCGTCCCATTAATCCCAGCACTGGAGAATTGAGCACAAGTAGCAGCAGTAATGACATTCCCATTGCCAAGGTGAGCCCGTGTACATTGCTACAGTGCCTCTCATTATCTGGAAAAAGCAGCCTTTGCTGTGTGCAGCTGCTGTACAGGCATCCAATTAACTGGGAAGTATCAGCTGGAGCGTCAGGGGAATTTTCAAGGATCCTGAGTGAGCCCACAAACTCAAGCTGCAGAGAGAGATAAAGTACTAAGGATGTTAAACCTCTTTTAGTCACAACATAGATGCCAGTTTATATTAATCAGTTGAATGTAGCATCTTCCAACATAGCAAATGTATGAAGAAGGGGAGCATTTTGTATAGCTGTGCAGAAGCTGTACATGGTACCTGAATATACTAATTCTTGTGTGTGCTTTTGTGTTTTGCTGTTTCTAGATTGCTGAGCGAGTAAAACTCTCAAAGACAAGGTCAGAGTCTTCCACATCAGACCGCCCTGTCCTGGGATCAGAAATCAGCAGCATAGGAGTGAGTGTTGATAATCGTTATTGAGAAGGGGGGCAGAGATCAGTGGCAAAGAACACCCTTTCCATGCTGAGGCCCATAATTCAGACCTTGGTATCGCCAGAGAAAATACCTTAATTTACAGTGCAATCTTAAGTAGAGTTACTCCAGTCTAAGCCCATTGACTTCAATGGGCCTGGACTGGAGTTAACTGCTTAGGATTGCACTGTTAGTATGTTTAAATACTTCCTTTGGCCTTAACAGGCCTCAAAGGCAGTTTAAATGCCTCCTTTGGACTTGACAGGCCTCAAAGGCAATTTAAAGATTGATACATGAAGTCCAAAAGAACAATAATAAGAGCCAATTAAAAACCAACATCAAATTAAAACTGCCAAGCCAGCCAATACATAAAACATGCAAAGCACGGCAAGGTCCATACTCAAGATTTAGCTCAAAGGATTTCTGGTTTTTTTAAAGAAGGCTTTTACTTGCTCTGGAAGGCCTGTGGAGAAGAGATCCAAATTGTGGGAGCAACAATTGTAAAAGCCCTCCTCTTGATCCCAGCCCACTTCACCTCAGACAAGGCTGGTTCCTACAGGAAGACACCATTCATAGGTCTCAGATTTATATGGGAAACTGTTTCGAGTCATAGTGCACATTATTGAAGTAGCTAGACAAATTATTTAGCTGCTTATAAGGGTAGCTGTGTATGTATTTTAGTAATGTGATGCTAGCGGATAGTCACGATTATATGAAGTTTTACACCGACAAAATCTGTCTTCATCTTGCATGGAACATAAATTCTACTCACAGAGTAAAGTATAAAGATTAAGAAAACGTGCATATATTCACTTTGCATAATTCTGTTTTCAAGAGGAATTAACCAGAACTTTTTTCATCCTTCAAGATAGGGATGCCAGCATTGTACTAAGTCTTGTACTTGGCATGATCGAGTGTATTCAAAGCCATACATTCTATATCAATGTGGCAGAATTATATCGCCATCTTTTACCGACAAAAATTACGTTATTATAGGGATTCAGTTTGTAAAAATATGAGTAACCATACCCACATTGCCAGTTTTAAACTACCGAATTCTATTTGTTACCAGTAGGGTTGCCGGTCCCCCACTGGGGGCGGGGGATACCCCACTCCCACCCTCCACCCCCGCTCCCACTTACCTGGCCAGTAGAGGAGGCATGGGCCTCACAGGTGTGCTTCCAGGCCTCACAGGTGCAGCAGAGGCCCATTCCAGGCCCATTCCAGGCCTGATCCGGGTCATTTTGGGCCTAATTTGGCCCAATTCGGGCCTGAAACAGCCCAAATCAGGCTGCTGCCGGGTGGGGGAGTGCTCCCCCGTGCTGCAGCAGCCCATTCTAGGCCATTTGGGGCCTGATTTCAGCCCAATTTGGGCCGGAAACAGCCCAGATTAGGCTGCTGCCAGTCAGGGGAGTGCTCCCCCATGCGTCAGCAGCCCATTCCAGGTCGATTCAGGCCCTGATCCAGGCCACTTCAGGACCGATTCAGCTCAATTTGGGCTCAAAATGGCCTGGATCGGGCTGCTGCCGGGTGGGGGAGTGCTCCCCCGCGCCACAGCAGCCCTTTCCAGGCCAATTTGGGCCTGATCTAGGCCTATTTGGCCCGATTCAGGCCAAATCAGGCCCTCTGTGGAGCATGGGAGCAGTCCTGGGGTGGCCACTGCCTATGTGATAATGTTACTTCCCGGAAGTGACATTATTGCACAGCCCCGAAGGCCCGCACGAAGGAGACACCCAAAAGGTAAGTACTGGGGCCCCCACCTCCCAGTGGGAGTACAGGGGGACCTGGCTACCCTAGTTATCAGTGATCCTGTGGACAAGGCTTTATTTACAGTGACAGTGCCATTGATGAAACAATAAACAACCTTTGGGATTAAAAATAAAACATGAACACATCAGAATAGCTGTACAGGATCAGACCAATAGCTCATCATCCAGAATGCTGTTTCACAGTGGTCAGCCAGATGCCCCCAGAACACCCATAAGTGTGGGACATAGGACCAAATCTTCCCCGTCATTGCCCTCCCAGTGCTGGTATTCTCATATTATGAATATGGCCATTGATGGACATGATGGGCATTGATGGACACCCTACAAGAATCTGTCCGAGCCCCTTTTAAAACCAAGTAAACTAGTAGCCAACACTTCATCCTGCAGCCATGAATTGTGCAAGCCAATCCCTATGAGTGAAGAAGCATACGTCCTTTTGTCTGTCTTAAATTTGTACTGCCTATCAACTTCACTAAGTGCTCTGAGTTCTAGTATTATGGGGGACAAAGGGTTATTCATTAGACTTTAAAATTAGAGGATTTACACTTTTAATTACAAGAATATACATTTGAATGTCTGGAGTAGTAGTTCAGTGTAAATCTTTAATAACTATGTTTCACATTTTTAATAATAAAATATAAGAAGCAGCAACACATCTATACCTGGTCATCAGGGGTTTTTGTTACTTTGAAAGTTCTACACTTTTCCAAGAGTCAGTTTGATTAAAAAACATTGCTTATCAAAAACTGTAAATGCTTTAAGGGACTGTGGGAAAGAGGGATTGTATCCTATAATGTGTAAATTGGTATTTGGAACTTGATCATTTTGTAAATGTGAAAGAAGCAGGTATCTTCCTGATTATTTTCTTTCCTATAGGTACAATTGGTTCTACTGTATCATCTTTTGTCATTGGGTATGTTTGTCAGACTGTTGACAAGTAGCAACAAAGAATGTTCACAGTCTTATGGTCATTCCTCTTCTGTTCACTTGTTCCTTTTTACTTTTCACCTCAGAATCACTAGAAGGAAGGGAACGAATATTGGCCATGACACTGTGCTGTACATTTAAAGTAGAAATTCACTAACTATATGCTGCAGTTATGCAACACAGCTCCAGCTACACATGACAGTAGAGAGAAATTCTGAAGGCACAGTAAGCAGTTCACTAGAGTCTGCCTTAAGAGTTGAGGCCAGCTCATTTGGTCACAAAAAAATCTCATCTTCAAATGAGGATTTCTGTAGTTACTAGTTAGTGGCCTGTAGCATCTGAAGGGTTGCACAGCAGGGACTAAAGGTTCTACTCTGCTTGTAATGGTGACTTCCCTTTCAGCCCAAGTCTCTGTGTGATTCTCTGCTGCTACTCATCCACCACCCTGTGTGGTATAGAGGAATAGAACTGCATGAGATAAGGGTTTCTAACCACCTAATTGCAGGTATCAAGCAGCGTGGCTGAACATCTAGCCCATTCCCTTCAGGACTGTTCCAACATCCAAGAAATTTTCCAGACACTCTACTCACATGGGTCTGCTATCTCTGAAAGCAAAATCCGAGAATTTGAGGTAGAAACTGAACGATTAAACAGGTAACATTAGAAATTTCGTATGCAAATGTATTCCCTTAGATGGAGTTATTGTTTTATTTGTTTTCAGGAATGGGAGGACTTAACTGAATTATTATAGGACAAATGTAACCCATAAGTCTTGCTTGCTAAGATATGCAAATATAGGAACCATTTGAAACCTGGCTTTCGGTGCACACATTTTTTGAGTAACAGTTGGGTGTATTGCTTTTTCTTTGCCAACATTTTGCAAATGTATGCAGACATGGCCTTGACTTGCAGGGAATCATTCCACATCTGAAAAAAATATCATGACAATCAGCTCTTGCTTTTGGTTGATTAACTTGATTTGTTATCCCCATCATTTTGATTTCTGTGAATTATTTTATGCCAGCTGCATATAAATGCAGGGAAGATGATGATGAAAAGGAGAACTTAACCTGAATTAATGGCTTTCTTTCAACACGATAATTTAGTCATCAGCATTAAGTCATATAGTGATTTGTTAAGATTTGCATATTATTCTACAGGACCTGGCAACAGCTGCTGTTTGTCTCTTGAGAAACCTGAAATACAGTTTTCAAAGCTGATTTGTATAGATCAGTATGGTTATTTTAGCAGAGATAAATATGTACTTCTAGTGTCTTTGTACTACTTTTGTGCTGGTAATCAAAACAATATGTTTTGCCTAAATATGAATAATCCCTGAGCTATCATTTCCTCTCTTATCTTCCTTTTTTTGTTTGAACCAAGAGATATAACATCTTTTTTAAAAAATCCTGGGCCATCTTAGGAATTTTGTCATAGTTTGTAATGACTGTTTACTAGTACAGTAATTTTCTGGTGGGAGTTTGGTTGCTGGATAGATGTGATTTTGGAACATAAGAGAAGTACGAGACTCCAGTCTGATTACTAGACAGTAAGAGCCTGGTAGACTGCAGTAATATGTTTGCAGAGATTCTGTTCTCAGGCATCTGTTATAAATCTGTGGAGTTCTGAGAATTGAAGTTCATAGAAGCAATTTATTCCACCTTCTGCTTCTTAGTAGTCTCACATGCCCCCTTAAAAAGCCATCCCTGAGGATTGGGGGACCATCTGAAATAATATGCCTTGTGATGAAGATGGCTGCATCAAGAAAAGTTTACTGTTCACTAAAGTGGGGAGAGGGACAGTTTTGACCTGTTCCCCCTTATTGATATTGCTGTCCTCTGCTTTTGGGCCTCAGCACTGGTTTTGTCAAGGGAAGAGCCTCGCTTCTCTCTGTAGTTTCAGTTCAAGAGGAGGGGTATGGGGTTTTCAGCACCCACAGCAGCCTCCTTTTGCTGACCTCTACCCTGGACTGTCAGGAGCCCCCACATGGCTGGCACATTTAAAGAGAACACAGCAAACTGTGGTCCTAGCTCCTCACAAGAACTCCTCCTTGCAAGAACTCTCACTTTTCCTGAGTTGCCAAAGGCCCACTCAACCACCATGATTCTCCCCAGCTTCCTCCTTAGCCACTGATTGGCTAATGAGTCAGTGGTGCCTCAAAAATCTGTGTATGAATGCAAGCTGAATGAAAACCACTAATAGACTAATACAAAACTGCGTATAAGCCAACTTCCATGAAAGCGATTCCTCCCCCACCCCCAGCCCATCTCAGGTCCCTGTTCACAGATGCTCTTGTTTTAAATCGGTTCAGTAGTTCTTTGGTCCTGGTAGTGCTTCATGTGATAAGTGTGCTTTTGCTACAAGACTATAGTCCATGGATGCAGTTGGGGACCTGATTCTTTCCCCTCCCCCACTTTTGATATCAGCCTTCTTCTTACCCCTTGTTCCTGCTTTTGAAACAATTTTATACTTAAGGCAATTTCAAAATCAACATCTAGTGTGGCATGGGGTACAGTGGTTTATGAGAGAAAAACCAACTCATGCACATACCTGAAACTAGTCTTGAAATTTCCGCTAACATCATGAACAACCCAGAGGATGAGTTAGATACATGTTTGTTTTTTCACATAAAACACTACTGGGGCCAAGGAACTACTGAACCAAAGCCAGCATAGTGTGGTGGTTAAGGTGTTGGATAAGGATCTGGGAGACCCAGGTCCAAATCCCCACTCTGCCATGGAAGCTTGCCGGGTGCCCTTGGGCCAGTCATACACTCTCAGCCTAACCAAAAATAGGAGACAAAGCAGAATCAAACATTGTAGGAAAATTTGGACTAGGATTACAAAATGAAGCAGGAGAGTAACTAATAGAACTGCCAGACCTATTTTTAAAAAAAAAGAATCTGTGAGCTAGGACCTGAGGTGTGATAGTAAAGGAGGGAATTACTTCCATGGAAGTTGGCCCTATAAGCAACTTCATATCAATTTCTTGATTGCTTTTATTCAGCTTGTTTAATGATGAGAGTTTTCCATATGACCTTGCACAAAGAGTTGACATTATCTCTCTCTTCTGTGCAAATGATAGATAACAAAATGCTTCAAGCCAGATTATCTTTGACATTCTAATCAGGAACCACTTGAGAAACATTCAAGGCAAGTAAGACTGCCGCAACTTCTACAGGAAAGTTAAAGGGTGCTTTTTTTTTCTTCACAGCCGCATTGAGCACTTAAAATCTCAGAATGATTTATTGACAATAACTTTGGAAGAGTGTAAGAACAATGCTGAGAGGATGAGCATGTTGGTTGGAAAATATGAATCCAATGCCACAGCCCTCAGGCTTGCATTGCAGTACAGGTATGTGAATGGGAGAATGTGAAAGACAAAATGAATGTGGGGGGGGTATGCTTTCTTATTCCAACTTGTGTATGAGTGATTGCAAGGTTTTCAGTTGCATAGAATGCATTTTTCCCTTACCCTTTTACGTTAATGTTCTGTAGACAGCAAGTAGCTGTATGAGAATAGAGAGCAGGAGTGCAGCTTTTAATTTCACAACTATTGGCTGTGGGTTGTGGCAAGTGTATTGGAGAAAGAGAAGGAAGACCAGTTTGTACTGATGTTATCATTACTGGAAGAGTCGTTTGACAGGCAAGTTCCTTAATTACTGTTTGTCTCCAACTCACACCTGCACATTCATTTCCCTGCAGGTTGTTCCTTACCCTGTTTTTAGAAAAGTGCCTGTGTGTTGGTTTTACAAATGGATCAGTAAGATGATCCACACTGCTCAAGGAGCTGAGTCAAGTCATGTGTTTTATAAGGGAAGCAAAAGATAGCTTGTACTGTGCACAAGCAAAAAAAGCCTATGGGAAGGATCTTCCTCACCCCTACCCGTGGTGACCTGTTAACCGCTGAGACTGAACCAAACTCTACTAATGAGTTCCTCCCAAGTAAAATACCTTCTTGTCTTCTCATGTTATAATTGGCTACAGTGATCTTTGATAACCAGGAATACTGAATATTTAAAACAAACATGATTGATATTCAGACATACTGTGATTGAACTGTTACTTTGCATGCAAGTTGAGCACCTCACTGGATCATTTTGATGTTTTTATTCCAAATTTAAATTACATAGCATGCTGAGCAGCTTTGTGCCTGTGCAGTAGCTGGTTCTACAGGCTTCCCTTCTTGGGTTGTTTATATTTGATGTAGGGTCATAAGAACTTGAAGGCAGCCAATCAGAGCAGCTCTTTATCATGACATTCTATGAGAGCCACCTGATTGCTCAGGAAATTCTGAGACTTTCCCTAAAAACAACAGCAATCATGAGACAGTTCAAGTATGTGCATGTGCAAAATATTCCTAATCTGAAGTTTGCATGCGTTTTCTGTTTAAAGCACTGCCATGACAGACAGAAGCCACACAGCTTTGAGACACCTCTATTCTCAGCAAAGATAGTTTAACAAGTGGAGGGAAGAGGGCTGCAGTTCCCATGAGACAGTGTGAGAACGCAGTTGTACAAATTCAGCCACATCCAGACAGTTCACCTGCTTTGGCCATTTTTTGTATTTTAAGAATATGGCAAACTATAGGGAGGGATACAGCAGTGGCCAGTAAGGGAAATCTGCAAGAAAGTAGTCAGAGACCACTTGGGCACTGTTCACTTTTTAGCACACTGGAGTATGTTCAAGCTGTTCAGTTGTGCAAAACACAACTGGCAAATAGACCACATGCTGAATAGGCAGGTGATCAGGTATTCCTGGGATAACCCAATGGGAATGGAGAAGGTCTCCAGGATCATTTTTCTGTCTCCATTGGCTCTATTTTGTGTATCCAATTTTATACTGTAAGCAGTATAAACTGCTTTACAGTATTATTTACTGCCAGGACAGTGTGAAGAGCAGCCATGTTGGACTGACTCCTGTTATGAACTGCAGGGAAGTTATTCCAGATTATCATATTTTTGGTGTCTAGTCTTAATGGGGTTTCATGGGGGTTTTAAAAGTAATGCTGTCCTTTCTACCTTAAGATATTTGTTAATTCAGTTCAGCCTATCCCACTCACCACCCTGCAGTTCAGTTATTAATTAAAGAAGGTAGGGCCTGGCTCAGATCACCATGCTTAAGTGAAGTTTCCCTGCTAACCGGGAGGAAATGACAGATTCAGTTACTGGTAACCATTACTCTTGGCCTATGTTGATTTTTACCTCTCTGTGTTACATGTACTAACTGGGTTTTTCTTTTACACAGTGAACAGTGCATTGAAGCCTATGAGCTGCTGCTAGCATTGGCTGAAAGCGAACAGTCTCTTATTCTTGGGCAATTCAGAGCTGCAGGTGTCGGGTCTGTTGGTAAGAGCTCAGTGAATCCCTTTCTCTCTGAATCCCATACATTACTTTACTTGTTTGCCTGTCTATGCATTTTTATTGGCCCTCCAGGCAATGGGTTCAGCTGCTGTGTTAAACAGGATGCTGGACTAGATTGACCATTGGTCTGATTATTTTTTCTTTACGTTCTTATTTTTATCCTGCCCTCAGGGCAGCATACATTGTCGATTTTATACTCACAACAGCCCTCGGTAGGTTAGGCTGAGAGAGACTGGCTGGCTCAAGGTCAAGTTTCCAAAGGAAAAGGGTCAGAGCAAGATTCAACTGCAGACCGACATGGCTACCTACCTGAAACATTTTGTTCCAGATCTCTCGTAATAGAATCCACCCCACCATACTGGCTCTGTCATCCTCAAAGGGTAGTATGCCACAGTGAATCACCTCAGGATATCTCAGACAACTTCCCACTGTTTTTGTTCAATCACAGCACCCAAGTAAAATTTTTGGTCAGGAATTCAAAGAATTCTAAGCATATTGAAATAGCCATAGGAATACTATAGGAAGTTTACTTCTTGCAACTAATTTACTTCAAGCAATAACTATATACAAAGAATAGTGAACCATATAAAAACTTGGAATCTGATTGCATAGTTGCAGAATAGATGCTCTGTAACTTGCAGCATTTTCCAGTGGTCCTAGGAGTGGGACAGTCCTTACTCTTGGGATATAGCTCCTCCTCTCCGAAGGCAGGGTCAGTCAGCTGATTTTGATCCCAGAGGGGAGGAGCTTATCCCTGGAATCGCCCTGCCTTCCGAGCAGGATGTCTTAAGCAACACTCTTTAGAGCGCAGCGATCGGTGAAGAAGAAACTGCCAGATACAGGCAGTGCGGAGCTCGCACGGGAAAGGAAAGGCCCTACCACCCTACCCCACCCCCATATCACTTTGGAGCGACTGCAAACATTAGAGCTGACGGCCCTAGGTCCTCCTAGGTTTCACGGCCGCAACTGCGAAGGCAAGCAAAGAGCCAACAGTCCCTAGGTTCTCCTAGGTTCCATGGCTGCAACCTCAAACTCCACTGAGGTTCCCCACCTACAGGCTGGGAGGAGCCCCCCCCCCCGCTCAGACAACCAGAGGGTGTGGTGTTTAAGTCTGTGGTAGCCTGTTATGGAGACTCATGTTTCAGGGAACTCCCTCAGGCTTGGTAGGAGCAGCCTCCAGCAGCAGCAGAGGAACTCCGGCAGCCCCAACTGAACCGCAGTAAGACTGATCCAGCAGAGAATGGAGGCTGCGAAATGAAGGGGGGAGGAGAAAAGAGTCGCGGAAGCCTCCAAGCCAGCTTGCACCAAATGAAAGGGAGCCTTTTATTTCTCCCTCTTTCAGTCGGATTTTTCTGAGGTGCACCTTTCACTTTTGTTTTCTCCCTTTGACGGAAAAAAAAATTCTATTGGCAGGAATGTCAGTAATGGCACGCCTCAGCCATTTTCCAGGCCCCAGAAAACCCAAATCCGCGGCCTAGATGTGCCAAACTCCCAGGCCTCAGCTCCCTTCTGAGCCTCTCAACAGGCCAGTGAAAAAGAGAAGGCCCAAGGGCCTGCCTGAAAATTCCTGTTGGATGGAATGCCAGCAAAGCCACCAGCCAGAGAGTACAAATCTCTGAGGCCTAGGAGGTGCCAAATTCCCAGACCTTGGCCCTCTCCTGGGCCTCTCAACAGGCCAGTAAAAGAGAGAAGGTCCAAGGGCCTGGATCCATCAAGCAAGGATGCCTGAAAAAATTTTCTGCCGGCAAAATTGCCGGCAAAGGCAGGCCTAGCCACCTCCCAGGCCATTGAGAGCACAAGCCTGCAACCTAGACTTGCCAAATTCCCAGGCTTCGGCCTACTCCTGGGCCTCTTAACAGAAGTGAGCTGCTGTAACATTGTAGTTCAGTGATTGGGCCACAAATTCAGCACTCTGCTGGTTCAAATTCCATAATTGCATGAGGTCAGTAACTGGCCTTGGGTAAACCTCCCTTCTCAGCCTCAGCTACCCAATAATATTGGGGGAGGATAATGATAATTCTGATCTTATCACAGCTCTGATTGGTACTGATTTGCCCTGAAGTGCGGTACATAAGCACAGTTGTTGTTATTTAACAAACCTACTGGCATAGATCAAGATGGAAATAAGGAATCCTAAGAAGTCCTGAAGGAGTACCAACAAGTAGCCTAGCACCTGGACCTTTAATGGGCGAGAGGGTCAACCTGGGGGGGGGTCCAACTCCAAGGTAGGAAAAGGGATGGGATCCTCCCACCCCTATCTTAAAGAGACAAGTGCCATTGAGAACACAGCCCTCTGTTAAGCCTCCAACCGGAGGACTCCTGAGCTACCGGGTTCTCCCTCAGCCAAGGCAAAAAAGGGGAAATGTTAAAAGAAGGAAATTTTCCCTAGTATACATAGTCACTCCAAGGCAAACAAGATATTTCCCCAGGAGCTGTATTCTAGATTGCTCCGTAAGGTATTGAGGACCCAGAGTTCCCAGAAGGGTTGGAGAGGATCCTCCCCAAAATTGGGAGCAACTCTGCCAGGGATTTCCCTTTCCAGTAACCTTTTATACCTGAAGAAGGCTAAGAGGGAAACTCCAACAAAACCCCAAAAGCTAACCACTCTATTTCCTTTTTTCTAAGTCTTATACACTGATTCCAGAGACTACTAAGAGGATTAAGTTGCCAGCAGTAGATGATCCAATAACCAGCCTGCTGTCTAATCCCGTTCTGCCCACTGACACAGATAGCCATACCCAAGGATTCCTGTATCAGGTGGTTTAAACTGGCTCTGTAGAGAAACTTGGAAGCTTCTACTACATTTCTCAAAGCATGGGCAACAGCTTTGCTTTTGGCTAGAGTCGCATTTTCTTGGGCCTCAGACCTGGCTGCAGTGAGCAGCAAGATCCTCAAAGAGCTGAAGGACAGAACGTGCACTTCCTTAGATGCTCTGCTATGGTCAACAACAACCATGGGTTCAACATGGCAGCCAGGCACAACACTTGGCTTAGGAACTAGAACGTCGACCCTTAGGCCCAAGCCAAAGTAACTGTGGTTCCCTTCAAAGATATCAACCTGTTTAGAGAAGCTCTGGATAAAGAAAAGTAGAAAGTCTTTCCCTCAAAGAAGAAGGAAGGAAATTCAAGGAAGAGGCTTTAGTTCTTTCGAGAGCCTAAGTATCCTTTCCACTCATGATGCTCTAGACCATTCAAGGAAGGTCACAGACCAAACATTGAGAGGAGAGTAGTCCCTCCTCAAGAAATCCAGTTGGAATACCAAGGGATCTGAGAAGGGAACTCAGCGTGATCACGCTAAGGCAGCAGACACAAGTGTGATTGGAAGGCACTTACAATGCTTTGCAAAACCTTAGCAGCAAACAGTAAGCGACAGGTGAGTTCCGGATACAGTGATTAATGGATATTCACTGGAAATTCAACTCTGTACCACCTGGGTTTTTTCCTCCAGATCCAAACGAATTGATCAAATAAAACAGACACATAAGTACAAGAAAGTTCAGAATGAAAATGCGCAAATTTGTCTTGTCTGCCATTCAGAAGGAAGATTGTCTGGCTTCCATCAATCTCTCAGAGGCACTTTCAATAGAGGGCTCTGCCTTTTGACCTGAAAGCACCACCTTAGGTGTTCACCAGAATCCTAGTAGCACTGGTAGCACGGCTAGACTGCAGAGAATGGCTCCTTTCCCGTATCTGGACCACATCTTTGTCAAGAGAGCCAGTTTGGTGTAGTGGTTAAGGACGCGGGACTCTAATCTGAAGAGCTGGGTTTGATTCCCCACTCCGCCACTTGAAGCCAGCTGGGTGACCTTGGGCTAGTCACAGTTCTCTGGAGCTCTTTCAGCCCCACCCACCTCACAGGGTGTTTTGTTGTGGGAATAATAATAACTTAGTAATTATTAACTTAGCAAACTGCTCTGAGTGGGCATTCAGTTGTCCTGAAGGGCGGTATATAAATCAAATATTTTTGTTGTTGTTGTTGTTGTTTCATCCCTGCTACAGCGGGTAGAAGCGATGAAATTGATGGTAACCTGTTTACGGGATCATGGATTCACGATCAACAAAGTAAAGACCAGTTTTACTTCCAACCCAGTAAATATTGCACCTGGGGATAGTGATAGACAGGGCTTAAGACAGAATTTTTGTGTCACAGGAAAGGCAACAAAGATCCGGATGATGGTGGCAGAGTTCTTAAGGAGCCAGAAAGTGAAAGTGATGCTACTAGCTCAGCTGCTGAGGATGAGAGTATCCTATCAGGATGTCCTTCAAGGGGGAAGGTCCGTGCATTCCATAGAGTCATGTTACCATACCAAGAGGTGTTAGAGCAAGAGGTTCAAGATAGTTAGCTTCTATCTTCTGCCAGAGATCATCAAACTGGAGACCAACTGGTGACTGGATCTTGTCAGATACCATGATGGCATCCCACTCGGAACCAAAAAGAATGGTAATGACCACGGACACGAGCCCATGGGGCTGGGGAACCCACACCCAGGGAAGAATGACATAGGGCATCTGGTTGAAGAAGAGATGATCAACAGTGTAAACCCTTTTAGAACTCAGAGCTATTAAACTGGATCTGGTGGAATTCCAGGATCTTCCCACAGGTCACCGCATGACGAAGGTTCAACTCAAATCTCCTTGGGACAGAGAGTGCCCTTTTCCATGTTAAGTAGGTAGAACAGAGGGTACATAATTCTGGCATATCAAGCCAGAGGTTTGGAGATGCCTGAAGGCGATCACTCATTATGCACTACAGGATAGATAAGTTGGCCGCCACTGAGGCAGCTTTTGACAGGAGGGTACTACAACAAACCCTCTAGACCTGGAAGCTGGACGACCCACCCTGGGGCACAATGCTTTTGTATGTCCCAAGAATACGGACTGCCCCAATCCTAAAACCACCGGAGAATGGAAGATTTGTTTTCACTTACCGTGAAGCTTCCTTTCTCGGTGGACCAGAAGTGGGGTAGTCCTACCTATTCGAGTTTCTTGGGGCACTTCTAGGTTTGGATGGAGAATTAGGACAGTGGTCTTCCTTCCACAGGGGAGGGACCTTACTATTTTTTAAAAAAAGTTGAGGGAAGTGGTTTTCTCTCATGGTATTGTGATGGGGAGTCAGGGCTTGGGAACAGACTGGCGATACCAGGGATAAGCCCCTCCCCTCTGGGATCAAAATCAGCTGACTGACCCTGCCTTCGGAGAGGAGGAGCTATATCCCAAGAGTAAGGACTGCCCTAACCCTGGACCACCGAGAAAGGAAGCTTCACGGTAAGTGAAAACAAATCTTCCGTTTTCTGTTTTGCCCACAGAAAAAAATGATGCATAATTAGAAATCTCATTGAAGTCAGCTGCATGATTTTCAGTTGAGATGGATTGATATTTGGCTGAGAGGAGGAAAATTGGCTTTAAAATTAAACATTCAAATGCACTTTGCCACCTCTTTTAAGCATTTTTAGACATTTCTGCACTTGTATGTGTGTTTAATTTTTAAAGTCTAATTGCCTTTGCAAAGTCCTGTCCATCAACAATTAAAAGTTGCTTATCCCATTGGAAAATTACTGATAAGTATGTGTGAGTGGGAAATTTGAAAGGGCTATGTAACAGACATTTTCAAGTTCTGCCCTCCAGGACAACCAATCAACCAATCACTTTCAAATCGTGGATTGGAATGTCGAAAAGGGGAAAGGAAGAAGAGTTTGGCAGTTTAACTGCTGACCAAGTAACAGAACTAGGGGTTGTTGGATTTTGGTGGGAGAAGGGTTAGGAGGTTTTCTAGTTAGGCAAGGAGTTATGGGCTTACAGTTCTTGCTGTTCTTGTCAAAAACACTTAAAAGTTAAAACCCTTTCTATTCTGAGTCCAAATCAGTCAAACAAGAAATCTGTTTGATGTATTGTCGAAATGACCTACATCTTTTCCACACTGTGACACTGAGAGATCTCTGTCTTTTAGTGCTACACCTCTGAAGATGCCAGCCACAGCTGCTGGCAAAACGTCAAAAACTACAATGCCAAGACCACGGCAATACAGCCCGGAAAACCCACAACCACCAAGAAATCTGTTTGGTTACAGTTATCTTTTCTCAGGCCCCTGCTCTCCAGTAGCTTTGTTACTGTAATACTGAGGGCTAAACTAAATGTGACACTGAACTTGTGGCTGCCACGAATTTGCCACCACCATTTTAAAGTGATTTTAAAATGCTTTGAGGCCCTGCACAGAGCTCTTTGCCCCCATCCAGCACCCTCTCAAATGCCAAAACAGCTGCAGGGGTAAAGAAAACACAGACACAATGAAGCCATGCATACCATGCATAAACATGTTTCTTAGCTGTTTTCATGAAGCCCACTGTGTGGTTCCTTCAAACCAACAGTCCCCTTATAATAGGTCAGGTGAATTCCGGATAGCAAGAGAATGCCAAATCCAGACATTGCCTTCATTGATTACCAGAAGACTAAGCAGTCCCAAAAGCCTCAATTATAAAAATAAAAGTATAAAAAATAGGAAAAACAAAATAAGTTTGTAGAGTATGAAATTTAAGTTCCTAGATCTGGTGATGGGGTATTGTCACAGTCTATACTTTTGTGTATTGGGCTGAAGGGAGAGAAGCTTGACATCATATTATACTATGAATATTTGTTATATTTTGGCTGGATTTGGGAAACTGTTGAATTAATGGTGGTGGTAGAAGATGCTTTCAAGTCATAGCTGGCTTATGGTGACCCCTGCTGGGGATTTCAAGGCAAGAGACTAACGGAGGTGGTTTGCCATTGCTTGCCTCTACATAGCGAACCTGGACTTCCTCGGTGGTCTCCCATCCAAGTACTAACCAAGGCCCACCCTGCTTAGCTTCTGAGATCTGACAAGATCTGACTTGCCTGGGCTATCCAGGTCAGGGTTGGTTCAATAGGATGAGCCAATTTGTATGTCATTCCTGTGAAGCATGTGGGAGAGTTATGTGAGCACACTAAGAAAATAATTTTGTCAAGGGAAAATGTGTACATCCGTAATGGAAGTGCACCTGTTTGTTTTGTAGTGGTCCTTTTCAGCTCATTGAACTGACAATATCAAAAAGAGTCCAGTAGCACCTTTAAGACTAACCAATTTTATTATAGCATAAGCTTTCGAGAATCAAGTTCTCTTCATCAGATGCCTGATCAAAACTGGGGTTTTTGATCAGGCATCTGATGAAGAGAACTTGATTCTCGAAAGCTTATGCTATAATAAAATTGGTTAGTCTTAAAGGTGCTACTGGACTCTTTTTGATTTTGCTACTACAGACTAACACGGCTAACTCCTCTGGATCTATGAACTGACAATGTGATGTTTATAATACTGGATTGTTGGAGGTGGAAGGAGTCTTCAGGGACAGAAAATATTAGTTTTCCTGGCTGTAGTGTGACATGGAAACTACTTGTTTTAAAATCTAATTTATAGCGCCAGCTAAATGTGCATGAAAGCTTTTAAGGACCAAATGACCAGCTGGCTCTGATTTCACAAGACAGACAACTTTACTCCCTTCTTGCAGAAAGCTGGAAAGTCAATGATCCAGAGTTTCTGTGGGATTTTGTTTTTGCATCTCTTCTTGTTGACCAAGCAAGCTTTTTGTATAAATGTACTTTTCTTTGTAAGGGATTTGTTTGTTTTTAAAACAAAGCAAATTCCCAAAGCAGTGGACAAAACAAGTAGCAAGAGATTTTTTTAAAAAAAAGTTTGATTTAAATGAGAAAAAAAGTATATTAAATTACCAGCTTAAGTAAAAGGCAACAAGAGCCTTATTAGAGACTAATTGGAAATAAGAAAAATCTTCAGTTTACCACTAAAACCTAAAGAGATACATGTAAGTAAAGCCCTACAAATATGCCTAGGAATACTGGTCTTAATCTTATACCAGACTGTAATGGGGTGTGTTTGTATAAGGAATTGTAAGTTTGTCTTCTATTTTAATATACTGTGTATGTGTTGCATAAGGAAAAACATAATGAGTACTTGTTTCCACTCCAGATGACAACTGTGACATTTCTGTCTGTCTTACTGGCTGCTTAAACTTATCTATAAAAGACCACTTCCTTGTAAACTTTGTGTTGTTTTCAGATGTACTAAACAGGTTTCCTGTAACAGCTATGCACAAGGCAATGTGCAATGATATAAAACAGTAAAACAGCTACAGAAATATTTTTGTTGGTTTTAATGGTTTTTAAGATGTGATTTGATTATGTTTTAATTTGTTAACCACCTAGGTGGCCCTTATGAGAACAGAAAGGTGGGCTGTACATTTTATAAAAGAAAAATAAATAAAATCGTTAAGCAAAGCAGTTCATTCTCATCAGCAGAACAGAAACAGTATGGTGATTTTCAGCAGCTGAAACAGTTTTGGTGGGTGGGTAGATGAAAGGATAGGGGTGGGATTTAAAGGATAACTGACTTTATGCTGCTGCACATAGTTTAACAAAAGAGAGTCAGGAGATCTGCTATGGTTATAATGACCCTTAGGCATGTGCATGCAGTTCCGTATGTTCATCATGCCATCTTGCCTTTTTCTTCTGATCTCATCTCATCATTGACTAGTCCAAAATTTCCCCCCAAGCTTTGGGAGGAAGTTGTCAGGCAGTATACGAGATGATTTTCTTGAAAGAATGAGTTCAGAAGCCAAGCTATTCATGGGGAGCGCACCACACAGCCCTTTAGATAATTGCCTATTAGTCTCTTATAATCGAGTTTTATTTTAGCACATCATTAACAAGGTGCTAATGTCCTAGTGGATGCGCAGATGTCAGCTGAAAGCTCGTTTCAGTCACATTAATTGTTGTTATCCTCTCCAGCACTATGTGGCTCTGATCATTTGCTTGCAAACAGGGGACCAAACAGGTGATGAAAACATCACCCAGATGCTTAAAAGAGCTCATGACTGCAGGAAGACAGCTGAGAATGCAGCCAAAGCCCTGCTGATGAAATTGGATGGTAGCTGTGGAGGAGCCTATGCAGTCACTGGCTGCAGTGTGCAGCCTTGGGAGAGCCTGTCATCCAACAGCCACACCAGGTAACTATGGCTCATTGAGTCTGTTAATCCCCAGGCCTTTGGTTTCAAAGCTGAGTAGATTATGTTGTTTTCCATTTATTTATCTATCTAACCTCCAGTCAACCTGCTAGGTCGTATTGTTGCTTGCAATAAATCACTTCAATACCTCAGTTGCTGAACTTTGTTCAGATTTGAAACAGGCTTAGTGCAAAAAAGAATTTTGTGTAGATTTGTTATAAGTGGGTGATTCTGATCCGTCTAATAAAGAGTAAGCCCATATCATATGTTTTACTTCAGTGATTTCTCTGCCCTTTATTTTTCATTGCTGTCTTCTCTCTTAAACGTAAAACATAGTAGCACTTGCTTAACTGTATTATAAGAAGGATTTTCAACAACTGTGATGTTTTGGAAATTTTCTTTTCAGAGTTTAGATTAACTGCACATCGGTTTTAATTGCATAAATACATTTTGTGTATATGGGAAGACCAGGTGTAAAAACAGTATTTACCTGCCAGCTTTTAAAAAAGCTGCAAAAAACATCTACCAATAGATAAGGTATTTGGAGAGCAGAATAGAATTAGCAGTTTCAGATACTGGATTTGTTCCTAGGGCTATTTACATAGTCAGACATATAAAAAATGTTTATTCTGCGTTCTCATATGTCAGTTTTTTTACCTACAGGGTTGAATTAGACTTCCATAAAGGTGAATAACAAATTCTCTTTTAGCACTGGGATTTAAAATTGTTGTGTACTTGCTTATAAGAAACCTGGCATATAAACAACAGAATGAAAAGGAAATACTGGTTGGTGACTGAATATATCCACCAATAAAGAGTACGTCTGTACAAGCTTATTGAATCTCTCTGCCGAACTGTGTGCAGATAGTGTAACTCATAGGAGTGGTTAGAACTCTTTGTAAAAGAATGGGGGATCTTTCTCCTTGGCAAAGACTTTTCATGTCAAAGTGAATAATTTCCTCTGTAGTTTGAAATCCCCTCAAAATGGGGTTTTGTAATGGAACTGTTGACCCAGACTTAACTCCAGCATCAGGAATGAGTTGTTGAATGTCAAACTGCAGAGCACATTACTGGGAACAAATGCACAGGCAACCAATGGTGACAAGAGGATTGAAGATAGTAAAAGGGAGCAACTACAGTGAAATGGGGGGAAAATTACAGAAGCTGTTACTAGTGAAGTGAATAAAAATAATAGCTGGCATTTCAATTTATTGGGCTGGCAACATCCCAGCAACACTACCAATCCCTTTGTGAAAACAGAAAAAAAAATCTGTAAACCACACTGGGTCTCACTGGCATGAAAAGTGGAAGAAAAAAAGATTAAGAACTTGTAATTGTTTTAATGGTGAATGCCTAGCTGTGCTCCTAGAAGTTGTGATTGATTGCCTTTTTTAAAAAAGGGTTGTAAGGAGATGAGATGAAATGTCAAGTGGATTGCTGTCCTGTAATGATGAGATGCTGTATGATGTGCAGTATTCTAATAGTAACCTCAGCCTTAGATCCATGCAGGTCTATAAACGCTATCATGTTGCATAGGAAACAGGAAACGCTATCATCTTGCATCATGGCCATGACAGGCACTTTGCTTCACAGCTGACCATAGTATAACCCTCTGCATCTCTTACCAAAATAGCCAGTAGCCTGTGTTCCTGTCCTGCTTGGAGATCATTCTGTTTATACTAACAGAACTGAGTGTCAGAGAAGATTTTACCAACAAAATGTTGCTGTTTTGTCCATTATGTTTTGCTTGTGTTACATCCAATATATTAGCAAAGGTTTCCCTTGGCATTCATGGCTTGGCGGGGATTTAATCCCAGGTATCCGTAGTTCCAAGATGATGAAGACTTGGAGTATAGAACTGGGCTGAAATCAGTAATTGGGGTAGTTAGTTATTTGCAGAATAAAAATCTCAAGTCGGTTTTGTGGAAGTGATCTGACTAAAAGAATCTCTTCGAAGTATCAACTCTACTTAGATACCTTAGTATAAGAATAGGTTAGTTAAACAATCAGTGGTGTTAAAAGCAAGATAAGCAATCTGTGTCTTTCTGCAGCCAGTGGGTTAGGTTCAAGTAAAATCTTTCATTGGCTGATGGACACTGTGCACAAGGAATATAGAAACTGTATCACACAGACAAGATCTAGGATTCTTCAAAGCCTGCTATATTTATATATACTGCATAAATGGAAAAACACTTAGGTGATTAGTCAATAAATCCTTTATATTGCGCCATATCATTCAGTATAATTTTTAGAAAGGAAAGAACTTATGTGAGTATATGAAAGGATGTATCAGGGCAATGCTACCATCATTCTGTTTTATAGGGATTTTCCTTCCATAACACAGAGGTACTGTGTTGAATACAGTATTGAATACTGTAACAAGACCCCTCGTTTAGTTGTAGGAGGTAAGATGTTGGTGATATGATAGCATTGTTTTGGTTTTGGAATATGCTTCTAGTATCAGTGGATTTGAGCTGAATTGCAGTGCCTTGCATTGTTTTTAACTGAAGTAAGCACATGTTTGCATGGCCTCTGTTGCAGAGAGCTATCACAACAGTTCTTACATAGTAGAGGTGCTGCAGAGTCAGGGAATGATGTATTGATACATTAGCAGGCAAAAAGTGAGTCTGATTGATGCCACTGTTGCAACTGTTATGGTTAAGTTCTGTTGATGTGCTCCTAAACCTGACCGCAGCAGAGATGAAATCATAGGATTAGGCTGTGAAAGGAGCACTAAGGTGGCTTTTGTCACAGGCTTGTATGCGTAATCCAAGATAACCAAATTTGTTTCAGGAATTGATCTAAGTCTTTGTTCTGAATCATCAATCCTTGTTGATGTAGGTACTCCTGTGCATTTTAGCGATATACTCACATCTTGGATCATTTTCACTTCAACATGCTTTTATAGTAAATGTATAAACTTCATTCACAAAAATACTATATTGCTTTTTGTTGATGTCAGAACTTACTCTCTCTTTCTGTTGATTTAAACTTCAGCTTGTGGTTACTAGCTGAACCAATCATATATGAAATAGCATTAGGAGTATTTTATAATTGCTATTTATATACTGAGGATAGGAGATGGAGAGGAGATGTTATTTGGCAATTTGTGACTTATTTTAGAACATTTGTAGTATTAATAACTAGGGATGTGCAATCCAGCATTTATATAACAGTTATATAGAGAATCCCAGATCAGATCCAGAAAGCTAGATACTGTTAAATCTAGTGTATTCAGTTTAATCCAGCAAACACTGCTGGCTGGCTTCTCCAAGCCTTTTTTATTTCTTTTCCAGGCACGGGAGGAGGCAAGACCATCTCTCCCAGTCCATGCCCTCATGGCTTCCCATGCTCTCAGCTGGCTCTTCTTCTTGCCTTCTGTCCCCCACTGGCCTCTCATCACTCTCCTGCTTTAGAACTTGACTGGGTGCTTGAAGCCACTTTGCGCAGCTGCCCTCTCACTGCTGCTCTGCCTCTGCTACCTGCTTTTTTCCATGAGGGTTATAGATTCCCAACACACCTCTACCCCTAAGCTCCAAAAGAGCCCTTCAAGCCGGTGCCAACAGTCTTTTAAACTCCACAGCTTGTTTGGCGTGCCCAACCCCTCCTTGCTTCGGTTTAGAGTTCTCTGATTTGACATTGGTTCCCTTCCTTCACTTTGGTTCCATTGGGCTTTGTTGGTTCTGTTTGCATGGGAGTTGGACTTGCATTGGTACTAGATTTTGGGCAGAGGTTGACTTTGCTTAAGGATTCTCTTTGTCTGAAAATCCTTGGAAATGTTTTCCCCATAGGAAACAATGGAGAGTGACTGGGGGGGGGCACTTGTTCAGGGGCCCACAGAATTGGACCTCAGGATCCAATCTTCTTGAAACTTGGGGGCTATTTAGTGGACAGGAAGGAGTAGGTTCCCTACAAATTTGGTGGAGTTTGTTTGAGAAATGCCCTCCCCCCAGCCCCTGGATAGTTTTCTCCATAGGAAATAATGACCAGATAAAATCAGGATTCTCTAATCTTATCAAACTAGGTTAGGGAATCTGATCCAGATATCAGGGATACTGAATATTTATGGTGTTCCTGATACCTGGATCCAGGTTGAACCTATTTTTTTTTCTTTTTGGTGCACACTCATATTAATAACTGGATTAAAATAACTGCTTACACAAACAAAGAATCATTTTGAGTATTTGTTTCTATCTTATTCAAAAAATGAAAATGATGAAGTTTGATTAACTACTCCCTGCTGTAAGAGTCTGTAATGCCTTTGGGAGGATTCAGATAATGATTAACTATGCAGTAGCCACTTTTTCACATGCTGACCTGCTTGATGTTAGGGTAAATGAGATGCAGGAACTATAGACTCTGCAGTGTCCATGGGTGGGTCCAGATGACTGTTGAATTTGTGAAAATGTACATATTTATTTCCTGTCCACTTTTCATGCCAGTGGAGACCCAGTGTGGCTTACAACATGCTCTCCCCCTCCTATATTTTATCCCTGCAATTTTATTCCTGCAACAACAGCCCTGTGTGATAAGTTGGAATGAGCAAGAGTGACAGGCCCAAGGTCACCCAGTGAGCTTCCTTGGCAGAGGGGAGATTCACAGCTGGGTCTTCTTGATCCTAGTTTAACACTCTAACCACTGTGAAACTCAGCCTCTTGATGTGCTGAGCTCTGTTATCAAAGTGGGAGCCAAAGGAATGGATAATCAAAAAGAGTCCAGTAGCATATGGAATGGATAAATCATCCATATGAACAAACTACATAGTGTTAAAATTTACAAAGATATCAATGCTAATACAGCTGGGGGAGTCTTCCAGAATTCTTTCTTGCTAGCCAGAGAAAGAAAGAGTCTTGTGATTTTCTTGACTCTCAAAGCACCTTAGAAGCATCAAGTATAAGCTCTTCTAGCCTAAACTTCCATGTGTATTATATGCATGACAAGGAAGCGCCAGCCTGTGCCATGTTGCCTCCCAGCAGCAGTAGTAATCAATCAGTTATACTTCAAGAAAGATTTCATCATCATCTTCTACTTTGGACATTATATTGTTAACACTCCTACATGCCATGGTACCATTTCCACATGTTTCAAAAATCTGTCTTCCTGCTCACAGGCAGTTGGCTGCAACAACTCCTGCCAGTTGTCAGTCTCTGCAAGTGAAGTGTTTCCCTAAGATGGTTCCTTTATAAAATGGCTGAAACCTCTTGCAGAAGGCTGAAAACTGCTAGGAGCTTCCTCTTCAAAACCTGTTTCTTGATAGGTGCTTTGATTTCAAGCACTAGTTGCTCATGAGGTAGCCACTGCAGAGCAGAAGTAGCCCACTGTATCTTGCATAGCTATGGACAGGTGACTCCATCCCCCTCTCCCCATCATGCTTCACACAGACTCACAAGTTCAGTAGTTAAGCCAGTATTCAATAAGTAAAAAAATACCTAGGCTACTCGCTCTTTCTCTCCCATGCATGCATGGAGAACAGGTTGCACAATAGCTCCTCAGAGGAGTTGTGCATACCTCCCCCCCTCCTTGAGAATGCTGGGTTGGGCAAGTCACTACTATGTCAGATGCATTCCAGTACAGTTAGGCTATTCACTTCAAGCCTAGAGCTTCTCACCCTCACAAGCATTCAAGACAGTCCTTCTCACACAGTCTGCTCTCATCAGGAACAGGAGAGCTACACCCAGAGCATACAGAGGAGCAGGCTACTACTTGGGTGATCCTTTGGTAAATGAGACACAGGACAAGCTTGTACATGAAGTAACTGCCCGCCCCAAGGTTAAAGTATTTTCGGGGCAGCGTTGTAGGAAGAGAGAATTCTGATTGATTCTTCTGAGGAGCTTCTTCTCACCCTGTTCTGCATACACATGGCAGGAGGAGCAGGATTGTGTACTTAGTTACAGTAAACACCAACACAAACTTGCATGTGGCTATTCTGCACACTAGACTTACTCCTTCTGCTCCTTTTCATGTTCCAGTGGTGTGGTGTCAGTTTATTTATTCCACACTGTACTCAAAATCAGGATTGAAGAGTGCTGGTGCTGTCGTCGCAAATATTGGCAGCATCACAGTGCCAGCCTTTTTAATTTTTGTCATTTGCACATGTGTTAAATCAATACACCACTGGAATGCTGGAAGGGGCCCCTATTCCTGGAATTTCTCCCTCTCTGCTGCTCCCTTTGTTGTTTGTGATTGGCTGATTGGGCTGTGCAATTTCTGCTTTGTTTAATGAACTCTGCAGGTGATTGGCTGTGCTAGCCTGTTGGCCTGCTTTGCTCAAACATTTCCCAGCAAAAGAAAAACTGCTACTCTGGAAATGGTGGTGCTAAATAAATGGTGTGTATAAAATCTGCTTCTCCTAGGTTTAAAGATCCAGCCTACCACTGAAGTGCTCTCATTCAAGAGCATGGCTCATGATGGTGATTCTCTTTTGGTGGCAAAGTAGAGGGCATACTCAAGAATTGCCTATTTGCCAACTCAAAACGAAGCGAGAAAGGAAACTGCTGAAAATGCGTGCGAAAAAGATTTTCTTTAGAATAAACACTAAGTAATTATTTTAAATAGTAATCTTTATTTCATGAGATGCTGCTGCCATTGCTGCAGTGGTGCAATGCTGGCAAAACTTTCCTGCTTTCTTTTTTATTGCCCTCAAGCATGTTCGCCAACTGCAGTTTTAAAAGGCTGTTCAATAATTTATATTAAAAACTTACTGTTTAATATTCAACCGGATAGTTCCCTAAAACATGTCCCTACCCCTATGAATATTATTTATTCATACAGAAAAATGAAAGCAACAACATTGGGCCTTGCTTGGAATTGCGCTAGTATAACGCACTTCCAAGTTGCTGACAAGCCATGCATCGATCTAACGCTGAAGTACAAAAGGAAAAAAAAAGATGAGGAAGGAGGGGGGAGGGAAAGGAGAGAGGGAGTGGCTAGACAGAAGAGAATGGCCAATCAAAAAGAAGTGGGCTGGCAGGGGGCAGGACAGTACACTAAAAGCCAAAATTAAGATTACACATGGGAAAAAGCTGTCTGGAAACCAGTTTTTAAAAAACTGGGTGAAAATTGGTTCCAGAAAACCCAGGGAGAAGCTGCATGAAAGCTAGTGCTAATGACACAAAATAGGGTGTGGAAGATTGCAGATAGATCAATGTAGTATGGGACCCTAATAGGTGAAATTAACCTGTGCAGAATAGACCTATGGCATGTTTGTGAATGGCATTTTTCTTTTTTCTTTTTAATTTTTTTATTGGATGGTTAACATAACATATATAATGTTATTACATCTTACTTACTAATTATCCCCTATAGATATAGTATGTTCCCCACCCCCTCCCCACCCCCTTTCCTCTGTTGACTTCCAACAGCACTGCAACCCCCCGTTTCTTGTTACAAATACTATCTCTTAATTGTCATTTTAAACTTAATGGAAAATATTTGCATTATATCTTATCTTACTTAATAACACTCAAAAGACCATAATTGTCCTTTAACATCCCATCTTTTTTCTAAGTATTTTTTCAATTTCCCCCAGTCCTCAAAAAATTCCTTTGGATCTTGCTCTCTGTTTCCTTGTTAATTTGTCCATTTCCGCCATATATAGCACTCTTTGTATCCACTCTTCAGTTTTCGGTATTTCTTCTTTCTTCCTATATTGTACATACAAAGTTCTTGCCGCCGTTATCATAAAGTACAGTATTACTCTGTCCTTTCCATCCATGTCCTCTAAATGCAAAGATAACAATAACATTTCTGGATTCTTAACTACATTATTTTGGAGTATTAAAGACATTTCAGTACATATTTTAGTCCAATAGTCTCTAGCCTTATCACAAGTCCACCACATATGAAATAGAGAGCCTTCATGCTCTTTACATTTCCAGCACTTATTGGATAGCCTTATCACAAGTCCACCACATATGAAATAGAGAGCCTTCATGCTCTTTACATTTCCAGCACTTATTGGATATCTGCTTATTAGCAATGACTAACTTTTTCGGTGTTAAATACCATCTATATATCATTTTATAGCCCCTCTGATACTGGTACACGTTGAAATTTTTAAAGTATTTTTCCACAACTGTTCCCATGCATCCATCATAATCTCATTATTACAATTTATTGCCCGTGTTACCATTTGAACCTTAATCGTCTCATCTTCAGTATACCATTTTAACAATACTTTATACATTTTAGAAATTATTTTATTATTATCCCCCAATAAAAATTCTTCTAATTCTGAGTTTTTATTTCTGAAACCTGCCTTCCTTTGATCTGATTCAAATAAGTCTTTAATTGTTCGATATTGCAGCCAACCGTATTTAAATGGTAATTCTTCGTTCGATTTAAGTTTCATCTCATTGTTTTCGGTTTTTATTAATTCTTTATAAATAAGCCAGTGAATGGCATTTTTCTAGCAGAGGGGGTTTAGTTCATTTAAAAAAAGAAACTCATGAGTTAGCATTAACAACATTGACCTAAACCTTATTTTATGTGTTGTATACAATCTAAAGGAGAAGGTTAGAGCATGGTTTGTTTGGGTATTTTTTAAAGCTTGAAGTTTGCTCTGTTTTATTTGTTTCCTAATTTTTTCACATCCTTATTTCCCACATAGTTAAGCACAGTTAATTTTCATTTACAGAGAGCTGGAAGATCCTTTTGAAAGAAAAAGAATAATGGAGTCTTTAGTTATCTCTTTATAGTAATGTAAAATAATCTAGCTGTGCTAGGATTTTGGACAGAATATAAAGGTGGGGAAAACAGGAAAATTATTTGTTTGTTGCTTCTCCACATGATGCCTATTGTCCCTAGGAGAGAAGGGACTGTTTGAAATTGCAGAAAGCTGCAATTTAAAACCTTGTAATGTGATACTTTATGAAAACGCAGCAGCTCAGGGAAGCTTTTGTATCCTGACCAATTCTGTACATTCCCCCTATTCCCCCTTGGGCTGCAGTGTGCTTGGCAGTCTCTGAGATTGACAGGCAGTTTATCTGATGCGCTTTTAAAGAATGCAAGATAGTTTTGATCTCAACAGTTGGAAAGAAAAAGGAGAAACTATAGCCTGTCCTCCTTTGCCTATAGGAAAATATGTGTGTGAGGGGGTCCTCTCTTTGTTAAAAAAGATTGAAAAATATTGCAACAGCCGCAAAAAATGATTTATTCCCCTGCTGATAACTGAGATCATCCAGCATTCCAGACAGGCACAGCTAATGGATGACTTAACCCTCACCCAGCAGCTGATTAGGGGTCCTCGGGAGACAGCAGGCGGCTTTGTCTTCGTGCTAGGTTGTAGAAAATGCAGGCTTGTTTTTTTTTCCTGTTTAGTGTTGTAATTATGCTCAAGAGTGGAATGTTAAGGAATGGGTAGCAGCATTGCAATTAACCTCTACAAATCTTTTCTTTTTAAAAGACTGAAATGCAGATAGAAATGAAATCTGCTGATAGACTTACATAGAAACATCTCCCTCTCCCCCCACCCTTACCTTCTTACATATAAAACTCTTAAAGTGCCTTTTTTCTCCTAACTTGACATTGTACCCTTTGAAAGGAAATGTTTCATAAAAAGGGCTATGAATTTTCCTTTATCTTGTATGAAGATTGTAGCAGATATATTGAAGACTAGATTTCTAAACAGATACTGGGATAAGGGCTGAAGCCTATCACCAAGCCAGAGTCTCTGACCTTGCACTTCTTTCCCCTAAATCCATTGTGTGTGGTGGTGGGGTTTGAGGGGGACGGGAGGGGGACTGTTCAGAAGTGATAAAGAGGCACGTACAACGTGTGCAGAGGCATTACTGTATTCATTCATATGTGTTGTTACTGACATTAAAAACTGGCTTCAGAGCCAAGCTTTGCTTCTCCCACAGTTCAGATTAAACTCTGGCTGGAAGGTACTGGTCTCAGATTCCGGAAGTATGAAACAGTGTTCATTTTATGCCTTTAAAGCATTTGTACTGATGCCAAAGGGGATTTTCTAAATGTCTGTGTGGGGCAATAGCCCTCTGGGTACCAGGTGCCAACCTCATGCTCCTTTTGGCCTGACTAGCACAGATATGGCACTGCTGTTGATAGCGCAGGAGCTGTCCCTTCCTGATCCCTGACTATGAAAGACCAGTGGACATCAGGGAGGGGGGAATGACCAAAGGGTGGCTGAAGCAAGTTCATTACAAGGCTTCTTTGAGGCAGAAAGGAAGCCAGAGGAGTGTATCGGAGTCCACGTTCTACTCAGCTTTACCCTATGGGAATTATCTGCTTTGTAGGATGGGATCCCAGTCTGACCAACAATGACTCTTAACTCTAACAGAGGCTGGCAGACAGACAGTCATTCCCTGGATCTATTGTCCCATAACCCAACTAGAGGGACTAGGATGATCTGTGAGGAACCCAAGATGATGAGTTACCAGACAAGTATTTTCCATCAGCAGTCTAGGAACTAAAATTGCTCAGACTAGCCTATGATGAACATCTCTGTAGGTGAAAGGAGCCCACAAACAAAACAACTGGAGCTCAGAGCCTCCTGCCTACCCTATTAGAGGAAAGAAAACTATCATCTTTGGTATTTCTGTTTAAGACAGAAGAGTATGGTGGGTTTTATTTAGTTTTACTCATAATATTTTTCATATGAAATGTGATAATGAACAATATTGGAGCATATCATTGTCTAAATTAAGATCAGAGACCTGCCTGCTGTAGCATCAGTGTGGCAGAAGATGACAGTAGTGTCCAAAAGCTAGGTTTCTACATTGATGGCTCCATAACTTTGAAACCTTCTTCCAGATGAATGATCAAAACACTACAGCTCTCTTGTAGGTCCAGAAAGATGCTTAACATAATCTTTAAAAAGGGCATTTGGTTGATTCAAGGTTCTCATATGGCTGTTCTGTATTGGTTATTTTGTTTTTCCTTTGTTGTTTTTATTGGTTATGGTGTTTCTTTCTAATGTGGTCTAACTGCTTTGAGCTTCTGAGAAGTGGTTTAAAACATTTAAAATAAATCACATTTTCTCTCCCTTCCCCATGTCTCTTCCAAGTACTACTAGTTCAACAGCAAGTAGTTGTGATACTGAGTTCACAAAAGAGGATGAACAGAGGCTGAAGGACTACATTCAGCAGCTGAAGAATGACCGGGCAGCTGTGAAGCTGACCATGCTGGAACTGGAGAGCATCCACATCGATCCCCTTAGTTACGATGTCAAGCCTCGTGGAGATAGCCAAAGGCTGGATCTAGAAAATGCGGTACTCATGCAGGAACTCATGGCAATGAAGGTATTCTATGTAGTAGCTTAGAAGTTAACATCACTTTCGGCTTCTGCTTTTAAAATGTAGCTGCAGTATTTCTGTTACCTAAAAAGTGTTTAATTTTTTAAAACCACCACAACAAAAATGACCCAGAAGAAACGGAACGATGCCTTAGGAGCAAGAGGATTGAGGACGGACGATATAAAATGCAATGTACGTAATACTTGGTTATGAGAAACTTAGGAGCTAGTACTATCAACCACTGAGTGAATCTTGTGTCCTGATGGCATAGAACTCTGTGATGTAACAGACTTGATTTGTCTTCTTTGCCTCCCTACCAGGAGGAAATGGCAGAGCTGAAGGCACAGCTGTACTTGCTAGAAAAAGAGAAGAAAGCCCTAGAGCTGAAGCTGAGCAGTCGAGAAGCTCAAGAGCAGGCCTACCTGGTCCACATTGAGCACCTGAAGTCAGAAGTGGAAGAGCAAAGGGAACAGAGAATGAGATCCCTCAGTTCAGCTAGCAGCAACAGCAAAGATAAGGCAAGTAAGGTGAGGTGCTCTGTAAGATCTTCTGATGATACTTCATGGAACCCCCAGATTCAGACACAATATAGCAGAGCCTGGGGAGGCACTGTTGAATATAGAATGCTGGATTAGATAGACCCCAGTTGGAGCTTGTAAGAGTTCTTAATTGAAATGGTTAGTTTAACAGAGACATCAGGTTATTTAGTGTCAGTATGCCAGTTACTACTGTCTGAATTTTATCCTGATTCTACTGTGCGGAATGCTAAGAGGAAGGAAAGTTTCATCTCCCCATAATTACCATAGACTTCATGTCCTTGGGATTCCTTTCAGTGTATTTACAGGTGGGAAAGAGTAGCACTCCTTATGGTGAGAAAATTAAGTGTTAAGCTCCTATGAGACGTTCCAGGAGTGTCTGCAAGAAGTAGCCATGGCACAGTGTCATCCTCCTGCTGTTAAAGCCATGAAGAAGCGCCTGGCAAGCTAACCTCCCCTCCTCTAGGCGTTGCAGAGAGGGAACCAGGCAGTGGGAGTTGCTTTGTTTGTTTCATTGCCAAGTCTCTGTAATGTGAAAGAATCTGAGTCCTACAGGGACTTGCCAAGTGAAATGTGAATTTCCTTGTAACAGTTTATATCAAAAGTTAACTAATATCCAGAAGGTCTGCCTGTATCTAGAACAGCTCTCAGGATTGCAAATTAAACTGACAGAGGGAACACCTCACTGCATTATTTAGACTGCTGCTGCTGGGGAAGGACTTGGCAGCATTATAAAGAATTGACTGGACAGTCTAATCATAGCCTTAGTGCTGTAATCAGAAGCAGGAGGCTAAAAATTGGCATCTAACACTTTTTGTATACCTGCCTCCATGCAACACAGAAAGGGACCACACATGGCAAAAAGGGCCCTCTAGAATCTGAAATATTGATCTTAATGTTATGTATTTTAAAAGGACATTTTGAATGTGTGTGTACTGTGTCTTTAAAATGGAACATTCTGCAAGCACACAGATAATTTTGCACTGATGCAGGTTCAAACAGGAAGAAATCTCCAAGGTTTGCCTTTCTCTCTGCCTTCCCTCTCCCCTAGCCTCAGCCACTGAAATTAGAATGTCCTGGCTCTTGAGGTCTAGTGTCTATGTACAGCTTGAGGGGTGGAGGAATGCCAGTGTCAGCTACTCCGGCTGTGCCAGTGCTTGTTTTCCTGTGTTCTTGCAACTTCATTCTCCACATTTATTCTGCTTCTGCCACCAAATTTGGCTTGGGAGGAAGTTTCTTCAAAATGGCTCCTTTCTCCTTTGCTAGAGTGGCTGCATCTGACATGGTAGTGCTGCCTGCTCTTAGAACTGAAATCTATCCTGTTGAGGGAAGGAAGTCCATTTGGAGGCACTTCCTCCACCCCTGTTCAAGCCTGCACTGCCACAAATGGCAGATCTGAAGAGTGTGGTTGTGCAATGTGCAGTGACAGGTACAGAGGGTGAGTGAGCCAACCAGGAGAAAAGACAGAGTTGTGAATGAGTTGTATGTAAAGTGGAAACATGTAGAAGGGGCAGTCAGTGGTATATGAGAATAAGTCTGTGGGGGTGGGATGCTCTATGAATGTTAACATAAATGGGGGGGCAAGGGAGTGAACAGTGAATGGCCAGTGAGAAGGCATTACAAACATGTTTGAGCATTCTCAAAGGCCCCTGCTTGACTTGTTTTATTATACAGGAATGCACAGAGAGTACTACAGCATCATTAACATTAGCTGAGCTGAAACCCTACAGTGAAAGTGAACTGACTACAGAACTGGCAAATGCACTCAGACGGTAAGGAAGCCATTTTCCTTCGTGGGGAGAGAGGTGCTAATCTATGATTCTCTTTTTTTTTTTTTTGAAAAATTTTTATTGGGTTAGAATCCATTATTTCCACATTTACATTCAATTTTCCCCAATTTTTTCATCTCTAACCCCCTCCCTTTCCCCCCCCCTTTTTGTTGACTTCCAACAGCTTTCCAACCCTTTGTCCCCTTTCCCTTACTTTTATTAGCTTCCTCTATCTAAAACAAATATATATTCTCCATTATTCTAAGCAGTACATCCTTAACTATTTTTAACATTATATGCCCAAACTGTAAGTCTTTGTTTCCATCTTAGATAAACAATTTATCCCAATTTTTCAATTTCAGATATTTCTATATATCATAAACCATATAGATCATACATTCGTTTATATCAAACAATTTGACTTATTCTCTATATATATTACTCATTCTATCTTTTTATAATAGTTCTATATATCTCTCCTCACGTAGTCAATCAATTTGACCCATCTATATCTTCAGACATTCAGTTTGGTACAAAACTTATCAGAAAAAAAGAAAATATTGTTAGTTAATCGCTCCTTATATTTAGTCCTTATAATTAATTATTTTCTCTATGTTCTGTTTGTTAACCTATATATATCTATATATATGTCAATCTATTAATCTGACTGCTTATTAATTCACATTTATCTCTTCTCCCCCCGGTAAAGTCTCCCCCCTCTACTTCAATACTTCAGTAGTTCTCAAACTGCCACAGTTTTCCTCCCACCTCCCATTTCTTCTCCAGGTATTGTTTCAGCTTCTCCCAGTCTGTGTTGAACTGCCCTGAGTCCAGATCTCTCAATTTTCTTGTCATCTTGTCCATTTCAGCCATATACAGCAATTTGTAAGTCCAATCTTCAATAGTTGGCACTTCTTGTACTTTCCATTTTTGCGCATACAAAAGTCTAGCTGCTGCTGTCATATAAAATATCAACGTCCTGTGTTGGGCTGGAATTCCTTCCATTCCCAAGTTCAGTAGCAGGAGTTCTGGGTTCTTATTAATTTGAAATTGTAAAATTTCACTCATTTCTCTTATTATTTCCCCCCAGTACTGCCTGGCTACCTCACACGACCACCACATATGATAGAGGGAGCCCTCATGCTTCTTACATTTCCAGCATTTATTAGAAGTATTCAAATTCCCTAGCACAATCTTCTTTGGTGTCATGTACCAACGATAGATCATTTTGTAAATGTTCTCTTTGATATTAATACATGTCGTTGTCTTCATTGTAGTTTTCCACAAGTATTCCCATGCCTCCATTGTTATTTCTTTATTAAAGTTTATAGCCCATTTCACCATTTGTGTTTTAACTATCTCGTCCTCGGTATACCACTTCAACAGTACTTGGTATACCTTGGATATTCTTTTCTTATCTATGATTCTCAACCATCTGCAAAGCTAGGTCATGCTTTGATCCCTCTTTTAATATAACCAACCTTCTTGGGAGAATATTATCTCCCCCTGGTGCCTTATTTTTAATTTAAAAATGGGTTGTACCACCAGAAAACAATACACTGCCTTTGTCTCAGCTGTTTCTAAAGTATATGTTAAAAAATAGTATTTTTTACGTCTTCAGTACATTACATTCTAAACTTGTTGGATGTTTTTGGATTTCTAAACAACTGCATTATCAATAATTGCTTTATCAATATTAAAGAGCATATAAGTGATGATGGTATATTGATTTTTTAACTGATGAAAGAAATAATCTGGCTTTGACTAATGGGATGACATTACATGGGCCAGTGGTGCATTCCTAGTGTTTGGTACTAGCATATCCATGTTATCACAGAGGTAGCATTTAGTTACTTTTTGTACTTCTGTTAATATAAAACTAGATGGCATATTCTTGCAGGGATGTAATCTCACAGGGATAGGCATTCACAAGATGAGATCTGAATGCTATTCCCAGATTTGCTATGTGGTTCCTATGAGGCCTTTCATTAACACAGTCAGCTATCCTGTGCCTCAGGGTTATCACAAGCGATATGGGAATTAGCAACTATAATTAAGTCCCCAATTGATAGAAGTTTGAGAATACCTTAGAGATCATATTGATGAGCAATAAGGAAAAGCTTTAAAAAAGAAGAAAAGAAGCACTTAGAAAACTCACTTAATATTTGACTAATTCAAAGCTGAGAAGGAAATAAACTCTGGTATAAAGCCAGCAGTCTTGCCTCTTCCCTTCCGCTCACCCCCTCACTAGCTAATTCTGCCATCTCTAGCTAGGGAAAATGAACAAAAGCACCCTGCAACTAGATTCCTGAGGCAGAAGAGGAAAAACAACTTCCTGCCTCACGTGCCCAGTTGTGGGGTGTTCCATTGACTTTCCTCGGCCAAGAGGGAGGATGTGGAGTAGGGGGGGATTGTCTGCTAAGGAGCAAGAGTGATAGGTTTGAACTGCCTTTCAGTTGGCTGGCATGTTTGTCTGGCAATTCATTTGGGAAGACGGGCTCTTGCTTGCTGAGAGATTATTGGCATGACATCTGCAAAGAGGATGATTGTTTCACCAGCTTTGCCCAAGGCTTTAAGAAGTATGTCTGCTGCTAGACATTGTATACTTGTCTTTTTGAAAAGCTTTTGACTTTGGATTGAGAAGGAAAAGGTATTGAAAATGTAAGCAGCCGTTCTCACAGTGCTGTAGTGTACATTCTGTTGTGCTCCCATGTTTTGAATACTGTGTGCTGTACTTTTATTTTTTTTTACATGTTCAACAAATTGCTTTCCAAGCTCCGGAAGAATATTATGGACCTAGATAAAATAAAATGAAATCACCAGGGGGGTGTAATATCTTCCTACAAGAATCAGGATGTAGATCAGGATGTATTTTAGAGGCAAGCTGACTGAAGGGAAGGCTATAATAATGAGTTATAAAATTTCTGTGGTATGGAGAATGCATAATTTTCTCTTACAATACTTAAATTTTGTATAAAGAAACAAGTAGTTTGCAGTAACAAAGAATGTTGTGACACCTTTAAGACTAATGCATTGTGGCATGAGCTTTCATGAGTCAGAGCTCATTTTATCAAAGGTATGGTGGACTACAGGTTAAGAACAAACACACACACACACACATTTTCTCATGTAACATTCAGTAAACTCATGGATATTTTTTTTGCCACAGGATACTATAATGTAAACTAGGGGTCGCCTCTACAAAAGGAATCAGCTGTATCAAAGGGTGCTGCTTGTGATCGTTCAAAATGAAATCACCTTAATCCAGTGTTATGTCTGCTTATCAGATGCAGGGACAAATGATCTACAGTCTATTATAGTTTGTAAGCCAATAGGCTCCTAGCCTGGCATAGTTGTAAATACATGGCTGTGCTAAATGGAATGTCAATCTGACCCTGTATGGCACATTTATGTTCTTAAACATGAAATGTGATGAACAAAGGCATTTGAAAATAGTTGTTATGCTATTTTAATAATATTTGGAACAGATATGAGATGGTCTTTCTTACATTTCGGCTTTCCCCTTTTTAACTACGTCATATTCAAATTATGGGGCTTTGAGTTTAGTCTTAGTAATGTGTGGTTGTGTAATTTAAGAATGGGCATTTATAGATATATGGGAAAGTGGTGTCTTGACAGCAAAATTTAATACCTTGCTTCAGCCGTACAGTCTTCTGCATTTAAGAGTACCATGCGTTTCTAAAACTATAGAGATGCACACAGACACTCCAGGGGACTTAGTGTACAGTTGAAACAGTTGGTATTAAAACAATTCATGCTGGGCAGGCAAATATTAGCTTTCAGGTGTGATGAAATATCTGCCTGTTAATGGTGAAACATAAATAAGAAATTGCTGTGTCCTTGTACCAACCTATATATTATTTTTGGAATTATTTCTTGTGCAATGCATAGGTTAATTTTTATTACCAAAAGTAGTAAACTGGGTTCCAAAGTAGTCATTTGCATGAATGTTTGTAAGGCAATTCTACAAGCTTTCGTTCTGTCTTGATAGTGCGTGTATTTAAATCAGTCGTTTTCATTGTCTTCCTTGGGAATATGCTGGCATATTTCCAAATACTTAACTAGGTTGTGAATTGGGCTTTTTCTGCAGTATGCTTCAGGCAACATTTACAATAGCAAGTATTGCATTTAATAAATCAAAGATCATTAGAAATATATCATAAGCATTCCTGTTGCATTCCTGACCATCTCCCAGTTGCTATTACTGAATATTTAGTTTGGTTAGTACAGTAACAATTAACATTCCCAGCGGAAGGGGAAAAAAATCACAGGTTTTGCTTGCAAATTTAACAATAACAGTTTTAGGTAGGTAGTCATGATGGCCTAAAGTAGAACAGCAGGATTTAAGTTCAGTAGCATCTTAGAAACCAACAAGATTTTCAGGATATAAGCTTTTGAGAGTTAAGTACATGTATCTGAAGAAGGGAGCTTCAACTCTCAAATCTGACCATCTCCTTCCTATTTTATATGGAATTTGGAGCTCCTGAATTTAAAGAGATGGATTTGCTAGTATCACATTTGATTTAGCCGTTAGATCCTTTCCCCTGATAGTTATAGACAGTTGGATCCCATACTTGTGGGAGCTGATTTTTCCTCAGCATCCCTGTCACAACCTCCTTTCTGTAGTGTGGTTACGGTTTTCCTTTAACCCTCTTCTTACACCCTCTGGGTAGATTGCTGCCTTCAGGAATTATATTCCAAAATAGTTAATTTAAATTTCCCCTTTAATAATGTGCCCAAGTGTCAGACTCCTTTATGGGACTGTGTGGCCCTAAGGATAGGAATGGGATATAAGAATAACATGCACTCTGGGACAACAAAAGAAACCTTTTTATTTTTACAAGAAGCATATTGGTTTCATACTATTACTTAAGCTTGATGGTTTCAAAAATAGTTATGGGTTCTTAAAGTTTCCTTACATAGGCTCAATCACACAGATATATATAACTTTCTCTCTCAGGCGCCCACACAGTTTGCCTGCTTTAGACAGAATGAATTTTTTCACTCCACTCAGTAACTAAAAACTACAGTTCACTGCACCCCTAGAGTACTGCTACTGTCCAGTAAGATTTCACACCAGTCACACTTCTCAACTCCACCCACACTCTCAGTCATCAACTAATTATCTCACTTACTCACCCCTCTCTTTCATCTGTATCACACCAAGCATTTAAAGAAACACACTCACACTTAAAATCATTACAATTCCTTTGTGACTCTACAAAAGATTGACTGGGGTCAGGGCACCTCCACAGAGTAATAGCTACTAGTCATTGAAGTTGTAAAGTTATGTAGTTATAAAAGGACATGGGCCAAATCACTCTTCTGTTCTGCTTCTACTGGCACAGGAGGTTCCATTAACAGAAGAAGGAAGCAAAGTGAATTCCCATACATGATTGCAACCTTTTGTGTCAGGTGGATTTTTGTCCATGGGAGTTGCCCAGCTTCCTGAAGTGCTTTTTCAGTAGGAACAGGTTGTTTCCTTGTGGAGCTTTTGCTCCAGTTTGGAGACCGATTGAAGCTGGGAGTTTGCGGGGGGGGGGCATCCAGATGACGATCATCATCTATCTACTTCGGATTTTCCTGCTTTACACTATTATTTTCACGCCTGAGCTGAGTACCAAGCTGAGGACTGTGCTGAGCTAGGTTATCTGAACCCGAGAGGACAACTGGGCTGCACTCGAAACTCCTCCCCTCCCCAGTGTAGAGCTGTGCACACGAGTGGATATCTGACACCAAGTCAAGCTGAGCTGAGCTGAACTGAGCTGAGTGGTAGGACAGCTGCCTACTGGCTGGCTGCTGATTGCCCAGTTTCTGTCAGCCACCTGATTGCCAGGAGGCTTGAGGCCCCCTAGACGGCTCTGGAGGTTCAGGAGCTGGCATGCTGGGGAGTTGGAGTCGGAGGGCGGCATCTAGGAGAGGCACCTGGTGAACGGATGTGGGGAGTGGAGTGGAGTGGAGAAGAGTGAACAGACTGCTTGGGCCAATGAAATTGGGCTGCAGAGGAGAAGTCTTAAAGAGCGTAGCATGAGACCAGTAGTGGGCCTGGTTGGTGGGCATGGTATACTGTTCTGCCTGCCTACACCTGTTTGGGAAGCTGGGAAAGCCTACCCCAGATTCCACTTGAAAGACTGTTGGAAGCAGACCTGGGAAATCAGGCTGCTCCGTTGCATTAGAGTCGGAACTGCGGGTCGCTCTTCAAATTGGTTGAAGGATCGTGGATTTATTAATGGCTGCAAATTGAATTTTTTTCCTAGGGGTTATTGGAATTTGTATTGGGGGATCAATTAGCCCTTAGAGGATGAAGAAGGGCTAAGGCCCACTTAATTAGTGATAATTTAGTTAATTACATGCAGGTTGGAATTAGCTGAAAAGGTGATGTAATTAAATTGGGATAGAAATGAATTCTGTGCCTGGTAAATGTGATTGAGGGTATGGGGAAATATGAGTATATTGAGACTCATATTGATGTAATTGAGGGGAACTGAGTTCTGTTGCTGTGTTGTATTGTTGCAGGGGATGCTGGGGGGTGAAGGCTGTGGGGGTGGGGTGAGAAAGGAGACCGGGATGGAGCTAGGGATCCCAGTGCTTTGGGGTCAAGGGAGGTATGGCTGTGGGACAAGGTTTTGGAAGGGGAGGCCATGGAGACGTGGTAGGGCTCAGTGACCTTCCAACCTTCGTCCCATCCCGAGGCATGCTGGGTGTGGGGCTAGGAGGATGAATTACGCCAGGTCCATCAATAATAAGACCAAGACACTGCAAGATTTCTTTGCAGTGGAAAATGTGGACCTGGTGTACGTGATTGAGACCTGGGTGAGGGATGGTGAAACAGTCGCCTTGAAAGAACAGCCCCCCCCCAAGGTTTCTCAGTCCTTCACCAGTCCCAGAGGGATGGTCGGGGGGAGGGGTGGCTCTTCTCATTCAGGAGTCTTTCTCCTTCAGGCCGCTCCCCGCACCAAAGATCACTGGCATTGATTGTGTTGGCCTGATGTGGGATGCCGAGGAGAGCTTGCCTATCTGTCTGGTGTACCGACCACCTAGCACACCAGAAGCTACCCTGTTGAGCCTGTTGGAGCTAGTGGCGGGGTGGGCTTTGGAGCACTCTAGGCTGTTAGTCTTGGGTGACTTCAATGTCCATGTCGATGATGCCACCTCCTCACCGGCTGCGGACCTGGTGTCATCCATGGCAGCACTAGGGCTCTTCCAATTTGTTTCGGCTCCCACGCATCAAGCGGGCCCCACGCTAGATTTGATCTTTGGGATGGGGATTCAGGTAGCCATTGAGGCAGTGCCATGGTCGGATTATAACACTATAGCAGTATAGCTGCTAGCAATGGCAGGGGAGATGGTGGGTGTAAAGGGATGACCGAGGAAAGCACAGAGAGCCACTCCCATGGGGATGCTTGGTTGCCTTGGCAAATGTTAATGCTGATGCTTTGGAGAAGTTATGGAGAATGGGGCGGACAGCCCAGTGGAAAGTATATGGGTAGAAATAAGGGGAGGAAGGACAAAGGGTATTATTGTTGGAGTCTGCTACAGACCACCTGACCAGCGAGAAGAAATGGATGCTGCCCTCTTTGAACAGATTGGCAGAGTATCCAGACATCAGAACCTTGTAATTATGGGTGACTTCAACTTCCCCGATGTGTGCTGGGAGACAGGCTCAGCAAAGCATCATGAATCACACAATTTCCTGACCTGCCTGGCCGATAACTTCCTTTTTCAAAAGGTGGAGGAAGCTACAAGGGGCTCGGCCATACTAGACTTGATATTAACCAACAGGGAAGAATTGATGAGATGAAGGTGGTGGGGACCTTAGGGGGAAGTGACCATGTCCTTCTTGAATTCCAGTTGCTGTGGGGAGCCAAGGAAATTCATAGCCAGACTCGTAGGTTAGATTTTCATAGGGCCAACTTCGATGAACTCAGAGGCTTGATGAGTGTCATTCCGTGGGGGAGTGTGCTGGAAGGAAAAGGAGCGAGTGAAGGGTGGGCCATTCTCAAACACGAGCTTTTGCAAGCTCAAGCCCTCACTATCCCAGCAAGACGGAAACATGGTAAGGGCTCCAAGAAACCGATGTGGATGTACAGAGAGCTCCAGAATAAGCTAAGGGAGAAAAAGGAAATGTTCAGGAAATGGAGAGAAGGACAGACCTCTAAAGAGGAGTATATGAGGGTTACTAGGTACTGCAGAACAGCCATCAGAGAGGCCAAAGCTCAGTACAAGCTGGGTCTGGCCAGGAGGGCTCGCTACAATAAGAAAAACTTCTACAGATATGTGAGAAGCAAACACAAGGTAAAAGAGGCAATTGGACCGCTGTTGGGAGTAGATGGAGAAACTCTGATGCAGGACAGAGAAAAAGCAGACAGGCTTAATGACTTTTTTGCCTCTGTTTTCTCCCTGAAGAACTCGGGCACATCTAGAGATATTAGAAAATGTGGCAGGACACCTGAGTGGCTAATTGACATTGACAGAGAGGTAGTGGAGAGGCATCTGGCTGCACTGGATGAATACAAATCCCCTGGGCCGGATGGGGTGAACCCAAGAGTGCTGAAAGAACTTTCCAGAGAACTTGCAGAACCCCTGTCCATCATCTTCAAGGCCTCCTGGAGGACTGGGGATGTGCCACAAGATTGGAGAAGAGCGAATGTTATCCCAATCTTTAAGAAAGGGAGGAAGGATGACCCGGGAAACTACAGGCCGGTCAGTCTGACTTCTGTTGCTGGGAAGATATTAGAGCAGATTTTAAAGGGATCAATCTGTAAGCATCTGAAGGACCACTCAGTGATCCGGGGAAGTCAGCATGGTTTTGTTCCTAAAAGATCTTGCCAGACCAACCTGGTTTCCTTCTTTGATTGAGTGACCAGCTTACTGGATCGGGGGAACTCTGTTGGCATGATATATCTGGATTTCAGTAAAGCTTTTGATAAGGTCCCCCATTACATTCTGAAGGGCAAACTGGAAGGCTGTGGAGTAGACTATAGGACAGTTCGGTGGATAGGGAACTGGTTGGAGGACTGCACTCAAAGAGTGGTGGTCAACGGCGTTTCATCAGATTGGAGGGAGGTGTCCAGTGGGGTGCCGCAGGGCTCGGTTTTGGGCCCGGTACTTTTCAATATTTTTATCAATGATCTGGATGAAGGAGTGGAAGGGCTGCTCATTAAATTTGCTGATGATACCAAATTGGGAGCGGCAGCAAACACCCAAGAAGATAGAATTAAAATTCAACAAGACCTGAATACTCTGGAGAAGTGGGCAGCTGTGAATAGGATGCAATTCAATAAAGACAAGTGCACAGTATTACATCTGGGCCACAAAAATGAGAAGCACAAATACTGGATGGGGGATACACTTCTGGGCAGTAGTATATGTGAAAGGGATCTTGGGGTAAGAGTGGACTGTAAACTGAATATGAGCAGTCAGTGTGATGCGGTGGCAAAAAAGGATAATTCAATCCTGGGTTGTATCAAAGGGGCCATAGCATCGAAATCGCAGGAGGTCATAGCCCCTCTCTATACTGCCTTGGTCAGGCCACACCTGGAGTATTGTGTGCTGTTCTGGAGGCCTCACTTCAAAAAGGATGTGGACAAAATCGAGAGGGTGCAGAGGAGAGCGACGAGGATGATCAGGGGTCTGGAGACTGAGCCCTACGAGGAAAGGCTGAGGGCCTTGGGAATGTTTAGTTTGGAGAAGAGGAGGTTGAGGGGGGACATGATTGCTCTCTTTAAATATTTGAAAGGCTGTCATTTGGAGGAGGGCAAAGAGCTGTTCCAGTTGGCAGCAGAGGGTAGGACGCGAAGCAATGGGCTAAAACTACATGCACAAAGGTACCGACTGGATATTAGGAAAAACTTTTTCACCGTCAGAGTAGTTCAAAAGTGGAATCAGCTGCCTAGGGAGGTGGTGAGCTCTCCCTCACTGGCAGTTTTCAAGAAGAGGCTGGATGAATACTTGTCAGAGATGCTTTAGGCTGATCCTGCACTGGGCAGGGGGTTGGACTAGTTGGTCTGTATGGCCCCTTCCAACTCTATGATTCTATGATTTGTTTTCAGCTCTGATTCAGATTTCTGCTTAGTTTCAGGTTACTACAACACAAATCCTGTTGTGTGGTTTATTGGAGGTCATATCCTATCTTGTATTCACACTGTGTAATCCCATCTTGAGTCTCAGTGAGAAAGGACGTTGACATGAATGAATGAACAAATTAATGCACAATGGAGAAGGGTTGCTATCCAGAAGCAGCCATAGAGAGCTGCTGTGAGAAGGAAAAGGCAGGGGAAGATCCACTCTCTAGGATCCAATTCGAAGTGTCTCTGGAAACTACCTGTGTTAGTTAGATCTCATTTTTTAAATTGGAATCAGCATTTACATTTTGAGTATGTGGCATGTGTGTTTCTTGTTATGTAAAATCGTGCTGTGTATTGCAAAGCATTTTTTTAAAAAGTGTGCTTTCCTAGGTGAAAATTATCCAAGTAGAAAAAGGCATTCTGTGAATTTGCTCTAAGCAAGCTGATGAATACAACTGTGTCTTTTGAGAAATGCTTATTTAGCACAGCCTTCCTTGATATGCTTTCCTTACTCCTCACTTGCTTTGCTGACTGTTCTGACTTTCCGTTTTGCCTGTTGGACCTTTATCCTTAATAAATTCACCAACAGGTCAGGAGCACTTACAGTCCTCTTCAGGGAAGAGGAAGTGAGAGAAATGTCCTGTAAAAAACAATCTTGCACTGGCAGAGACAGAGATAAGGTGACCTAATTGGGGGGTTGGTCTCAGATTTCTAGATTTCTATAACAATTAATGAGAAAAGGAAGGGATTTAAAATCTGTTACTCCCTTGAAGCAGAAAGGATTGGAGGCACTTTGAGTGCTGCTTCCCCTCTCTACTTCATTGCCCACCACAGACCATTTTGCCAGTATAAAGATCCATACTGATTTTTTAAAATTCATTTAATGCTTTAAATAGAAGGTCTGGCTGGTTCCAGAGTTTTGTAATGGAATACAAAGATATTCAACTCAGTTTTCATAGTTTAAGTCTGCACTGTTAATATTTTTTTATTTCAAATATTTATATCCTGCCTTCTTTCCTTACACTCAGTCTTCTTGGGCCAAAAGCCATTACGCTTTAAGGGCCATCTGATACAATTGATTGATTTCAGCTTATCTCCATGTGAAGCTTTTGTTCAGCTAACACTCTGGACCAAAAAGGTATGGCAACTTGTCAGTTAATCAGCCAGTGCTAAAGGGTAAAATCATGAATGGAGATAATTTTATTGTTTGACTGGTATAATATATTGTATCATACTTTGTGGGTTCTGATACCTGCACAGACTCTTTCTCTGCCTCACCCATCTTCAAAACAATGTGAAGTTGAGCACCTACTTATATTTTACCAACAGGTAAATTGCTGATAGAGAGCCAAGGAGTTATTGAACTCCAGTACTCTGCCTGCTGGATCATACTGATTCATTATTAGAAATTCTTTCGGTCAGCAATAATTTTCTGTCACAGAGATGTCAAGTTGATCTTTGTCCTTCACAGCAGGATGGACATTTGTTGGCCTGTGGTGTTTTTGGATTTGTTTTGGAATGTCCTCTGTTATCTAAAAGCACCTGAGAACCAAATGAGATGAGACAGCAGAAGATAAAAAAAACACAATCTTAAAAGCAGCAGGGAGAAAAGGAGGACAAATCAGATAAGCACCACTGTGCTGACAGAGGGGAAGAGGGTTGGCAACCAAACTTGGAACTCCATGTGATTTCACAGAAGAAAGTCTGGATACAAATGTAATCAATTATATATGGTATCGGTGGGAGGTATTACGTTTGTTCCCTCTTTCACTGCTTCTTTTAACTATAAAAATAAGAGGGGAATTTTACTGCAGATCTTTTGCTTTCATCATATTTCGCTGACAATAAAACTATTCTATTTTTGGATTTTAGAGGGAAATCCTTTACAACTGCCTCTGCAAAAATACCAGAAGTCTGCTGTTTATGGCAGTTAGAAAGCTTATGTTATTTATTTATTTAAAACATTTCTTAGCTGCCTTTCTACCTTACAGCACTCAGGGTGGCTTACAGCAGACATAAGAATACATTAAAACTTTGATTTAAAATTACTATATAACTCTATCAATAAATAGTAAAAGTAATTGAATGAAGTTCAACTGTCTTCAGCTGCCTCCTGAAGATCAAGAGTGAGAGGGCCAGTTGTCAACTTAGATATGAGAATTTGCTAAGCCAACTGATGCTTAAATAAGCGTGTTAGTATTGATCTTGTTACTTGCTTTGGGACAGTTAACTTTTGAACTCAGGTCTCAGATCTATCTTGAATAACAGAAATGTTTAAATCTGAAGAGCCAGTAAAATCAAAAGCTATCCTGTACTGTAAACATTCTGCTAGGCAAACAGTCACAATTAAAGTGGTGGTAAAATCTTCCATTTTACTACAGTATCTGCCCATAGATGTCAACTCAGATTGTGTATTAAAGCAAAACCATTGCTCCTTCCAAAGCACTGTTCTCACAGCTTTGTGCCACCATTTATTCCACACTTAGCTTTTTCTGTGACCTAATTACCATGTATATTAGAGTGGGAGCCCTGGAGACTCCACTGCAGTTCAGAAATAGATTGTAGCAGAAGCTGTGGAGCACTTCTGAGAAGCACATGCCCATCTGCAGAATTTAGGGATCCCATCGTTTTCATTTACACCTCTGTTTCTTCAACCTCATTACCCAGAGACGGTTTTTGCCTATTGGGGAACATCACACCACCTTGTGCAAATGCCCATATGCCAGTATAAAGCAAGAGAGAAATCTGTGTAATCATCAGGGTAGTATTTCTCACTTTAACAAACAGAATTGCCCTTGTATTCTGATCTGGAGAAATAGGTGTGCACATCACTGACTAGCTCTAAACTACAGTATAATTTGACAAAACTGTCAGTCTTATGTTTGAGACTGCTGCTGGAAAAACTAGGGATACTTCAGACAAGATTTTTAACAAATTGCTTTTGTAGTGCCATTAGAATGCTTAAACAATGGCTGCCAGTATATGATGGAAAGGGAAGGAGGGAGTAACTCACTTTTTGTTCTTTAGTTCTACACATTTGGCTGAACAATGCATGTACTCCTAATGAAATAAATCCTGCACTGTATATTCTTTCTCCACTATGGCACTGTTCTCTCACTAAGAAAACTGTCATATATGTGACCCGTAAATCACAAGAAGCCAGCTCTGTACATTTCAATCAACGTGTTTCCAAAGTGAAACACACACAAAAATCCCTTTCCCAGTGGAAACTCATTTCCACAGATATTTTAAAAAATTACCAACTTGTCCTTGAGGTTTGATGGATGGTATTCAACTGGCCAAGAATTAGCAGGCTTCTCAAGTGACACACTTTGCAAAATTTGACAGTGGTTTCTACAAATTCTGGTTAGCCTACCAGACACAAGGAAGTAAGCTGCTATAGCATAGTGGCTAAGTGGTTGGGCAGCAAATCAGCACTCTGTTTGGATCCCACTACTGCAATGAGCTCAGCAGGTGGCCTTGGGTTAGGCACTCCTCTCAGCCCCAGTTCCCCAGCTGTATTGTGAAGCTTAGAGGTGGGCATGAACCAAAGTTTGTGATGAACCAGGCCAGCTTGTGGTTCGTGAACCGGCGGTTCATGGGAGCACATTTCTGATGAGCCGTGACAAACTTTAGAGCAGTTCATTTGGTTTGTGGTTCTTCACTTCCGGGGGCCATAGAATGGCTCCCTTGACGGTCAGAGATGCCAAACAGAATCTTCACCTGAGGACAGTCCTTGGGAGCAGAAAAACTGCTCTGGATCTGGAATGACAGCCACCAGAGTGGAATGACTTGCATTGGCTCCATTGAAATACATTGCTGCACCAAAAAGTTGCAATGAAAACATGGAATGGAGTTACAGAATCTTCCTCTCCATTCCACATTTTCATTTCAACTTTTTGGTGCTGCAGTGTATTTCAGTGGAGTCAATGCAATGGAACTTTCCTGGGGGCATCCGCTTTGGGGGTTATAACTCAGACATCTGAAATCCAATCTTCACCAAACTTAAAGGGTGGCTGGAAGAGAATCTGCTGAAGACTCCCTGTGAATCTGTCAAGGGGACCATTCTACAGCCCCCGGAAGTGACGAACCATGAACCGGTTCGCAAACCAGGGCAAGTTCGTGAAACACGACAAACTACGAACCACGATTTGTGGCATTTTCCTGGTTTGTGCCCATCTCTCGTGAAGATATAATACACTGACTTTGTTCACCGCTCTAAGTGGGGCACTAATCTGTCTAGAAGAGAAGTATATAAGCACAGTTACTATTATTTTAAATACCAGGGGTTTTTTTATCTTCACCCTTTCACTAATGTATCACAAATAGAAACCATGGACTGTCAGAATTCCATATGCTCAGATTCAAATATAGAAAGTCATACCCAGCTAGGAAAAAAATGACACCACATTGCACAGTTTGTGGAACTTTAACAGAGAAACTGTTTTACTTACTCCATTGAGTGGAAGCTGCCAATTTCACAGAGGCTTATCTGATTCCCAAAGGCAGAGGACCTCTGGAACAGTGCTGAGCCAAGCAGAGTTGGCAAGCTGATCTAGAGAGAGAGAGATGGTCCTTCAAGTAAGGCTGTTAGACATTAAAACCAGCACTTTGAATTGTGCCTGAAAACAAATTTGCATCCAGCACAGTTATAAAATCAATGGTATTTATAGCTGTTGCTCAACACAGGAAAAAAGAGTGGGCTTCTGTGATGGACTGCACTTAAAAGCAGTTTTCCAAAGTACAGCAAAATCAGAGAACTGGGTGGGGAAGGGTTAACTATTCCATAGAATGGAGAGCTTGAGTAACAGGCTGCTCTCTCTTCTCTGATTGGTCAGTTAGAACCAGTCTGAAGGCAGTCAGTTTATTTCTGGCAGGATTTGGAATCAGGGAGTCTGACAAGAAAAGTCAGGTTCACCTTTAGAGTGAAGAGAGAAGTCTCCTTTGCCTTAACTGTAGTATTACTGTCCTGAGGAAGAATTTAAAGTCTATGTGTCAGCATAAGCCGAAGCACACATTACACAGACCAAAGAGAACTGGGAGTGTGTTTCGGTGAGAGTGATTGGGTAATGGGTTGAGACTCCCTTTCAAGCCAAAAGAAGTAGAGTTATATCTTCTGAGGAGGAGAAGATTAATTCCTGCCCAGTTTCTAACTTCTGCCCAGTTTCTAACTCCAGGAAACCTGAACTATCATAGGAAACTTTCTGAATAAATGTGGGTGCTATACCTAAATTACTAAGTAAAACACCTCTCACTATTAAGAACCAAGAATATATGAAAATAAGCTTCAAGGATACTATTTTGCCTGTTACACAAAGTGTATTCTGTAATACCAAAACAATGTTACATCTGCATTTCCATGTCCTGACTACACTTACTCAATCCCTGTCTCTTAAATAAAGTTTCTGTTCCTTTTTGGATGTTTTCAACATTTTCAACAAGAAGGAAGAGGGCTCATGCTTTTCCCCATCAAGTTGTACTAAAAAGCCAATATTATATCCGCATGTCAGGGTGGGACAAACAACTTTCAAAACCACAAATAGTAACACACTACTTGGGGCTGCTCAGTCAAAGCAGGGGAACTGAATTTTGGCAGGAAAATCTGCCTCACATTAGGGAGAGTGAAGGTGGAATCTATCATAGCGGAATTATTTAATTGTGCACAAAAATGCAGGATATGCCTATATTCTGAGTGTTACAAAAGCTATTATATTGTTTGCAAAGAGTGAATTTTAATTTTCTAGAAATATTAAAATACCACATTCCTTTTGAAACAAGGCCACTTGCAAAGGTATACCCCTCATATTGAGGACTACAGAATAGTTGTCCTAATAATGTCAGTATTAGCCTTAACACTGTTTATGAAGCACACATTTTCCGGTTGACCTTTGTGTTTATAATGTGAACCAGGAAGGTACGGTAGCATTGAGCTTCGTCATTGGATGTAGTTTGGTAGTGCATTATTGGACTACCAGGATGCAGAACATCACACAGCATTGCACAGCAAGGGATTATAGAAAGGCTTTCACTCAGCTAATAAAAATTAGCAGTTGCAAATAGTCACACAAAAGCACATGGTGGTTTTTTTAATTCAGGATTTAGTAAAGAGAGAGTGAATGCTGGAATTCAAGCAGTTTGCAGTTAGCCCATAGTGCCTCTCAAGAGATTTTATTTCTCCACTAACTCACAAACCTTGAATATGTACATATGTGTGTTTGGACAAGATGATAATTGGCAAACAAGACTCAGGTTGAAGAAGACGTCACAAAGCCACAACTCTTGGACTCCTGTCCTTTTCCTGCCTCATGTGTATCTCAATGCTCATCCTGCAGCAAGGCCCTATGAGATACATGGAAACCAATAGCAATATATTTACAATAAGTCTTGATCACATCAGATGCTCCAGTGGTCTGCAAAGGTTTTTTTTTGCATAGGGGAGACATGGCAATGGGCAGGATAGTTTTCAATCTTCTGGATTATTTTGACTGTCATATATGATGTTAAGAGAAAAAAATTGCTTCTGGATTGAACTTGCAAATGACCCTAGGGCATTCTAACATGTTTTTACAAAAAGGTACTTGTCTCACTCTTCATTTTTATCTCCCTAACAAGGCTGCCGCTGACCATTCTTTCCTGATTTAAATGGGATCAGCTTTAGCTACGTATTAAGTAAATTTTTAATTGCTGTATGCTGTTTTGAGCCTGCATTGTAGATACTCAATTAAATGGACAAATGGCAAAATGGTTTGATTGCGTTTCCAACAAACCTTTTAAAAAAACCCAGCAGTCTCTAGTTTCTGAATGCAGTCTGCAGATACAGCAGAATGTTTGATGACTCCTGGTGTTGTAAAACATTGCCACCCACAGGTCTGTTGAGGACTGCAGTCTAATGAAAAGAATATCAGAAGTGGCTCGTGTTTTATAGTGGAGAGTAAGGGTTAGCGTCAAATTGTGTTGGCAGATACTTTTCAGCTCCTTAAAAGAAGCACTGTGCATTCATAAAGAGGCTTTATGCAGTATTGCTTATCTTGACACACCTCTGATCTTGGTTTTCAAGGGAAAGGGAATTATTTTCTTAACCCCCTTGTCCATTCAACCTAAATGCAAGCATTGGTTGCCTGGGGCTGCATATATGTTTTTTCTTATACAGATGAAGCATGAAGCATGAAGCAACTTCACTTTTACCAGAGCTTTGCTTAATTATGGTAGTGATGGTTTCTTGCCATTTCCCTAATGAAGCCACTACAGGGCTGCTCATGTTCTAGATCCAGGAGATCTGCTTGTGAACATTTCACTTTAACCTTGATACTCACAGAACACTAGTAATCTGGGTGCCACTACAGCACTGTTCCTTCCCATGCTGCCTTGAGCAAAGAGGAAAGGCAAATGTAAGTATTTTAATAAATAAGTGCCAGAAGATAACTCAGAAGGTCTACCCACTGTCACTCATCCACATGTAACCTCAGTTCTCCCCAAACTGGATTAAGGCAAATGTGGAAGGAGCAGTGTGCTTGTGGTTCCTGTGCTCCTGAAAAAAGTATACTAGCCTGTGTAACTTCCAATTGGTTTTGCACACCGATTTAAGATTATTTGTTCTCTTGACATCACATGAGACTGTAAATACCTGTCTTTTTCTTTCTGTCTTCATGTAGAGAAAAGAAACTGAAAGCCAGAGTGCAGGAATTGGTGAGTGCCTTAGAGAGACTGACAAAGAGCAGTGAAATCCGGCACCAGCAGTCTGCAGAGTTTGTTAATGACTTGAAAAGAGCAAACAGGTAAACAGTTCCCCAGTAAATGGCACCTTGTGCTGAATTGGGTTAGTTCTTCTGACAAACCCTTTAGCAAGAATCATCAAAGACTAATAAATAATCTTTCTCCATTTGTAAGTACTGGAAGTACTGCATGCTCATTTGGGATGGGAGGATGCTCTCAAAGTTTTATAACCAAGAAATCTATTGCTAAGACACTTTGAGGTGCTGTAATTAACCCCCGTTAATTCTGTTGCTTCTTGCCCCTTAACAGTAACCTTGTGGCTGCCTATGAGAAAGCAAAGAAGAAACATCAAAACAAACTGAAGAAATTGGAGTCCCAAATGATGGCTATGGTTGAAAGGCATGAGACACAAGTGAGAATGCTCAAACAAAGAATTGCTTTGCTAGAAGAGGAGAACTCAAGACCCCATACCAATGAAACATCACTTTAAGCAGAATGGAAGTTTTTTTGATCTTGTTCTGTAAGGAATCCATGTGCCATTGCAAACCTATCTGCTTGCAAGACTGATTTAGGTCTTTAACACAGAAGGGAATCTGAAGCAATTGGAAGCCAACGAGTCCCAAGAGAGGTTACAGCACTGAAGATGGTTAGTCATAAGCAGGAGCCAAAAAGTAAAGGAGTTTGTAGGGATGGTTGCTTGTAATCGGACAGTGCCTGTCAGTATATGTATCTCTTAATCAAGGTTCTGTGTAATCATTTTATTTACATCATTAAAAGATCCTTTTTTCTTTATGGGTGACAGCAAAAACCTTCATAAAATGTTTTCTATTTTTGAGGAAAAGCTTGAAATGTAACCCGCCTACCCCAGGAGCTTTCATGAGGTGGGAATGTTTTCCTTGTCTTCTCTTAGAATGGAAATGGATAGCCAGACATCTGTAGCAACCTCTGGTCACCCAATGAGCATCAAGAGTTGCCACAGGGCTGAAAGCTGCAGCACCTTGCTCTGCATGTAGTTAATGCCCCCAAACAGCTATGTGATCATACAGTTCCTTCCATCATCTGCTTCAAAAAGAGGTAATACAAAGGTGCTTTAAGACAGACCTTTTCAAGTAAATTGGTGCTGGATCTGATCCCCACAGTCTACTCAGGTACTGTGGCAGCCCCTGCTGCTGCTTACTGCTAGGCCTGACTCACAGGCAGGATCAGCACAGGCAGCACAGCAGTTGTATGTCTAAACACTGCCAACCACCCACCTGAGTTGGTGCATTTTCTGTTGTACTTTGGTAAATTTGCTGCAGGTCAAGGGAATGTAATCCATTGTTTTGAGAATACCCAGTCAGTTTGTGAAAACATTAACTAGGATATCATTGCTACACATCCTTTATTTCCGATGAAGTTGCAGTAGCTACAGGTTTTACAATGCATGATGCTGCAGCAAGATTAAATCACAGGACAGCATTTTTCATCAGAAGTGTGTCCAGGCTGTCCCAAGGAGTAGTGCTGAAAAATACATTTCAGCCAAGGTTTCCCTAAAGCTGACGAGGTCCCTGCTGTGCAATAGGAAAGCAGTCAAATAGGGAAAGTTTACAGTTCAGCTTTTCTCTCTTGGCTGAAAATGCCCTTGGTTTTAAGGAATGTGCCTGTTCAGATGAATGTGGATGTGCTCCATTAAAACCTTTTTTTAAAAAAAACTCTGGGAAAAGTCACTTCCAAGGCAGCTCAGCTGTGGTGCTGATTCTGTTTTCTCAGCCCTGTAGAATTTACCAGCCCAAAAGGAACATGATGGCATCATACAAAGTACTTATAAGTTAAATAAGAATCTTCTTATATTTGCTTCTTATATCTTACTCTTATAAGAAACTTCTTACATGTGACAAAAATTATTTTGTGGTTTCAGCTGATACACAGTCAAGAATCGGCACTGGGTTCATCTGTATACAGATTTCGAAGTAGTAGAATCCCTCGATCACAGCACATGCAGCTCAGTGGTGCCTTACTTTTAGAACTAGTTTTTCCCCTTGCACGACGATTGTGTAAGCACTTGCAGTAAAGTCAGTAGTCCCAACAGAATGGCCACCTACAGTCTGCTCGTGTTCTTACGTTTTTCAGTGTAACTGATCTGAGGTGCTTTTATGGTCAGACTGAGGTTTTGGACTTCGGCTGCTGCTTGTTATGTTGCAGCATCTTGTATTGCAAATCGGGGGGCGGGGTTACAAGTAACACTACTTGTCTGGGAGGGTTGGGGGGGGGGTCAGTCTCTTTCGGCTAGTTTAGTTACACAAGTGCCCACATTAGGAATCCTGGTTTAAGGTTTGGCTTTCAAGAGTTGTGTGCATTTGAATCAAATATGCAATTAGAACAAGTGATACACGTTTCCCTCTCATCCAGATCTGATCTGTTCTATTTTGCTGGCTTTTCATTTATAGACACAGCAGTTATGATTACGGCAAACTCTTGCCAGAGTAGGTAAGATAAGTCACAGCCTCTATTGGTCATCTTCTACCTTTCATTCAAACAAACTAGTTATTTCCTAGCATGTGTCATACAGATGTTTGCGTTTCTCCAAATGTCAGAATTATTGCCCTCCCAGAATAAGACTTGGAGGAAAGGCAAACTACCTCCTCACAAAGGAAGCGTACAGAGATGGTGTTTCTCATATTTGGCTGTTTTTATCATCCCTTGGGTGGGCAGAAATCTATACAATTACTATAGGTATTTTACTGTTCATTCCTGCCTATCCTAAATGTCAAGGTACGTCCCTTGCACTTCTTACTCTGGGTTTATCGTTACTGTGTAGAAGGTTAGTATTTTGCTATACATCAGTAATTTGAACAAAAGCTGGTTTATTTAATGTAAAGATAGATAAAGAAGCACCCTAGATACCATGTGCATTCTTTAATTCTGTCAAGTGTATGGTATGTCCATACAGATACAATTATTGTTACAGTTCCCACCAGGAAGCCTTTACAGTTACTACTGCCTTTCTGGCTGCTGTTCCGAGCCCCAATCTATCTTTCAAATAAAGATAAAGCCAGTTAAGTGTGACAGTGACAACTAGATTTGGACCAAGTCTAAACTCTGTTGGCCAGCCAAAATGTCAGGAAGGTTAATGCCACAAAGGCTAGTTATGCCATTCACATTGGGACTCCTACTTTCATCCACTTCTCAGTCATTTGTAATATGTTGAACTTTCCACCCCCTTTTGGTGATGGAGGCAGGGACCCAAATGCAGACCACAAACTATGGCTTAGGAAATAGTGTGATGTCTGAATGGATAAAACTCAGTAGGCAGAATGTAATTGTTTGCTAATCTAAAAAAAAAGTGAATCACTTACTTCATGTTCTTCTACCAACTGAAAACAGATGGACAGTAATTTTTGCCAAATGAAATCAAAGAGATACTACAGCATAAATCCAAAAAGCAGTAATTTCCTTTTGGCTTAGTACACAAATCACATTGAAGTATGGTCTGAAGGTCTGACTGTATAGGTAAACCATGATTTAGAGTTGCTTGTCCAGTTGCTCAGTACCACGTTTTCTATGGTGCAACTACCACCTATGGCAAATTGTTTTTGACAGAAATGATGGCACTAAACTGGTGAGATGCCTTCAAAAGGGTATATGAAGTTGTGATAAGAGTTCTTAGAACTCTGAATTCCAATCAGGGAAGGAAACTGCCTAAAGAGTATGATCTCCTTCCTGCAGTGTTGGTTGCTCAGTATTTCAAATTATTCTGTTTAAAGCATATCAATCTTCCCAGTACAAGATTTGCCTCCCACCCCAACTCTCAAACAGTAATACTTGTTCAAAACTGCAAGGGTCCTATGAAGTGTTTCCTAGAGCTACCTAATCACAACACGTAGTACCTTCTCCAACCTTGCAAGAGTCTCCATGAGTTTTCTTTGTGAAGTTCATTCTGTTCTCAAAAACTTTATAGAAGGGTTTAAAGTTGGCCACGATAGTAGTCTGCATCACAAACACCATTTTTTTTAAAAAAAAAAACTTGGTCACATAACAGCGGTGGATAGGCTGAGGAAATATCACCATTATCTACACCCTATGTTCATGCTCAATTTCCAAGCATGCACATGGAGTCACGTGGTATATGGGTGAAGTAATGGCACTGGAAAAGAAGGTCCAGTCAGATTGACAGTGGGTACAAACCAAAGGAATGTATGACCATCACATTCAGGCACAAACCCTTCCTGGGCCAGAATGAAGGAGCAGCTGGAGTCTGCAGCTGGCAATTGTATGGGGAGTACCAGTGCCTGTTGGAGGGCATATGCAAGGTACTGCCTGTCCTATGCCTAGACTAAAATGTGAATTTGTATTTAAAAGCCAGAAAGTACAATTGGCAAATTGCCTCTATGATAACTAGTATGCGGGGAACGAAAGAAGTGAATGTGGTTCTATCCTGGTTTATCTCTCCTCCCCTTCCTCGCAAATATTTCTTGCCTAGTGCTAGAAGTACAATTTTTTGTAAAGAAACAATTCCCAAGAATTAAAGGAATATACTACTTCAGAAATGAAAACCAAAGCACTTTTTAAAAAATCAGTAAGTGGTAGCATGGAACTTTGCCTCTAGCTTTCATATAAATAGAGTGAGGGCTAAGGAAATTTCATTATTTCATCAGCATTTCAGTATTACCTAACGTGATTTAAATGCCGCAGATGCTATTGAAGGGTGAGCCATGTTTGTCTTTTAATAGGATGTGTAAACATCATGCCTATAGCTTTCAGCAAAATGGTGCGCTGACCCTCACATAACCATGTAAGGTTTATGAACACTTCCCCAAGAAAAATCAGCTTAAAATGGCTTGAAAATCCTTGCAGCAATATAACTGCCATGGAAAATAATTTCTATGTACTGGAATACCACCTGCCCGCAAGGGAATTTACATGCCATTCCCACCTACTCAATGAATTTCACAGCAACAAGTATCAGTACCTGCATTGTGCCATCCTGTCTGTAGCCTTCTAGCACTATCACAACCTACAGCAACACCATGTGAGAAAGGGACTTAAATATTTCTGTCAGCTGACGGGAGTATGTCAAAGCAGCAGGTAAAATGTTAAGCTGACTGCGGCAGCTTGTTTTCCTGATTGTGCTTTCCTCTTTTCCAGTAGTGGATCACGTTCGGTAAGAAAAATCCATCTGGGTTTAAGAAGTTGGCAGAGAACTTGTGTTCCCCCCCCCATAAAAAAACCCTCAAGAGAAACAAATCGCCCTGGTCTAGCCAAAGCAACATCTAAAAGAACTCAGGCTGGCTTCCAAACATGCAGTTCCAGCTTCTAGGGACACAAACTACAAGTGTGGCCTTGCTTTAGCTAGCCGGCAATGTCTTGTTCTGCCACTGCAGATCTCTTGAGCTGAAGAGTGGCTGGGGAGGGAGCACTGGAGTGCTAACTCCACCAAATGCATGTGGTCTGGAGAAGGGCATACCACAAGCAGAGTTGTTATTCCTAGCTTTTAGTATAATACTGTAAGAATGCTAATGTAAAGTCATAATACAGTTTTCAAAAATAGCTTTTTCAGGGCACGTTACATGCAAAAACCAGCCAGGCAATCCTTGCCATTAATTTTGTCACTTGGTGTGAGGAGTCAGTGTTTCAGTCACAAATGCTTATAGTAAAAAAGAACCTGGGCATAGCTATCAACAATCTAGAATTCAGGACAAGTAAGTTATTGAGACTCAAAGAGTTATGTAGTCTCAAATACAGAGAGAGAGAGCAACACACACACACCTCTTTTACACAAATGTTTCAAAGCCTTCTTAGTCCAGAAGAAATCAAGCTCTGGCCATAAAGAGAAGTGCACTATACTAGCTTGGGAGAACTCGCCATTTTGTTTCCTTTGCCGAGAAAAGCTAAAATTTTCCATTCCTTGCATTAAGTGATAAAGGTTTTTTTTGATGACAAGAATCTTAGCCGATTAGTTGTTGAGTCATTGTAGTCTCTATTGTGACATGCTAAGTTAGAACAGGTTTTTGGAAATTGTTGAGTTTGTCAGACATTGCATGGGACGTACTCTAAACCTGTTACTTTCCCAATTATGGTATACAACCCTTTTTTACACCAGCTTGAATGTATTGTTAGTTATCTACAAAGCATATATGATTAATTTTGCATTAAATGTCAGTATTGTTTTGTTTATATTTGAATTTTTCACTGAAAACTTCCACTTTCATTTTCCCCCCAATTGCTTTAGATCCTTAGCTGCTGTAAAATAGCCATTTGTGTTTATTTGATATGGAACTGTACAAACTGCATTTATTTATACAGAGGCATTTATAATACTTTTACAAATGTTCTTATATTCTGAATAAATTTCTAATGCTTAACTGTGACTGTGCCAACTTTGTATTTTTTCCCTTTAACAAATCCCCCAAATCTTAGGGTAGGAAGTTAAGGGGTACAGAAAGGCCTGGTCCCTTACAACTGTTTTTGGGCAGGCAAATGCTTTCCTGGATGCTTTACTGTGCACACATTTCCCACTGTACATGAAAATGTCTTCTGTTTGTTTACAGGAAAGAATACATGTGAAAATTAGCCATTTTAATGACAAGCAGTAGATGAATTGTACAGATATTCAACACATATAACAGTTCATTGCATAACATCATATTTGGCCTGTATTCTCACTTTTAGTGGGTTTCAAATTTAATTCTAATTGTTTATCAATGCATGTAAAAGTCTGAAAAAACTCCTTTCTATTGACCATTTAAAATAACTATAAATACTTCCACCCTCTAAAGGCAACGCTGGCAGCAACTTTCTGTATTATACCACATCATTTATGGCCCCAGCAGTACAACACTGTCATCACATTTCACATTATTACAGTTATCCAGAAGTGAAACAGTAATAAGATGTTTTTTATAATATACAAAAGTAGTACTAACATAATCAGGGAAACAATGTGCTTCAGTGTCCAAACTGTTGAAAGCATATACACATACGAATGAACACATCTGATTAGAATAAGTATTTAACTATATAGGCCAGTCTTACCAGTTTTGCTTACTTAAAATTTAACTGAGAAACTACCTACTGTACCTACCTAAAACAAAATTCAAATGAGAGAATACTGGAGATCTATCCCCCTGTTCTCCACCTCCCTTTGAGATCAAACTTGTAAATAAACACAACTATTCTAGTAACTGTCTTGTATCTACCCTCCAAACTTATACAACATATTACACTGTTCTAACTCAGGATTTGTTCCCTGGCTTAAACTATGTTGCTTGCCACATCTAAAATTACAACATTATTGAAATTACATGATTTATAAAGTGAACCATTGCCTGTTTATGAATGCATCTCCGTTTTAGATCACATTGTCCCAACAAAGCAAACCTTTACGGCAGCTGTGCTAATTTTTACAAAATTAGCAGTGAATAACTAGCTCTCTTATACACCGCATGAATAAGCAGGGTCTGGAGCTATTAAACTGAAATATTTAAGCTAGAAAAAAAGTTTAGGATTTTTATTGAATAGTTACATTTAAAGTGGCTGGAGAGAATAAACCATCGTGCTGTTGTTCAAATATTGTAACTATACATATATCAATCCTGTTTATAAAATATTTGCAGTTGTAAAAAACTGCATTTCTATTGCCACATATTTTCTCAATGTGATCAAAATGTCATCAACCGCACCATTTTGTATATTTAACAGTGGTCCATGTAACAGTTTTATAACTGAGAAAAATAGAACTCATATTGTCAAACCAAACAAATATAAGCTTTGTTACACACAATTACTGAACTGTTTGTTTTGTCTTTTACCTCCTCAGAAATAATTTGAAGTGAAATGAGTTTAGTAAAAGAGTTGCTCCAGTTTCAAAACAAAAACCCATGCAGAACTTCCTTTATTTTAGAAGTCCAGTTTTTATACTTTACTCTAGAGGGCACTGTTTGTTGGGTTTTTTTAAAAAAGGAAACTACACTAGCCCAGTTATAAAGAATTACTTTCAACACTCTCAAAGGTTAACGTGTCCAGGAGGATTCCCTACCCCAGCATCAACACCCATGCGATCCAACTGCTTTGGGCATATGCCCGAATTGCAAAAGCAGTAGTCTGAGGCATGTTAATGGGGTGCTGCTGCTCAAGGAAAACAAATCCAAAGCAAGCCAGGTACACAGAACATTATTTAGATGCTGGCAATTCTCTGTTCGAAACTATTAGTCTGTGTGTAAATTCTAAAAACTCGCTGATTAGTTCAAACCTATCAAGACTTCAGTCTCTTCATGATTTCCAACAAATCAGTGAAAAGGTTTCTTATACCTTTCCATTGTGACTAATTCAAACAGTCTACTTGGGGAAATCATGACATTTACAATGAATATAAGCATACAAGATATATTGTACCTGTCAGTGCTGATAGCAAAAAAGTTATCATTTTCAGTCCAAGTATCTTTCACTTCTTGAAAAAGTTACATATATTTAAGAACATACCTAAGCTTCAGCCATAGGAAAGAATGCCTTCACAGTGTGTGCTGAATTATCGTCATTCTATTATAAGCACCAGAAATGAATACATGCCCCATTTGCCTGTACAGACAAAATCTGTACAGGCAGCTAGGAAACCCAATGGAAAATGGCTTCAGATAGTTTGTTATTCCTGGTTAGGAGAGATACTTAAGTTCCATTTCAGACAGGGCAAAAATGGAAAGGAAACTATAAAGGCACAACCTTCCTGTCCTTGCTTCGTCAGACGTTATGTGAAGAACTTGTTTCCACCCCATTGATACTCTGCAGGGAGGGAACAGGTCTCTTTCACACACTTCATGAACCCCCAGCCCCAAGCCTTCCTACTTGCCACAGTGGATTCTCTTCACCTTCTTGACACCTAGAATGTTACAGCATGTCCTAGGAAATGTCATTTTTCCAGGACACCTTACCCAGGAAGACATAAAGTCCCAACATCCCTGAGACACTGATGTAGTTGCATTCCAAGAACCGGGGGGGAGGGAGGGCACCACCTTGCCTTCCTATTATAGTCATACTCGAGAGAGAGGGAAGGTTTCCACCTTCATGCTCCCAACAAACAGCAAAAGCTGCTGAAGTTCATATTGTGAACCAGGGAATTTCTAACTTTAGCAGTATCAATACAGCTAACCAAACTCTTTGTCTGCAGCAATTGTCCATGACTTGCAAAGAGCTGGTGCCACCACGCTTTTACTACAACCAGCACCTGATAGGGTTGTGACAGGCAAAAATAAGACTTAAAGGGTGTTACACAATAGTCATATAGCACTACTAAACGTTATTCTGAAAAGCAAAGTATTAACATTAGCACAGAAATAGTTTAAAACTAATGGCTGCCTGTAAACCCTGGATGAGCTTGGAGCAGTTATCTGTAAAAATTGTACTCCTCCTTCTCTCTCTGAAAAACTCAAGTACTAGATACAAAAGCTTTCAACAACAGGCAACCCAACTAGATACCAGAGAATGACCAACAAAAAAATTGCCAAAGTTACCAAAAGTATATAAAGATCAAAGCTTTCCCTTAACATGCGCATAAAACCATTGTCCTGAAAAGGTAAATATGCATTTCTTAAGTATCCTCTGTAAAGCCTTCTGTCTGTCGAACATTCTTTGCTGCTGTAACAGAAGTCATTTGACTTAAGGACCAGATAAACAACATTCACAATTCAATTAGGCGTGGCAAAAGAGAGATTGTCAACATCTCTTCTTATAGCATGGAGTCCCATTTGCCTGCAATAAGATCCTTCTATTAAAATGATCTCAAATTTATTCACAGATCGTTTATTCCCATCTTTTAAAATGCCCGCATCAGACAAGAGAAAAATCTGTTACAATCATCAAGTTGCCATTTCTTCATTGTTTTAAAGAAATCCATGTAAACCATATGCCTGCACTTCAGAATAATACATAGGTATAAAATGACTCATTTAAACACTTTACAAGCAAAAAATATAATATACAAACCAACAAAGTAAACAACCTGAAATGTTCACAGTGCAGGGCACCAAAGGAACCCATAAAGTAGTTCATATCCAACCACTTTAAGACATGATAGCAAACACATACAGCTTTGAAATACGGTACCTTTTAAACTGGAAAAATATTGCATATGTATCATGTTTACTTGCTACCCATTTTAAGGCTAGATTCGTTTTTAGAATCAATTAGATCCAAATTAGTTTTTCTAGCATTTGGGAAATTCTTCATGAAGACAGACAAGTTAATTCCTTAGAATATCTTCTAAGAAAGATTTTTTTACAAAATGGAAGTTACACTTTACATGGAGGGCAGATCTTGTCATTATTCCATTCTCTCTCTTATTGCCAAGAGAAGCTATTTAAAGTTTCATGCCAAGAAAAAATCCATTTCAAATGCCAAGATTCACACAACTGTGCCAGTATTCCTATTATCCATTCAACTGTTATATGGAAAGGAAGCAATATTAACATACCTGGGAAACCAAGCTACATGTAAGATGTTGTTTGGCACAAGTAACTTGAAAATCCAATTTGCAATGGATGAGAAGCTGGAAAGTTAGGCACTCTTTGCTAAAAAAAAGTCAAGCTGCAGTAAATACTGAGCATTGTTTCCCCTTATATGAAGGTGACCAGATTAAAAAAAAGGGGTATAGCTACTCATCACCTGCCCTTCAACTATTTTACTCTTAAGAGATCAACAAATCCAATGAATTTATCGATTTAAACTAATTTTGGTAGGCCTACTCAACAATTTAAAAAAATGACTTGGAAACAAAACTGAGTTCACATGGAAACTAATTTGATCCTCTTTCTCCACGGCGAAGGGGGGGAAATCAATACTTTATATAAGAGCTTTCTTATACAGTTCTCATCAAGAATTTAGAAGGTGCTTGCAAAAGAACAAGTTGTGTTTCAGGGGCACCATCCAAAATAGTACAGACTCACCAAACTTTCCAGCTTAAACATCTACCTCTCCTAGACAAAAATTTAGAAATCTGAAATACTGACACACACTGCAAAAGTAATGGCTGGGGGAGGGAGACATCTATCAGCAGTTCTTCAGGAGAGTTACATTCAGATATTCAAACTTTCCTTCAGCACAACTTGAGGGTAGTTATTTCTAACTTAGTTCTCTTGCAGTCTGCTCTCTGCTGCTACCTTTTTCACATTTTGATAGATGTTTTATTCAACCGTTAATTTCTCATGCATCTGCAGCTACTTCTTAAACAATACACTCACTACATATTAATCAAAATATTACAGGGTAGAATTCTGCAAGGGAACTGTGGCACAATTACAAACCTGATGAAGCAGTGAACTGGCACTGCTTAGCTGAATTTGCCAACTGCAGAATCTTAAAGACGAGTTTACATTCTAGATGGTAAATTGTTTCCCCAAATCTTCTTTTTGCCTTGTTGCATCTTCAAAGTAGCTGCATTTTTCGAGTTGAAGATATTTTGATTAGCCAGTTCAAGAGAGATAAACAACAATACTAGCACACAAAAAGCAAATTGGTCATGGATGAACAGCCATGAAAACCACTGAGACTCAAAAATTGGTTGAGGTCAGAATCCAGCATCTCAAGATGTTAACACAATTTAAAACAACATGGCCATATAAAGAGTTCTAGTACAGTGCAACAAAGAACAAAAGGAGAATCTGGCTACAAAAAGCCAGAATAATTATTCTGAAGAACAAAACAGAAGTTTGCTGTTAGCCTACAAGATCCATAAAAGGTCTACATAAAATCAGATACTCAACCTGATGTCCAGAGAAGTTTCATTTGGGTTGCAATCCTGTTGTGAAATCTGGGAAATTAATAAACTACATACATCAAAGCAATTTAAATGTCTCCGTTAGTATACCACTAATGCTAAAATACTCCTGAACTCTAAAAACACACAGCAAGTTAAACAAATAAAAAACAAATGCCCTCTAATGCATAGTTAGGAACTAGCAAATGAACACTGGAAAATGTTTCTGTAGGTAAAAGCTATACTGCATTTAAAGTGCAACACTGTATGATGCCACTTCCATACTGCAATGATAACAAAGCTTCCCAGTCCTTCACTAGGTCCCTGCATTGCTTTAAAACCTGAGAAAGAATAAAGGCTGGATTTAGGAAACCAACTCAACTGCACTCAAGCCAGGTCTGATGCCTGCTCATTTGTCAGAGGTCAAAATTCTTCATGATAGCATCGTGGTCAAACTTGAAGCACAGAAAAGCCCGTGAGGAGAAACTGAATTTGCAATGGCCATTGCATGACACCGATTGTCCATGTTCTAGGAGTTGGTCTTCACTGGCACAACACACATCATATGCAGCTTCTGCATGAGAAAGATGAACAAACCTTCAGAAGTGGTAGTAAAAAGTCCAAATGATGAAAGGCTCACTAATAAAAAGCAACACACAGAATAGAAAACCAACGATTTCCTCTTCATAACAGGCCTCAAAGATTAAAGCCATAGGTCACAGCAGGTTATTACGAGAAGTTGTGACACCTGCTTTTACAAGGATTTTCTTTTCCCTTCTAGAGTGCAAATTTTCAGGGAATTCTCAACTACCTGACATTTTCCAGTCAGAGAAGCAAGAGAAATTCAGAAGACTTCTCAGGGTGGTCCAATATCCCTGACTAGGGCTGTGCTATTCGGGTTTCGCTCGGGTAAAAGATACCTGATGCGGACCCAATTCAGCAAGCATCAGTATTCCCGAATACCGAAGCAAAGCTTTCAGAAGCATTCGGAAATGCTTTGGAAAGCTTCGGGGCTTGTTTAAAGGGCCCTGCCGCTGCTTGCAAGCAGCGGCAGGGGGCTTTAAACATCACCCCCCCACACCTACCTTGCGGTGGCTCCGGGCCAGCTCCTCTGCCGCCACGCCGCCACCCGAGCCTGCAGGGTGGTGGGGAAGGCCAGAGCCACCTCTTCTGGCCCTTCCTGCCCCTCAAATGGCTGCGGCGCGGCAGCAGCACAGCGGCCATTTGAGGGGCAGGAAGGGCTGGAGGAGGCGGAGAAAGCCCTTCCTGCCCCTCAAATGGCCGGCGCGCCATGGCCATTTGAGGGGCAGGAAGGGTCGGAGGAGGCAGCTCCGGGCTTCCCCACCACCTCGCAGGCTCGGGCAGCAGCGGGGCGGCGGCAGAGGAGCCGGCTGGCTCCAGGCTGTGCTGCCTTGTGCTGCTGCTGCTACAGCGGCGGCAGCAGCCCGCCACCTGGCTGATGACCCTCTCGCCGCCAGGCAAGTGGGTGGGGGTTGGAGAGGTCTCCCCAGGGTTGGGTGGAGGTGGAGGCGTCTCCGCAGGGGGGTGGGGGTAGAGGGGTTGCCCCAGGGAGGGTGGGGGTGGTATGGAGTTTCCCCCCTCGCTTCAGTATGCTCCGAATCTTCACGGAGCATACCAAAGCGATTCCCGAACCCCGAATCCGAAGCAGTAAGCTGCTTCGGATTTGGGAGTATTCCGAATCGGTTTCCTGCTTCGGGTAAAACCGAAGCAGGAATATCGAATCTTCCCACCTGTGCACAGCCCTATCCCTGACCTTTGATCCTGGCATGTCTCTGGTTCAGGCTTGATAGTAATCTCAAAACAAAAGGGGACTGGGTCCAAGGAGACTATCTGAACCAATCCTTTATCACCAATGACAATCTTAATCAAATACCGAAATAGTAATTACAGTTATACATACAATGTAATGCATATCATGGAGATATTCAATTACAAACCACTATTCCACAATTATCTTAGAGCAGAACCAATGCTTCAGACAAATAACCAGTTACATAGAAAAGTCCATAGTGATCCAACAATTGTCTTTTTGTCTGTTTGCAGGCAACAAACAGTTGTGGGCAGGAAATCCCAACCAATGGGAGGTAAAGTTCCTGGAGAGTTGGTAACAGGTGTGCCAGCATTCAAGACATCCTGCTTCGCACTGCTTCTTCACCAGCTCTTTTAAGAGCAAGTAATAAATCCATAATAAACATCAATCAATTTCAAAGCTTTGGAGTCAATTTCATGATGAAATTGACTCCAATGCTTTGAATTTTGATTAAGATTGATTTGATTAAGATTGTCATTGGTGATAAAGGATTGGTTCAGATAGTCTCCTTGGACTCAGTCTCCTTTTGTTTTGCTATTTACTGGAGACTATTCCCCTCTTGTTGGTATCTTAATTGATAGTAATCTCACCTGTAAAAACCATTCCCATTTTGCATATAGATCTACAGCCAAACAGAATGTGGGTTCGATATATGATCTACTAGACCACAGCAAAAAATAACTTATTCTTCATCTGCGAATTGCAAAATGCAGCTTCTATTTCAATAGTCAACACAATTTCAATATTCTTCAATTTTTCAAGCAGCTAAGTACTTGGCTCTCCTAACTACAGCACAAACCTAAACAACTGGGCAAAGTCTAGATAATACAGATCTAAAGATAGTCTTTAGCACTCAAGACAGTTGCCCGTCCCAACCTAAAATCTTGAAATGAGGTATTATCATTGTGCTGATGATGCCCTACTGTATCTTTATCCAGCGATCCAAGTACTGATGTTTTGTGACTGAACTGTGTCCCTGAATGACAAAGTCGAGCATCATAATTCTTAATGGGACCCTCTAGCTCCCATGGGACTGATCTACAAATCTATAAGGGACAAATGGGAGCCGCTTCTCCCCACTTTAATAACTCTATTTTTATTTTATATTTTTTTTCAACATTAACACAATATAAACTTTTAACACCAAATGAGTGATTTATATAACAACATTTAAGATCCTAAGCTAAACAATCTGATATACAGATTTTTATACCATATACAATTAATATAAAAGAAAATCCATATTTTTGGGGGGTACAGAGTTGTCAGCTGTAGCATAGTTGGTTACATTTAAGAAATGGGGACCATTTTTCTATATATGAAGACCGATAATTGAGATTATTCATAGATGTTATCTGAGCAGTTATTTTCTCCATTATCAACAGGTCCCAAACCCTCCTCAACCATTGTTTGACAGTATGGATCTTGTCTGTCTTCCTATTTTGAGCTAATGCAGTCTTAGCAGCTGACAACAATAAAGAAACAGTTTTGGAACACCATTATCATTCCATAAGTTGAGCAAGATAGTTTCTGTACATTTTTATATTTTGGATCCTGTGATCTTTTTTATAACTTCTAGAATTTTATTCCATTAATTTGTACATGTGGACAGGACCATCAGCAATGAATAAATGATCCAATGTTATCACAGGCTTTCCAGAAACTGGGATTTATTTTTGCTTTAAAATAATAAAGTTTTTGTGGCATGAAATACCATCTTGAAAAGATTTTGTAAGACTGCAGTTTGATATTTAAAGCACTGGTGTTGTATATTTTGGAAGACTATACCCGATTCCATTGATTTTCACTTATATCCCTACCACAATCTTTTTGTCAAGTTTTTTGTGGTGGGGTTGCTGTTGACCAGATATTTTGATTCAGTAGTTTGTAAAGAATAGAGATTAATCCTTTAACACCTTCCCAAGTGTTAGCGTTTATTAGTGTTTCAAATGGAGTTACGGTTCTGTCCAATAGTGTGTTAAATATCTGTTAATCAAATTATGGATTTGATGATACTGAAACCAAGGAAGTTCTACCTTATATTTTGTCTCTAGATAAGCTTTTGAACATATCTTCTCCCCAATTTAAATGGCTTCTTACAGCCAGCAGAGGAGACTTGCTTTCCTACTGTTCACCTGCCCTGAAGATAAAATCCTAGATTTCTCCCTTTGGCCCTTAAAAAAGTGCCACGCAGAAAGCAAGAATCAAATCTAATATTAGAAAGCTGGCTGAGGACCCTCAGGCACAAGTGTTTCATTGAATGTATGCCAAGGCTATGAATATCATATCTATCATATTATAAATAAAAATATGACTATATAAATAAAGTTACCTTGTATGAGTGCTGGTTTTATGGCTAATTGCTTCTACTCGAGGCCTGAGCTAATATACCTATTGTACATTCTTCTTCAGTCCCTAAATCAAGCATTAAACAAAACAGTCTGGGGGACCACAAGAATGTAAAAATATCCGGGCCTTTCTTTCGTAAGATCAGAAGAAGGCACAGTAAGAAGAAACATGGCAACCTATGAGCTGTGTAAAGAAAAACCTCACAGAGTTTTCTCAGGACCATGCTCTGACAGAGAAGGGAAGAACTGAAGACAGTGGGTATTCCCTTCCCATTAGAGACAGAGGCTTGGAGCTAATGATCTGCAAGTGGAAACAAATGTACTTAACCACAGTTCCATTTGAACAAGATTTTGTGCAACACCTAGAACTTGCCTCCCCTACATATTACAGAGCCCAAAATTAGTTGCACAAAACCAAAGCAGAAACACAAGTGGGGATACAAGTTTTTTCACTGAAGACTTGTGGTGGCGGCCCTGCATTTCCACTTGAGCAAGAGCTCAGTAACTACAACATACTTCCTGCATCCAAGGATTATGGGAAGTGGAGTACCAAGTCTAACAGAATGTCCTCCTCTCCTCAATTAAGATCTATCCAACTCATCATTTATTCTACTAATTACATTCTAAGATTGAGTTACATTAAGCTGTCATGTTTCACTTGAGTAGTTTTTTTTTAAATAATGGCCATAAGAAACAAGACAGGAGTATTAAGGTGTAGCAAAAATGTTTCAGTATTAATTTGCCTTCTCACAAACAAAAAGATGGAATGCAGTGAAAAATAGTTACTACTACTACTTCCTACTACTACTTTTAGATATTCGTGTACCCAAATGAAGAAACAGGACTATACTTGCCTGTTTCGAAGTTATCATGAAGTCTTCTTGGATGCAACTTCTTTTCACATTTCTAATTAAAAAGATGACCCATTACAAATATCTTAAAAATAATGCACATAAACCAACTACAACTATGCAGAGCAAGTCCCATTCATCTAAATAACCTAGTTAACCATGCACTCGAATCTTTTCCATCAACAGGGCTTAATAGATACTTAACTTTTATCATGCACAAATTTACCTCTCATACTTACAAAGTCAAGAAGAAAAGACTGATAAAACTACTATGCAGAGTAGCAAACTGATACAGCAATTCGTGAAAGCTTTCTAAAGAGGTCTACTCCTCCATTCTGAGGCAAACCTCTGTCATAGCTCCTAAGCCAAACACCCATACAAAACACACACACACATCCTCACTGTCACTTCTTCCACCTACAGGTCCTTCTTCTCTTACCTCTGCATCCTCACCCCCATCAAGCCCATTTCATTCATAAGCTCCTCTAACTGTTCTTCGTTCTTCTCCCATACAAGCTTGATCCACAATCCCTTAGCAAAGACAACACTTTGAAAAAGATCTCCATATTTCCACATGGCTGATGCCTGCCAGGCACAAAGCTCTCATAGAATGAATGCCTAAGATCTGCATACCATATGTATATTTCATAAATGTACCTATAAGGAAGTTGTCTTGTACAAAAAGCATTTATGTTCTATTTTTATTTGTGATTTTAATTATGATAATATTACATACTTAGGGGTGATAGTGCAGTAACATAAAAGAACAATGGTTAATTAAAGCATTCCTGGAGTAAGTCTGAAGACATGCTGTCAGCTTCCACCATGAGCGCTACTATGCTGGGCGCCGGCATGCCTGACCTTGATTCTAGGAAGCCGTCAGGGACAGTGCAGGTTTTTGCTCTGTGGAAGGAGGGGGGGGGGGTATACATCACCCTCGCTCCCTCTCAGTCCACTTGCAGGCCTGCTCAACCTGACAGAGTCCTGGCTGCCTCCCCTTTCTCCTTGCCTTTCAAAGCGTCTGCTCTCCTCACCTCCTCTGGGCTTGCTCTTCCTCATATTCTTTCTCTCTCTCACTCCTACTTCTTCCAGCTTCTCTCTCACTCTCTCCAAACTCCACCACGCTCCTACACAACCCACACCACCCTGTGGGTGGACTTCCCTTTTATCCCTTCATCTCTTCTCTGCTCCACCTGTCAGCCACACACCCCTCCTGCACTCTATCCTCAGCCCTGGCCGACTCAGGCAGTTGCACCTGGGCTTGCTCTGCTGGCTGATTGGGGCAGGTACACCTGTGCCTCCTTGGCTGGCTGCCAAGCTTTTCCTGCAGATTGCCTCAGGTGGCTTCACCAGGGATTGGTTTGCTCCTGGCTTCTCCTGGACCAGGCTGCTGCCTTCTAGCTGGCCTGCAGGCTGGGGCGTGGCTCTGTACTGCTTTGGTTGCCTCTTCTCCCTATCTGGTAAGGCTACTGGCTGACTGCCTTTGCTTCCTGCGCCTCCTCCCTTGGGTCTACTCCCCTCCTGGGGGTCCTCACTCTCCCTGCCCAGCCCCCTGCCTTCCCACCAGAGGGTGGGGCTAGCTGGCTTCCACCTGCCTCACCTGACTCTCTGAGGCTTGGGTGCTTCCTTGCCCTCCTGTGGCGGGGATGCCTCCTTCCTCCCTTCTGTTGTTGGTCTGCTCTGATCCTGGGTGCCCATTGGGGTGGCTGGGTGGCTGTCCCCCAACTGCCTCCTGTCTCCTTCTCCTGGTAAATCTGGGGGCTAAGCCTCAGACCCCGGACACATGCTTACTTTTTTCCTACCAAATCCAGCCAAAGGCTAGAAATGAACTCAGAAACAGAAGGAGAGCTCTAAAGCAGGTAGCTAACACCTAGACTAGTATATCACTGGACCAAGAGCTTAAGCTGATCTTGCTAATTACACAAATTTAAGCTACAATTCACCAGCCAAAGCGAAGTAAAAAAGAATGGCCTAATTTTCATGGTGGGAGGGCACACAGCCAACTAAAAAGTTAAATATTTTAAATTGGCTATTATTTGACCACTGTCAATAGTTAAGAATGGAATGCTTTAGCGGGAAACTTTTCTTCCTAAACAAACTCTATAGTTATCTTCAGAGGTCCTCCACTGGGTTCCCCCCACTTCATGGGTGGCAACCTGGGAAAGGGCCTTCTCAGTCATGGCACCAAAATTATGAAATTCCCTCTCTAGGGAGATTTGCCTATCCCCCTCCTATGATTGTCTTCCACCAGCAGGTAAAGACATCTTTTGTTTTGTTTGGCATTCTCTCAATGATTCGCACTGACTTGTCTTCCTACTCATGTTTTTTTCTGTGTGTCTGTTTTAATTTATATTTGTATTTATGTGTTTTAATCTTGTTTCAATGTTTTTATTGATCACTACCTTGTAGATTGGATGGAAAGATGGCTTTAAAGTGTTTTAAATAAATATCTCATTATGATGTCATCTGTGAGCAAGGTCAGAAGTCAGTGCTGCTAGCCCTTATCTCTTGGGCAAAACTTCCAAAATAGCAAAACCTCTTACAAGGCTGTCAGGTACTTGCAATCATCTGTCATGCCTGGTCTGCCTACTGTGTGCTTATGCTGTATGTTATGAATACATATTGGCGCAAATGTTACTTGCATTCGCAATTGAACATGGGGTGTGAAACTATGCCAGGGAGGAACACATTCCCACCGTTATCTGTGAACTTCTCTGAGAGGCACCTAGATGACCTTGAAGACTACTACATCATCCCTGTTTTTTTTCTCTGCTTGGCTAACAGTTAGAGGAAAGGGGGGAGGTTAGTAATTTTCCCACTTCACTGATCACTGGGGAGGGGGGAGATTTGAAACTGCCCCCACTGGAAAAGCCTATATATGTAGATGCTTGCCTGCAACCATTATTCATGGCAAAGATGGCATAAGTGTATGATACTGGCAACTTATCAATAAAGAACTCCTACTACCCACAGTGAAGGCTTTTGAGAGTTGCTTGGTATCCTTACAAAGGCTTGCTATAACTAAGCATCTCCAAACAGACTTGTTCTTCAGTAGATTCTATCACCGTATATTGTTTTAAAATAATTAAATTAAAACAGAAATAAAGTATCTGTACATTGATTCTGATGAAATCTGAAAAGAAGCGTTCACATTTACAAAAACGTACCTAACATTGTTAAAAGCTACAATTCATTATTAAAGCATCTGAAATTTATATTATTTACAATACCAATTACTTTGGTTTTTATTAGCATTATATACCTGTTGCTGATTAAAGTACTAAATTAGAGTAGTAAATTAATTTAGTACTTTATTTACTACTCTAATTTAGTACTTTAATTTTTAAGTATTAAAGTTCTAAATAAAGTTAGTTATCAAAGTATTGTGATCATTACACAATATTCAATTAGCCAAGAGTCTAACCTCTGGCCATATTCCTAATCAACAGATCAAGTATCACTATAGTGTTCTAAGCATTCAAGATGTTTCATAATTCTCATTTCCCATTGTGTCTTACCAAAGTTTGATTCTGTTTAGCTGGCTGACTATGGACACCATTTGTTCTCTTCTTTGGGTTAGGAGAGTCTTGGTATTGCTTTCTGCCATTGCCTCGTATGGTCTGAACATACCACAACATGAGGAAGGAAAAAAAAGCACACAATAGTTGAAAGGTCCAAAATTGTATTCTATATGTTTAAGTAGACCACTGAATAACAACTATGGGGCAGATTGAGAAATAGACATGTAACCAATTTTCCAGTTAATACGTTCAGTTTCTTAGAAACCTCTTTTATATTGAACATGTTATAAATTTGAGAGGCTCAAGAAGTTAAAATGTCTAATCTACACAGGAACCCCCAAGTATCAAAGAATTTGAGCTAATCTGAAGAATATGATAAAAAGAAACTCACCTTTAGTTTTAAAGTTTCAGACATCTCAGAATGATTGTTGTATGGCTTTTGTTGTTGCAGCTGTCTATGCTTTGTCCACTGATCTCCTGAAGGACCATCTGCTAGTGCTTGCTGGCTATAATGAAGCTTTGATCTAACCCATCAGAAAGGGATCTTGTTCAGAAAAGCTCAGCAAATGAACATTAAGAACACAAGAAACCACTGCACAAATGACTTACAAACAGAGAATGCTATACATTCCATTAACAAGACCATTGTATTGTCGAAGGCTTACACGGCCAGAGAACGATGGTTGTTGTGGGTTTTCCGGGCTGTATTGCCATGGTCTTGGCATTGTAGTTCCTGACGTTTCACCAGCAGCTGTGGCTGGCATCTTCAGAGGTGTAGACCAAAAGACAGAGATCTCTCAGTGTCACAGTGTGGAAAAGGTGTTGGCAGGTCATTTGTATCTACTCAGGAGGGGTGGGGTTGAGCTGAGTCATCCTGTAAGAGTTTCCCAGGGTGTGGAATGCTAATGGAGGGAGGCTTCACTGTATCCTGAGGAGGTTCTTTTGCATATGGATTGGTGCTTGATGTGCTAATCTTCTCTGCAGGGCTATTATCGGGTGTAGAGTGTTTTGTTAGCCTGGTGTTTTTCAGAACTGGAAACCATGCTCTGTTCATTCTTAAGGTTTCTTCTTTCCTGTTGAAGTTTTGCTTATGCTTGTGAATTTTAATGGCTTCCCTGTGCAGTCTGACAAAGTAGTTGGAAGTGTTGTCCAGTATTTTGGTGTCCTGGAATAAGATACTGTGCCCTGTTTGTGTTAGGCTATGTTCAGCCACTGCTGATTTTTCAGGTTGTCCAAGTCTGCAGTGTCTTTCATGTTCTTTTATTCTTGTCTGGATGCTGTGCTGTGTGGTCCCAATGTACATTTGTCCACAGCTGCAGGGTATACAGTATACTCCTGCAGAGGTGAGGGGGTCTCTACTGTCTTTTGCTGATCATAGCATCAGATGCTGAACATAGTCTAACACAAACAGGGCACAGTATCTTATTCCAGGACACCAAAATACTGGACAACACTTCCAACTACTTTGTCAGACTGCACAGGGAAGCCATTGAAATTCACAAGCATAAGCAAAACTTCAACAGGAAAGAAGAAACCTTAAGAATGAACAGAGCATGGTTTCCAGTTCTGAAAAACACCAGGCTAACAAAACACTCTACACCCGACAATAGCCCTGCGGAGAAGATTAGCACATCAAGCACCAATCCATATGCAAAAGAACCTCCTCAGGATACAGTGAAGCCTCCCGCCATTAGTATTCCACACCCTGGGAAACTCTTACAGGATGACTCAGCTCAACCCCACCCCTCCTGAGCAGATACAAATGACCTGCCAACACCTTTTCCACACTGTGACACTGAGAGATCTCTGTCTTTTGGTGCTACACCTCTGAAGATGTCAGCCACAGCTGCTGGCGAAACGTCAGGAACTACAATGCCAAGACCACGGCAATACAGCCCGGAAAACCCACAACAACCAACAAGACCATTCTTGTTAAGTGCCTATTTTAACAGCATGTAACAAAATTTCTGCTTAGGGTATTACCACTTGTTACAAAGGCACTGCAAAATGGTGGACGTTGTTACAGATGTTGACTACAGAGCTATCAGTATAACCATCTTCTTTACTTTATACTGGTATAAAGTAAACTAGGCAGTGTCGGAGACAAAGATCACCTACCTTGGTAGCACTTAACTGTGAAGAACACACCACTTCCCTGCAAAAGGTTTTAGTCAATCTTTCTATTTTCAGTGGCTTGTTTTTGTTTTAAATACAAGATCAACTAAGGGGCAGTGCACCATGCAGTTAACAAGCAGGAGGCTGCATTTCTGTACACAAGTTTTTGTAGCAGCTTTAACAGTTTCATGCATTGTAGCATAGTCTGGAAAAGACTGGTCAATTTTGTAGTCATGTATCTTTTTAGAATACTTTTTTGTTCCTTTTAATATTAATTTTTATTAAATAAAATATTGTGTCCATTGGTCTACCAAGCATATGGTGGAACTCAGTGGGTTGCCCTCGGAGAAAATGGTCACATGGCCAGTGACCCCGCCCCTTGATCTCCAGACAGAGGGGAGTTTAGATTGCTCTCCGTGAGGGCAATCTAAACTCCCCTCTGTCTGGAGATCAGGGGGCGGGGCCACTGGCCATGTGACCATTTTCAAGAGGTTCAAGAGGTTTCACCGCATTCCTGCTGAAAAAAGCCCTGTCTATCACTCTCCATACAAAGTCTTACATGTATAATTCTCTTTCTCTCTCTCTCTCTCTAGCTAGCTAGCTCTTTCTAAAAAGGACTGAATGGCTTCTGAGAATTCAGAGGCATTGTGCTTAGGGGTGTGTACCCCCCCCCAAAAAATTCAATAAATCTGATTTTTTTTTAACCAAATCTGAGAAAAAAACTGGAATTCCACAAATTCCAAATTGATTCTCCTCTAATACGGTTCTGGTATTTCCAATTTTTTTTGAAAATGTGATAAAAATTCAAGATACCTGATTTTTGATTTGGAATATCCAGATTTTACTGAATCAGCCAAAGTTCGGTATATTAATCTAAATTCCAACCTGAACTGCACAGCCCTAGTTGTGCTTTCTTTACATATCACGTTACACACAAATGGAGGGTGAGGGAAGCAGAATAGAAATATACAGGCCCACTACCCCAGTGTATACAGTTCTCAAATGCTGGAATTGAACCCAAGTGGTTGTCTAAGATAGGGACAGAGTAAAATGCATTGTATACATATCTTTCCATTACAGAGCTGTAATTACCTGCACATAGGCCACAGTTTTAATAAACTATACTGTTTGTGTTATATTTGTATCTCAGAAACAAAATGGAGCCCAGTGAATCAAAATATAGTCTCACAAAATAAGTTTCACCTGCAATAGTACAAGCACCAAATACGCACATATAACCATACAGTAACATCTGAAATTATTTAAAATTATATACATTTTAATAATACATGTACACTAGTAGCCAAAATTGTGGGAACCTTTTGGGAAAAGTGCATTTTTGAGGTTTGATGGCTCATAACACCACTCTTTTTTGGAGAAATACCATAAAAGTATATATCAATGGAAAGATAATTTAACCAAGAATGTAATGCAACAAAGTTTGTTCAATTATCTGTATTCTATCAAATGTTATAGCCAAATAACCAGGAAAAGGAAGCACAACTTACTTAGGTTGATACAAAGTAGCTTTCCTTCATTTGAATGTAGCCAATAAGCCTGAGTCTTTAGAGAGCCAATCAGGTGTCATCTTGTTTCAGCAATGAGCCAATCAGGTCAAAGTAGGATTCAGCTATTGATGCCATGTATTGGAGCTGAGAGGAGGTCATTTGTCAGTGTGTTATGTGATTGCTATCAAGTTGGTTGTTTTGTTTTGTGTTCTTTCATTTAGTGAGCTTGTAAAACATAATAAAGAAAAGGCACAAAGAGTTGACTGGTCACCCAGAAAGCGATGTAAAATAGTACTATTAAGCGAACAAGGCTACAGTTATGAAGAAATTAGAAGAAAAATTGGTGGAAACTTAACCAAAGGTGGCATTTCTAAATTTCTGAAGAGGTATAAGGCAACTCAGTCACTACAAAACCTGTCAGACTCTGGATGATAAACTACAGCAGACAGATCCCTGGTTCATTGTAACAAGACACTGGTTCTTGATTAAATGACTTTTATTCAGAAATCAGTTCTTTCCATAATCAGATACAAAGGTCTACTTAGGAGCAAGGTAAGCACCCAAGCAGTTCTAGCAGAAAGTTGACCAGAATGACTACATAGGAAAATTACATCCCTCTTCTACCCTCTTCCATCCCCCCTCCCAATCTCCAAACAAGTTTGAACTGTGAGAACAGCATGCATGTTTTGGGTTATCAAGCTGCACAGAGAATAGACATACCAGAAGCAAGGAGAAAGCTTGAAACTGGTAAACACCTGGCCACCTGGGAATGGGTGAGAACTTGTTGAAATGTTAGCAACAAGGATATCTCTAGGCATACAAAATGGAGTTACCCCTGACAGAATAAAGCATACATGACAGCAAAATCATTGGCTTGACAGAATGGGTACAGTCAGTCATGACAAAACCAGATTGGTAAAGGCAGGAAAAGATGCACACAAGCAAGAGATGATAGAAGAATTGAGAGACTGAGCCTAGGTGACAGAAGAAAATCATACAGAACAAAATGGCGCAATTCAATGTGAAGTTGAGTGCAAGGACTGTTCGGCGCAGATTGGAGGAATTTGGTCTTAATGCTAGAATTCCACGAAAAAACCAATCTTATCTCTCAAATAAAGGTTGAAAAGATTAAACTGAGCTAAAACCCATGTTAACTGGACAGTGGAACAATGGGACAGTGTTATTTGGAGTGATGAGACCAAAATCTCCCTGTTTGGTAGTGATGGCATAAACTATGTGAGAAGAATCGGAGAAGATTTGCATCCTGATTGCATTACACCTACCGTGAAACACCCAGTTAGTGTTATGATACGGGGTTGTATGACATCAAAAGGTGAGGGCAGAATTTGCATGAAAAATGGCAATATAAATGCCCAAAAATACATAAATGAAATACTTGAGCCCAAACTGAAGCCTTCCACACATGATCTTTTCCAAGATAATGAAGTATTTATATTTCAAATCCATGTCATGTTGCTGCTATGTGCAAAAAATGGTTTCAAGATAATCATATTCCACTGTTGGAATGGCCTGGGAATAGCCCAGACCTTAACCCCATCGAAAATCTATGGAACCGACTAAAGAAACTGGTTAGTGAGAAGCAACCCAGCAATAAACCGCAATTAATAGAAGCAATAACTCAATCGTGGTTTCACATTATAACAGTTGCATAACTAAAAAACTTGATTCACTCCATGGGAAGGCGTTGTAAGGCCGTAATTAAAGCAAAAGGTTACCCAACTAAGTATAACTCATTTTTCTATGTGTTTCAATTTTCTTCTTTATAACTACTGTTCTAAAAAAAATTCCTTCATAAAAGTTACTGCATTACATTCTTGATTAAATTATCTTTCCACTGATATATAATTTTATGGTATTACACCAAAAAAAAAGTGGTGTCATGAGCCATCAAACCTCAAAGATACAATTTTTCCAAAAGGTTTCCACAATTTTGGCCACTAGTGTATATATTTTTACACACATACTTCCACATGGATGTTCAGAACTTGTACAGCATTGCAGGAGCAACTTATGGCTCTATTACATTAGTAGGGCACCTTTTGGCACCCCAAAGCTGCTATATTCCCTCTGGAGGTGTTTCACTTGATTTTGATTGTTCTTTTATCATGTGAAAATGAGAAATATTCTGAGGGATTTAATAATAATAATATTTGATTTATATACCGCCCTTCAGGACAACTTAATGCCCACTCAGAGCAGTTTATAAACTATGTCATTATTATCCCCACAATAACCACCCTGTGAGGTGGGTGGGGCTGAGAGAGCGCCAGAGAGCTGTGACTGACTCAGGGTCACCCAGCTGGCTTCACGTGGAGGAGAGGGGAATCAAACCTGGTTTTCCAGATCAGAGTCCCGTCGCTCTTAACCACTACATCATTATTAAAGCTCACTCCTACTGCAAATGACCACTCCTGCTGTTGTCTTGCCAGATAAAGTACACTGTGAACAGATTTATATTTTTTTTAAAGTTAATAATTAGGAATTCCTTTTCTGCCACTACCTACCAAGTGTAACAAAGTTATTAGCAGATGTCAAAATCTGTCAAGCCTCTTACCTCATTTTTTCTGTGTGTGGTTTAGGTGGTGTACTACTGGTGGATGAGAATCCATTGTCACTATCTGAGGAATCTCCATACCGTCGGGCAAGCCAATCTCTTAACGGTCTGTGAAGAAATTAAGAGTTTAGTCTGCAATACCAAATTTCTTGTAGTAGGGTTTAGTATAAAATGATTTCCTAAACACAAATGAAGGATTAAGTTTTCATTTCTTTCCAAACAAACCTGATGAATGGAATTGCCATAAAAAACTTGTTAGGTGCCAAACCTAGCTTGGACTTCGGGGTCATATCATTCCTGTGGCAAGGCAGTTTGTCAATGGAGAACCATTCAATGTTCTGAAACAGAAAAGTTTTCTTAATAATTGATTGAATAACTATAATATATTTGCATACAGAGCACACAACAGAACATCGCCTAATTTTTTTAATGTATTATAAATCTAGCTACTAGGGATGTGTGCTTCGGGTTTCTGATTTGGGAAAAATACCCAAATCAGACCCGATTCGCAAAAATTCAGGATTTCCGAAATGGCCCCAGAATACCCGGACCATTTCGCAAACCCCAAATCAAAGATTCCCAAAGCTATTTGTATAGCTTCGGGAAGCTTCAGGGCAAGGAGTTGAAATGTCCCTCTCCATGCCGCTGTGCAGCAGGAGGGAGAGGGACATTTATACCACCAATCAGCTGTTTGTCGGGGTTTCCAACAAGCAGCTGAGTACAGCCTGCTGGGGTTTAAATTTCCCTCTCACAGACTCAGCCAGTTGTCAGGGGTTTCCCTGACAAGTGGCTGAGTGCAGCCTGCCCAGGTAAAATGCCCTTCTCCCTGCTGCTGCGCAGCAGCAGGGAGAGGGGCATTTCACCCGGGATTCAGCCACTTGTCAGAGGTTTCCGGCTGGAGGAAGCGGGGGCTTTGAAGGGAAGGAGCTTCTCGGCACCGCTTGCAAGCCGCACTGGGAGCCTCTTTTCCTTCAAAGTCTCCCCCATTCCAACCAGCTGGAGGGGGGGCTTTGAAGAGGAGGCTCTCAGCGTGGCTTGTCTCCCCCGTTCCATCCAGCTGGAGGGGGGGGGCTGAGGCTAGGGGTTGTGGGGTTTGGGGTGTTTAAAGGGCCCTGCTGCTTACAAGCGGCAGGTCCCTTTAAACTATCAGCTGGGAGCCAGCAGGGGGGATTCCCCCCTGCCCTTTGCCAGCTGATAGTTTAAAGGGACCTTTAAAGGGCCAAGTAAGTGGGTAAACCCGAAGCAGGAAACCCGAATATTTTCAGGTTGCACACCCCTACTAGCTACAAATGGAAACTTCAAGACAGGCACCACATCTCAGAAAAGGTGACTGAGAAGACGTTCCATTTTGTCACCATCTTCCAGCAAACCTAGACCAACCGAAATTTCCATGCTTATTCATGCTCTTTACCTACTATCTGCAACAGTGTGTTGTCTATGAAAACATGGTTTATCCCCACACCCTTTCTATTTGTAGGGTTTTACAAAACTAAGATTAACCAGAAACAAAGAGATAACAGAACATAAAAGGAACATGTCCTTAATGAAGAAGAAACAGCATAATCTGTAGTGCTTCAATGTCAGTTTAATGAATTCACAATATTATATAAACACCCTACACAGCAGATGTACATCACACCAACAAATACTACAGAGGAAATGCTGCAGTCATTTCTTATATCATTTACAATGCAATCTTGTGCAAACTAATTCCAGTCTAATTGATTTCAACAGGTTTAGATTTGAGTAACTCTGAACAGGATTGCACTATTAGCCACTGGATAAATATTGTACAAGTTGCTAATCTTTTTTCAGTGTCTGAGAATTCAACCGGAGTCTACAAAAGCACGAAAAGTGATTATTTACCCGAATTTCTCTTCTTGTTTTGGGATTAAATTTTGTGTCCTTTGGAATACCTGGAATGATGTACAAGCGTGCCAGCTGATCATTGATTCTTAGTTCAATATAATCATCTTTATTGATACAATCTTTTATATCAAAACCAGTTTCTTCAAAAACCTGAAAGTATATAGATGAAATGTTAAAACTGGCACACACATTTTAATACTATAAAAATGACAGTTTCAGACCCTGATTTAAAGATAAAAGAAATTTTGTTAATACTATTCAGAGAAGGTCTACACTACATGTAATAATAGATGGATTTATCCAACAATCCAGAGACCTTGCAGAAGAGGACTTCCCACATCCTACTCCTGCTGCAGTTCACTAAGCCCCCTCAGAAATATATGGTTGTGGGAGACCGCAGACCCTCAGGAACAGTTTCAAGGTGAAGTAGGGGTCTCTAGTGGAAGAAAGGAGTCAATGGAAACCTCTGCTCCATCTTCCAAAGATTTAAGTGTCATTAAGTCTTCAAGGCTGTCAGGGCTTGCCGCGTACACCGCTGGGCGGGGCGCCGGCATGCCCAGCCCTGACGACAAAGGGGTGGCAGGGATACTGCAGGACCCTGCTCTGTGGAAGGAGGGGCGGTATACCTCACCCAGACTCCCTTTCAGTCCACTCGCTGGCCTGCTCAACCTGCTCCAGTCATCCCCCTTGATCTCCGCCATCTCCTCCTTCATCAACTCTCCTTCTCGCCTACTCTCACGCTCCACTCCAACTCCACTCCATCGCTCCTACACAACCCACCAGAACACTCTCCTGAGTCAGCTTTTATAGGGTTTCCTTTAGCTGCCTCCGCCCTTCCTTCTAAGCCCCTTCCCTCTCCTGACGCTTACCAGTTGTGTATGCTCTCAGGTGTTCCTGCCCTTTCACTAATTCCTCCTGGCCTTCCTTGCCTCTCTAGCAGGGTGGGGCTGAATGCGAACGTGTCCCAGCTGAGGCTTCCTCCAGGTGTGCCTCCTTTTCTTCCTCCCCCCCTCTCCTTCAGTCTTTCCTGCAGGACCAGGCTGGCAGGGCCTTTCCAGGTGATGCACCTTGGCCATCTCTGCCTTTGCTCACAAGGTGCCACCCCAGCCGGCATCTGGGCTGCCTGTCTACTGGGGCTGGGCGTGGCTGCGCTTCCCTGGCCTTGCTTCTGAGGTGCTGCCCCGGCCAGCATCTGGGCTGCCTGTCCCTTGATGCTGGCCTGTCCCTTGATGCTAGGCGTGACTGTCCTTCCCTGGCTGGCTTCCCCCTCTGGCTCCTCCCCTCTCGCACTTGCTGCTGGCTGTGTTGCCTTCTCTGGAGCCTCTGGGCCCCCTAACTCTACTGCTGGGGTGCTGTGACTGTTCCACCCTGGACAACTGTCTGTTGAGGCAGCTGGATGGTTGTCTCCCGGGGGTCTCCCGTCCTTTTCTCCAGGTAAGTCCGGGGGCTGGGCTGTGGACCCCAGACACAGGCTACATGGCTACTTATATGCCAATGATTCTAGAAGGTCTACAAAACAAAAGACAGGATATACCAAAGCAGCAAACCATTTCAGAACTACCAAATATATTCAACAAGACCTCTGTAGCCTGCTTTGAGAAATGCTTTTCACTCCTTGTACACCAGTTGTGGGATTCCAGAATGGTGATGATCATTTTCTACCTGGGGTTAAGTTATCTTCCACAACTAAGTGGTGCACAGGGCAGAGCATTTTCGAGGGAACAAACATTCCCATCTCAACTCATGGCACCTCACAATGCACTCAACTGGGATGACAGACACTCATGAGTCTTTCACATGGAGGTGAAGCTACAGAAAGACACAAATGGGCAATAATGTTGTGAGGAAGCTCAAAGAAGAAGCACTGCAGGAATTCCAGGAAACCTCCATGTAAATAACCCATCAGAGGAAAGCAAAGGATGGAGGGGCAGGCTACTGCAATGGAAGAGTGCACAAACCAAGCCATGAAGGACTGCAAGCAAAACGTATTTGGGCTCTGTTTTTGCCCTGATACTGCCTCCAAACTGGAGCAGGGTTTGGCGGGGGGGGGGGGGGGGACCCACAAAAGTTTAAGTCTTTCTTAACGATCCACTTTCCAGGGTTTCCTATACTGCTATCTTTCCTAAACCTGGTTTTATTTAATCTTATCAGAAAGACAGCAGTTAGAGATCCTTTGCATGCCGCTTGGACAACAAGATGCATGGTTCTGAGGTCCCATGCACATCACTGCCATTTTTCTTGCCTCAGCCCCTGCAGCAGCAACTTTCTTCACTCAACCCAGCAGAGCTCCTCAGGCTTTTTTTTAAGAAAAAACCAGCAATCAGCAACTGCTAGATGATTATAGCACAATAATATTATAATGATTTACTGCCATGATAGTTTCTCTCAATTCCCAAATTACTGTTTTAAAAAGTTTCTAGGCCATTTTGTTACAACTAACTCAGGAATGTAGAGAACTAGCATATAACAGCAGTAAATCCTTCTAACATTATTGTGCTATAGAAATCTTGCAATTGCTAATTTTTTAAAAAAGGCCCTCCAGTGGCAAAGGGGAAACAGTGGGGGTGAGGGCCTGAGGCAGAGAAAATGTGGGGGAAGCTTCTTTGTGGTTGCTTTGTTACCACTGCCAATGTCTCTGCAGTCACAGCAGCAATTAATACTGCACAGAAAATCGTTGTCATGTGAAAGCAGCCTTTGACTCCCCACTCCTCTTGCAAGGCAGGACCTGGAAAAAGAACACGAACTGCAAAGAAAAGGGAATTGTTATCCCTTTCCTCTAAAATAGCAAAGCAATTAGGAGTGGATTTCACAGTGAAGGAAAACATAGTTGGATATTACATGAATGAGCCTTGGGCTTACTCCCTCTCTCCTCTAAGTACTCCAGTTAAATAAGTTACTTCTTATGTTTGCAATGTTTGGAATTCATTTCAGAGAACAAGCACAAGTCATAGTTTGGCAGTAATAACAAACTACGGTTTTTGCTAAACGCTTATTGAATCTGAACATTAAAAAGGAGCAGAAACTGCATAAGCCCAAATAATGCCATCTGAATAGAGCCTTTTTCAATGCCTAGCTGTATTTTCACAATATAAACAAGAAATATAAGCACAATACAGGAAACATGATGGTCCCAGTTACTGCATCGTCTTGATGCTCTAAACATTCTAGAATCACTTAACTTCCAGGAAAGATTGAGGGAAGCACTTCAGGTGCACCATAATGAGGGTATCTATAATATTAGTTAAGTATCCCAGAAAGACAGCTAGTCTACCACAATTGGTCCTTGCCTCTCAGCTCAGCTCAGGCAGAGCAACAGAGCTGTCCAATACCCCATACTAGCTAAGTGGACAGAACTTCAATATGTTGTTGTTTGTGGCTGGCAAAAAGAGTTTTAGTGTCAAACGAATCACATAAACACATGAAACCACCTTATAGCAACAGATCATTCATCTATCAAGGTCAGTACTGCTCATTCTGTCTGGTAGTAGCTCTCCAGTATCTTAGGTAATTCCCCTAAGGGGAAATTTGAAAACCAGTAAGTCTCTGGGGCCTGATGGCGTACACCTGAGTGTTCTCAGGGAACTCTATTAACCCATATATGTAACTCATCACTAAACACAGCAATTGTTTCAGAGGACGGGAGACTAGCAAATGCTATATTCATTTTGAGAAAAGGGTCCAAAAGGAAACCAAGAAACTACAGGTCAATTAGCTTAAAGTCTGTCCCAGGCAAATTAGCAGAAACTGTAATTAGAAACAAAATAATTAGGTACACAGAGGAACAAAGCCTGCTGAGGTAAAATCAGCATGGCTTCTGCAAAGGGAAGTCCTACCTCACCAACCTTTTAGAGTTCTTTGAGAAAATGAACAAACATGTACTGTAGATAACGATGACACAGTAGACGTTATATACAAGGGCTTCCAAAAGGCTTCTGACAAAATACCTCATGAAAAACTCCTGAGAAAGCTTAGCAGTCATGAGTAGAGATGGACACAATAAAAAAAAATTAACGATCCAGCTGATCGTGGATCAGCGCCGACGACAATCCCGCATTAACGATCCACACCAATCATCTCCCGTTCCCGAGCCGTGGATCGTGGATGCCAAAGCGGGGCACGCTGGTATTCCAAGCTATGTGGGAAGGTGGGTGGTGGCGGCGGCCACCAGGCCTGGCGGGCACGGGAAGGCGGCGACGAGCCGCCTCCCCTCAGGTCCCATTCAGCAACACAGGAGGTCTGTGTTTGGCCGTCAGAGCTGCCTATCAGGGTTTGCAGGGATGAGATTGGAGTGCCCATGGCTACAGAACACCCCCTTCCCTCTCCCTCCCCTGGGTGTCTTCCCCCAACTTGTGACTGCTTTGCTGCTCCGTGGTTGGAAGGAAGCCCTGCTGATCAAGGAAAGCTGGGCTTTCATTCGGGTTTCCAGGGCAACAGAAGGAGGGCAAACAGAGCTCAGGCTTTCCCCTGGCTCCGTTGCCAGGGGAATAGATTGCTGGCGCCTGAGTGTCTGGATCCCCGATCCGAGCCTGAACGCAGCGATCCAGGCCTCTCCTGATCGCTGGATCGTTGGCTGTGGACGATCACGATCCACCGGGTCATGATCGCGCGATCGCCATTATCATGGGTTTTTTTCGATCATGATGCAGATCGTGCCCATCTCTAGTCATGAGATAAGATGGGTCTTTTTATGGATCAAAAATCGGTTATTCAAAAGGAAGCAGACTATAGGAATACATGAACAGTTCTCCCAACACAGGGCAACTTAGCAGTGGGGTCCCACAACGATTGGCATTGTGGCTGATGCTATTTAATTTGTTCATAAATGATCTGAAACTGGGATGAGCACTGTAGCGGTCAAGTTCGCAGATGACACAAAAATATTCAGGATGGTTTGTGCTGATCATCTGAAGGAATATTAGAATTGTTACATACATACAAATGAATCTGGATGCAAGCAGCTTTTTCTCTTTCCTCTCTTTTTTCTTTGTCTTGTTTTGGCTTCAAGATCTGGTTGTAATGCCAACTGGAGATAACAGTTTGGCTAGATTGTCTGTGTCCCCTCTAAGCCTTAGACAGATATATGGTTCATAAATATTAATGTTTATCTAATCTATATAACTATAAAGAGGGGAGTGGCTAGTATTGTGGAGATCTCTGGCATCTGACCTGGGAGCAAAAAAAAAATCATTTTAAACACTTTGGTATTTTTATTATTGTTTTTTATTTTTATTTTTTTCTTCACTTTTGGTATGGAGTGGGAACTGTTTTGATGGGCAGCTGTTGGTTGATTTACAGAATTAAAATTAGTTTAAATTAGTAACTTTTCTGTCATGCATACATTCTCATTATTTTTTTTGACAACCATTTCACTTATAATAAAATTCTATTTGTGATATCCTGCAGTGATAAGGGAAACGGGCTATGTTGATTGGAAACATTATTTTCTGGGCTTATGTTAAATATGATATCATGGAATACTAAGGGCATGAGAGATGCTACTAAACATAAAAGGTTATGTCTAAATTGAAAAATCATAACGCTGACACCGTTTTCTTACAAGAAACTTATATAATGGCAAATGATAAAAACATCATGTAGAGACCAGGCTGGAGAGGTATATGTTACAGATACGTCTACTCAATCTAAGGGTATGGCAATATTAATACATACAAATGTCTCTTTTCAGATACAAGAAATAATAACAGACCCAAATGATCGCTTTATTATTTTGATAGTGAAAAGCTTTGATTCTGTTATGGTTATGATTAATGTATACCACCCAAATGAGGATTCTCCAGATATATTTCACCAATGTTTCAGTAACATGGTAAATCTCAGATACCATTATTTGTTAGTAGGTGGAGATTTTAATAAAATACTAAATACAGCCTTAGATCGAAGCACACCACCACATAAAGAACGTTCATTAGTGAGATCTACAATTAAAGCATATATGGCTGAACTAGGTTTGATCAATCCTTGACACGCGTTACATACAAGGGACAGACATTATACCTTTGTTTCTTTGCATCATAATTATTTTCGACTAGATTATTTCCTTTTTTCAACTGTGTTGATGCCTCAGATCAAAGCCTGTGACATAGATGTAATTGTTATTTCTGATCATGCCCCTATCTCTTTAGTCCTTGGGTTTCCAGATTGTGTTAGACCACCCAGTCAATGGTGCCTTAACATTTCTCGTCTCAATGATTAAACTTTTAAAACACAGATGAAAGCTGAGTTTCCAGAGTATTTTAATATTAGCCAAGGAACTGTGAATACTCATGTTATTGAATGGAAAACCTATAAAGCTTTCATCAGAGGAAGGATTATTGCATATGCGTCTTACAAGAAACTTAGAGAAAAGGAAGAAACAATCATGCAAAATAAGTTGAAATATTTGTTCTACTTGATTTGCTACATCTCCCAATCCAGATCTCTAGCGAGAGTTGCAAAAGATTAAATATGAGTATAATAACATATTGTCAATGAAAGCAGAACATGCTTTGACATGCTTGCATCAGTCATACTGGGAAAGGGGAGAGCGAACAGGCAAATTGTTAGCTCCTCGTTTAAGACAGCAAAGGAACAAGAATATGTAATGCACAGTGTGTGTGTTATGTGCCATCAAGTCGCCTCTGACCTATGGTGATTCTATGAATGAGAGACCCCCCCCCCCAAATGTCCTATCATTAACAGACTTGCTCAGATCCTGCAAACTGGAGGATGTGGCTTCTTTTATTGAGTCAAGCCATCTCATTTTAGGTCATTCCCTATTCCTGCTCCCTTCCACTTTTCCTAGAGTTATTAACTTTTCCAAAGAATTTTGTTTTTTCATGATGTGACCAAAGCATGCATCTGACGAAGAGAACTGTGATTCTCGAAAGCTTATGCTACAATAAAATTGGTTAGTCTTAAAGGTGCTACTGGACCAAAGTACGATAGCCTTCGTTTTGTCATTTTAGCTTCTAGGGAGAATTCAGGCTTGATTTGATCTAGTACCCACTTATTTGTCTTTTTGGCAGTCCATGATATCCGCAAAACTCTCTCCACATTTTAAATGAATCAATTTTCTTCCTGTTAACTTTCTTCACCATCCAACTTTCACATCCATACATAGTAATGGGGAATATCATGGTTTGGATTACCTTGATCTTGGTTCCCAGAAAGACATCTTTATCTTTAAGGATCTTTTTTAACTCCCTCACATATGTTCTTCCGAATCTCAGTCTTCTCATTTCTTCATTGCAGTCTCTCTTTTGGTTGATGATTGAGCCAAGGAATAAAAAATCTTGAACAATTTCAATTTCTTCATTGTCAACTTTAAAATTGTATAATTCCTCAGTGGTCATTACTTTTGTCTTCTTGATGTTCAACTATAATCCTGGTTTGGTGCTTTCTCCTTTCACCTATATCAGTAGTCATTTCAAGCCTTCACTATTTTCTGCCAGTTAACGTGATGTCATCTGCATATCTCAAGTTGTTAATGTTCCTTCCACCAATTTTCACTCCACCTTCTTCTAGATCTAATCCAGCTTTCCTTATGATATACTCTGCATAGAGGTCGAACAGGTAGGGAGATAATATGCATCCTACTTCTACAGAAATAAACTTTTGAAAAACTTTTATTCTAATTTGTATATTAAGGGCAAAGAACCATTAGGAAAAGACCTGGAAGCCTTTTTCCTCTCATCTTGATCCTCTACATTTAGATACTGCTCAGCAACAGCTTCTTGCTGAACCTTTGCATATGGATGAAATTAAGACTGTGATAATGAATATGAAGACTGGCAAATCTCCAGGATCAGATGGGTACCCTATTGAATGGTATAAAACCTTTTCAGATTTTTAAATTCTAAAATTATATCAATGTATAATTAATTTTTTTTAATCCAGCATATTGCCAGGATCACTGCAGGATGCTTACATTACTATGATTCCAAAGCTGGGCAGAGACCATACTTAATGTGCAAATTTTCAACCTATTTCTTTGATAAATGTGAATGCTATGATATTAACTGCCATTCTTGCTAACAGACTTCCAAAGGTTATTAGAACTGTGGTACATGTAGACCAGGTAGGATTGATAAAAGGTAGGCAGGGTTCTGATAATCTTACATTGGTCACTGATATGACTGCATTAAATAGAAAGAGGTCTGATCAAGTTGCTATTCTTTCACTTGTTGCTGAAAAAAAATTTGACAAAATAAATTGGAAATTTATTTTTGCCACATTGTCTAAATTTGGCTTCCCTTATGAATTTTTGAAATGGATTAGAATTCTTTATTAGAATGGATTAGAATTCTTTATTTATCCCCTAGATCTAGGGTACAACCTAGTGGTATTTTTTCTGCACCATTTCCTCTTGAAAGAGGTACTAGTCAAGGTTATCCTCTTTGTCCTCTTATTTTTGATCTATGTTTGGAACCTCTGGCTTGTGCTATTAGACAAAGTAATAATATACATAGCTTTATATATAACTCTTTAGAATTTAAAATTATTTTATATTCAGATGATTTTTTACTATTTATTTCAGAACTTCAGTCTTCTATTCCTGAATTAATGAGTTTCATTAGTAATTTTGGTGATCTGTCTGCTATTCAATTAATTTGACAAAATTTGAACTGATGCCACTGGGAGGCAATATCTTCAATCAGACACGAAATAGTGCAACTCCTCAAACCATTACTCATTATAAACCCTTAAAACACCAACATAACCCCCCAACGGATGGTTTGATCAAGAATGGAGGAATCACAAGAAAAGAATAGTTAAATACATGAGGCTAACACGGCACAATAAAGAAACAAGTAGAATCCAGCAACTAAATACACTCAGATCCCCGTACAAGAGCTTACTCAAAAACAAGAAGGCCAAACACCCATGGAACGAACTAGGTCAGCCAGTTTCAGAGAAGAAAGAAGCCTGTTTCTGGGAGCTAGTCTCACTTGGCACCAGCAGAGCTTCTCAACAATGAGATGCCCAAATAGCTGGAAATGTCTGGTTCAGGCACTTGACAAAAATTTACCAACCTCTTCATTACTCATTATTAATTTTGTATTAGAATAATGATTTATTTTTAAGGATATTAGTGTACTGTTGAACTATTTGCCTGATGGTTGGCGGAAATGGACCCTACGTACTCTTACAGTTGCTAAAAGATTTGTACACTGGAAAGACAAAAGCCTGCTTCCTACAATTCATTGAATTGAGAACCTTATAAACTTATCAACATTTGAACATATAGCATATTGACAGCAACTGAGTATGGACTTTGTTTTAGATATTTGGAAACCGTTTATAGAAGCCTATGTACAGGTTTGAAAATAGTGTTTTTTTGTAACCAGCTCTGGGTTTTTTGTCTGTTTTTTATTTATTTTATTTTTTTCATTTTGCAGTTAAATCAATTTAAAAAATTAAAAATTATTTTAAAAATATTCAGGATGGTGAAAACCAAGGCCAGCTATGAAGAACTCTAGGAGACTCTCCACAACTTCATTTGTTGTATTGTTCCCATTCATCCACAATGTAAATCTCAAAAAGGACACTGCAGAGCTGGAGAAAGTAGAGAAGGAGGCAACCAAGATGATTGAGTTGGAGCATCTTTCTTACGAGCAAAGACAGAAGAGACTGGGAAAGTTTATAAAAATTTAGATGAACCTCTATTATATTCCCCCTTTTGTTGCCAGCCACTGTTCAGTTTACCAGAGATGACTGGGGGGGGGGGGGGGAATACGATATTTACAAAATTATGGAATAGAGAGAACTTTTTCTTCCTCTCCCAAAATACTAGAACTCAGGGACGCTCAATGTAGTTGAAGGGCAGTAAATTCAGAATAGACAAAAGGAAATACTTCTTAATTCAACGAGTTAGTAAAATGTGGAATTTTCTGCCAGAGGATGCAGTAATGGCCATAGGCATAAATGGCTTTAAAAGGGTATCAGACAGATTCAAGGAGAATAGGTTCTTAAGTGGCTACTAGCCACGGTGAACAAGGGAATCTCCACATTTAGAGGCAATAACCCTTTGAACACTAGTGCCAGGAAGCAACATCAAAGGAAGAGCTTGGACTCTAGCCCTGTTGGTGGCGCTCCATAGTAACTGGTTGACCACTGTGTGAGACAAGATGCTGGACTAATGGAGAACTGGTCTGATCCAGCAGGACTCTTCTTATGTTCTTAGGTGGTGGTCTTTCACATCACCAAATACCTAATCCTTTTAACTGGAGGTGTTGCAGACTGAACCTATAACCTTCAGCATGTAAAACAGATGTTCTACTATGCAGACCCAGAAACAGCAAACATAGTCAAATCAGAATGGATTCCATGAAGATAAAAAGTCCCTGAGCCTGCTGAAAATGTGGGGAGGGAGGAATATAAATCGAAAATAAATAAAGATAAAATAAAAAAGCCAGTGCTTATATATTAGCCAGTATAACCAAAATGGATGAATGTATTATATATAATTTTTCATATTCAACTGAACAGAAGAATTTGTTACACATTGGTTTGGTTCTTTATCCTGTATTAGTTTTCCTCTTTGTTATGATGAACATAGTGATAGGCTGCAACCCTTAGTAATTAATAAAACAGGTATCTCGCAAACATGCATATGAGTACCACAGAATGCTCAGTCATGGGTAGGGGGTATAGATTATTAAATTTCTCTCACTTTGCAGTACCAAAAGAATAAAAATCTCTATCCATATTTGTGATTTAGACTAAAATACAGCTACATATCAAAACACAACCTATATATGTAAAGACAAGTGTCCTGACTGATTTATCAATGCCCAGCCATTTCAAACCCCTAGACCTAGAAACATGAAATTTGGGGAGAACATTCTTTTCATGATGTAGGTAAAAAATAAAAGGTAATCCCCTGTGCAAGCACCAAGTCATTATTGATTCATGGGGGGAACGTCACATCACGACGTTTTCTTGGCAGACTTTTTGTTACGGGGTAGTTTGCCATTGCCTTCCCCAGTAATCCACACTTTACCCCCAGGAAACTGGTTACTCATTTTACCAACCTCAGAAGGATGGAAGGCTGAGTTAACCTTCAGCCAGCTACTTGAACCCGGCTTCTGCCAGGATTGAACTCAGGCAGTGAGCAGAGCAGCTTACCACTCTGCGCCACAGGGCTCTTCTTTCATGATGTAAACACCCGCTAAGAAGGGATTTTAAGAAATTCGCCCTTAAGGGGGTATAAAGGGGTAAAATGTGTTTTCCCAAGGGGATACAGCTTCCCTGTGTGGATGGCAGGCTGCTCTCTGCTTGCGCCAGCACCCACTACCAGCTTGGCCACTCTTCCCTGATTGGGCCAACCTTTCAAGGTCATTTGCATATGCAGGCTGATTGGGTCTCACAACATTCCACATCTCATCCCCCTCAACCTGAGATAGTTGGAACACAGAAGTCATTTGCATATGCAGCCTGATTGGTCCTCACCTCCCCGCACACACACACACACTCTAAACAGTATGCGGCTGCTATTGGGAGTCATTGAATGTGTCCAGAGGTAAAATGCACCTCCCAGTCTTCCCCTAAAAGTTCACTAGGGTTGCCACTCTCCCTGTGGAGCCTAGCTTTCATGTGTGGCTGGCAAGCTCCTGCCTGCTTACAAACCTCTCTCTATGATTAGTCAGATGTGGAACTCTTGTCTTCTGAGGTAAAAATCAGGTAAAGGAAACTGCAGACAGTTGAAGAAAGACGGTACAAGACTCCTGAATAGGGATAACACACTTTGCTTTATTCAAACACCTTTGTGAAGCTCAGGTACTATGCTATTATACTACAAAACCAATTCCCCCCCAAAAAACCGCACAAACCAAAAAATGTTACATATCCATAAGTATTATAACTGGATTTAAAGTAGTTAAATACCATAGCAAAGCACAGGTATCAAGCTAGTTATTCATATATTAAAATCTCACAATGTGGAAAACTATGAATATTGTACAGGCTACAAAGCCTTTCTTCATTTCAAAGGAATTTGCATGGTGCCATATCAGATACTCAGCCTCTTCAACCACTGCTTCAATCATAATATTTGAACCCATATACAACCAATATGCAAGAACCAATATACAAGGAATATAGAGTCACCTCTCTAGCAGCGCAGTCATGTGGTGCCTCCTCTTTATTCACTTTTCCTTTTGGAAATCCCCAGCCAGACTTTGCTAAGTAACCCTGAACCAGCAGCACCTGCAAAATTCAAACAATCATTTAGACAATTAAGACTTCATGAAGGAGAAAAGTTAATCAGGAGAAGCACCAGTTAACATTTAACATTAATACTTATCCAAGTGTTAGGTACTTGTCCAGAGATGACCCCCCCCCCCGATGCCCCTGGACTTACCCCACCCAGCCAAGGGTGTCAGGGAAGCTGCCAGAGTTGAAGCAGCAACCTAGCCAGCCACAGGAGGAGCGGCAGCGCCCAGGACGCCTCTGGAGTCAGGGAGCGTCAGGCAAAGCAGCCAGGTCCAGCTGGGCGGTACAGCCTTCCCCAGATGTCACGGCAAAGCGGTCCCGCATTACAGTGTGGCTCACTGGGAAAACTTCCAAAGTCAGGGAAGCCGCTGCCGAACCAAGCTGACCCTCACCATCGCAGGGAAGGGCCATGGGGGCTGGGGAAGATCAGGATGGGACGGCGCAAAAGACGGAGACCACCACTTGAGCCACAGCAACAGAGGAGGGATAGGAGCCAGGGCCCAGGGAGCAGCCGCAGGAAGCCCCAAACATCTCCTGTGGTACCAGCCGGCCCAGCCAAACTGGAATGACCACTGGCCCAACGGCGGGGGCAGGGTCCACCAAAAGGCAGCCCGCTCAACAGCCCAGTCAGACAAGGGGGCGGGGTCCACCCAGTCCCTCTCTACAGGTCGCCACTGATGGGCAGCGAGGGACTACGGACGGGCAAGCCCCAGACGGGACACTGACCAACCAGTGGTCCTAGAGGTCACCGGGGTGGAGGCGGGATACCTCTGGGTGGGCAGAGCCTGGGGGAGGAGGCAATGACAAGGAGGACCTATAAAAGGCAGCCCAGCAAGGGGAGCCAGTGAGGAGTAGTTGGGAGCAAGCGAGAGTGGTTAAAGAGAGAGAGTGAAATGAAAGCGGGACAAGGGGCAGAGAGAAGGCAAGACCAGCCCAACAGCAGGAAAGATGATTGTAGGGTGCTGTAAGCGCCCCTCCTCCCACCATTTCTGAGGTATCTCTAAGCTGGTCTCTTCATCTAGGCCATCCTGGAAGGTATGCCTTCCTCAGGCTCTGACAACCCTAAAACGGACCCTGACAATGGTTGTTGTGGGTTTTCCGGGCTGTATTGCCGTGGTCTTGGCATTGTAGTTCCTGACGTTTCGCCAGCAGCTGTGGCTGGCATCTTCAGAGGTGTAGCACCAAAAGACAGAGATCTCTGAGAGATCTCTGTCTTTTGGTGCTACACCTCTGAAGATGCCAGCCACAGCTGCTGGCAAAACGTCAGGAACTACAATGCCAAGACCACGGCAATACAGCCCGGAAAACCCACAACAACCATTGTTCTCCGGCCGTGAAAGCCTTCGACAATACATCGGACCCTGACAATACTGAAATACCAGTTTGAGTATGAAATCAGAAATATATACATAGATGCTTCTCTGTAATAGGGGAAAGGGTACCATAAAACATGTTATGTTATGCAACTACAAACCAAGTATTTGCACATCAAAACATTAATAAGTCACTGAAGCAGCCTCAACTGAATGGCTTTACAAGTTAACATCTAATTCACTATAAACTCTTACAAGGCAAAAAAAAATCCTTCAGAAGAGTTTCCCACTTACATTTTCAAGTGTCTCATCAAGAATAATCGCACCATATGTTGGCACTCCCATTTTATACTCTTTCCATTCATCTAAAACCTTCTGCACATCTTCACCTTGAGGCAGTAAAAAAGGGCAATGATTGAAAAGTACAGACAGTCAAGGAAATTCATGGCATGAGGACACACACCATATCCATTTAAATTTTACAAGAACATATCTATCAAGTCTTTTCCTTCATGTGTACTGTCTTCAGCAAAATTACCATCATTTATTTAAATGGGGATATTTTAGAGGCTACGTAAGAGAGGTTTAATATTTACATGACATCCAGTGTGGGAGCCACAAAGGACTGTTGCAACAAATGCAAAAGAATCATGTATTGTGGCACCTTAAAGACCAACACATTTATAGTGGCATAAGCTGGACTAGCACACTTCAGCAGTTGTATACAGTGAATCCTTGGTCAGTAAGAAAAAAAAGAAAAATTATGAACAATGAATTATAAGAACAGGTGTAACAGTTAAGGAGTCCGTTGTCAACACTGAAGGTTAGCACAGAAAATATCACAAACCTTTCAACACATCGGGCTGTATCTCACCTAAAATTTCCACCCATGCAAGAGAAGGGATTTTCACCAATTCCATGCCCCCCCAGCTGATTTCCAATCTCCACCCTCAGGAACAGCTGGGAGGGACTGGATAATGGTCCTCCCATTCCCCAAGACCAGCATTTTGGGAGGTATTTTAAGCTGGGGCAGGAGAGAGGAGGTGGGAAAGTAACACTTTCCCTGACAAAATAAGTCTACCTGCAGAAATAGTAGGCAGCTGTAGCTCACAATTTCTCTTTCCTCTGTATGCAAGATTCTTGCTGACTGAGAATTTTCTTCATGCATTTAATGAATAAGGTTCAAACTCATGAAAACTTGTGCTACAATACATGTGTTAGCCTTCAGGGTGCTACAAGATTCTTCTTTCGTTTTTAAGTATATGTCATGATTCAAAAGCCCTATCATGGAAACCATCAGGATAAGGGAAATTTGTAAACTGTCACTTGTTTGGAAGTCTTTGGCACCTTAAGACTCTCCTTTAAGAAATCAAAAGAAGAAAAGTCTATCAACTGGATGAGACCTGGGGGGCCCTCCCCCCACTTAACTCACTGATATGTCACCACATATACAATCAGGTTGCTACCCTCTTATCAAATTTATCAACTTAAGGTTGGAGAGAGGAAAGTGAGGAACATAGTGTAAAGCAGTTCTTTTCAAACTATTTCATATGGCAGACCACCAATTTTTTTCCCAATGGGCCAGGGACTAGTGCCGAATTTGTGCCACATTATTATTGTATCTGGATAGGCACATAACACATCAGTTTAGAAAAACTAACATTATTCACTTTATAAATTGAAACAGGAGTGTGTTTTCCAATTATAGCATATTCACAGGGATGTTAATAATAATAATAATAATCGATTTATATACTGCCCTACAGGACAACTTAACGCCCACTCAGAGTGGTTTACAAAGTGTGTTATTATTATCCCCACAACAAACACCCTGTGAGGTGGGTGGGGCTGAGAGAGCTCCTAGAAGCTGTGACTGACCCAAGGTCACCCAACTGGCATCAAGTGGAGGAGTGTTCCCATTTAAATAAATTGAAGATTTGACTGAAACGCTATGTGTCTGTGCGGATAATCAGAAATTACTCTTATTGGTTATGATAGAAGAAAATATTATTTTAGTTATTTTAAAGCTCAAGGAATAAAGATGTTAACAAAAATAGTAATATATAAAAATTAAAAATGTAATTAAAAAATTGAAAAAGTAATCCCAAACAACAGACACATATAGATTCATGCAAGTGGAGGTCTCACAATAAAATGTTGCAGATTGTGGAGATATTTGTCTCCACAGTTGTCCCACTCCCAACTACCATTCCCTGTTACTACTGTGTCCCCTCCTTCTCTGTTACTTCCCCACACCCAGGCACCCTTTGCTGTTACTCTTGTTACTCACAAAGATCCCTTTTGGCCCTCCCTCCCAAAGACTCTTATCCTTTTCTTATCCTTGTCCTTTCCAAACACCTTTCATCCCTCCTCCCCCTGTTTCTTATCTTTTCCCTGAGCAGTCTGGTAATGGCTCAAGCAAGATTGGGATCCAGTAGCACCTTAAAGACCAATTAGATTGTGGAGATATTAGTCTCCATGTTATTAACCTCTACGTTATAAGAAGCCACCAATTTCTACACATTAAGGCTCTACTGAAATAACAGGACATTTCTCAAGGCCTGTTGGTAAGCCCAATTAAGTTCTCTATTTCTTGAAGCAAAAGCATCAATGTGTGATTTCCAGTGGAACACATATAGTCACAAAAAGCATAGGTAACACATGTATAGCAGCACTGAGTGTGAAACACTAAATGACCCAGATAAGAACTACCATGGCAAGTCCTGTTGATCCTAAGCAAGCATTTTTTTAAAAAATATAATACACCAAATGTTATACAGGAAGATACCAAAGAACATAAAATGTTCACAAGTGATTCCTTTAATTAAATCTGACCCACAACAAAATATTTCAACACAGAAAGGATATCAGCTTTAGCAAAATCTCTTATCCCACACTGAGGTAATCCTGGTGTGTTCTGCATGTAGAAATCCAAATAAAACCAATGGGCAAGCTCAACCTGAAAACATACTCTGATAGCATTGTCTCGTTCCTCACTGGGAATGTGCAAAATAAAGCGGCTGTTGGAAGAGAAAAAAGTTATTTTTCAAAAACTAACAATTTAGAAATCGGTTGAACATGCAGAGAGAGAGACAGGTTTTCAGTCTATACATTTAGAAAAGGCTAACCTCCAGTTACCACCTTGAGATTATTAACAAAAACACTATAAACTCTCACAAAGGTATTCTAGAGTATGTTTTCATAAGTCAGAGCACACTTTCTGCTCAGTTGGCAGAAAAAACTATGCCCACAATTACAAACAACAGAAAAGTGGAGGGGGAGGAGAGAAGATCAGGCTGAGATGTGATATAATGTATTGCAAAGCTAGATAAAAACAAGATCAATTTAAAACAGTAAACAATCCACACAGAGTAGGTGTGGACCCTGAAGGCAGTAAATTTTTCAGCGCTTTATTTTTCTATGTAACTTTCTCCATTTAGAGAAAGTTATTGTTTCATAAAAATCAGTAACAATTAATGAATGCCATTTGCCATACAATATTAGCCGAGATTGGCATTTTTAAAGTTGAAATTACTGTTTTTCAGAAGATTGTCCCAAGGAGTTGAGAGAGGATATATGTATGTTTCATTGATTTGCAAACCAGAGTAAGGGGGGATATTTATAGCTATAAATACATACAATAATCCAAATTTCAAAACCAAGTTATACAACTTGGTTTTGAAATTTGTTATATATACAAATTTCCAAGTTATATATACAATCACCTTTTCAACTTCTTAGGTTAAATCAAAACCAAAGCTAAAATTCTAATTTATATGCTTCCCTTGACAGAAAGGATATTGTAATCAGCAATCAGATATGGAACTAATGAGTAATGCAAGTGATGAGGTGCCCCAGAGACCTGCGTAGAAGAGTTAACTTCTGCTAAAATAGATAAGTTCATGGCCATGTCATCAGCAGATCATGCACAGCTCTTTAGGGATACTAAAATTGCAGTGCAATTCTCAGCATGTATGTTCCCATGAAGTTCAATGGGACTTAACTTCCTGGTAAACATGCTCAAGCATTGTGGCAACAATGATCAGTGCTCTGGGGTTTTTTAAATTAAATTTAAATAAAACAGGGAACTGCAACCTGTATGTGTCTTTAAGCAATGCAAGGAAGTACACATCTTTTACTTTTTACAAGTATTATTACAATAAAAACAATTTCCACATAAACTTTTAAATCTGTGAACAGTTCAACACCTATTTCCTCCCCACCCCTCCCGCCAAATCTTGCTACTGGGACATAAAATATGGGGTACGTTTCACATTTGTTTACTAAAGTTAACACACACTAAATTATATCACAGTCTATTTATGGGAAAACTCCCAATTTTAATATTTCTGAAAAATCTACATTACTGTGTGGATCACTCACAACTACTGATGAATTGGTAAACAAGACACTTAATGTATACAAACAATTACTTTCTGTAGAGAGCTAAGTATTTCCAGTCTCTATTACCAAATATGCATATTAATTCTCTCTCAGCAGCTTCTCCCTAGAGTCTCTGAAATGCTCCTCTGAAAAATCTTTAATCTGTAATCTTTAAATTTAGCATTGACTATCCAAAGAAGCTGAAATGCTCATGCATTGATTATTAAATATTAACATTTCAGCATCTATTTTGTATCCTCTTTTCTCCTTTCTGGAACATAAGATTATTAGATTTCTGAAAATTCATCCAAATAAATGTATAGCATGTATTAATATAATCATTATTTGTTTTCAAATCTTCAACTCTATTGCTATGGACACTGTACAGACAGAGCAAAAAAAAACTATCTTGAGGTGTGAGGTGGTACTTGCTTTTCCAGCAAGATCTGGAAACATTTTCTCAGAAATGATCAGCATCTCTCAATAGATGGAAGGGAATACAAATGCAAATTTCAAAGTTCAGCAGAATATAAGACACTGTTTTAAATCTTGGGGCTTCTACATAGATAAAAAAAAATCAAGCACAACAAGTAATTACATTAACAGTTATAGAGGAACACTCCTATTAGATGTTAGTCCTTGTCTTCAAAGAAGTATTTTCATCACATTCTGAGACTTTCAGTGAGAAAAGTGGGTTTTAAATAATGTAAATAAATAAATAAATGTGACTAGGAAGTAAAAAGCAGGTATCTGCAAGCATGGGGGGGGGGAGGTGGGAGGAAAGATTAACACTGAGGAAGAGCAGGAAAAGGGTTTTTATTCCTCCATCCTCCCTCATTTTACAACCCACCCCATGAATATTCATTTCAATTTTGTTCATGAATCTTTCACCTCCCACCTAAAGGTCCTCTGCAGGAAATTTAGGCCCAGAGAGATGTACACTGTGGCATACATCCACAGATCTCCTTCCACTTCTGATCCTTTCAGCAGGGAATGGGAAAGCTCCTTTCATATTTTTTGTAAACATGTTTTTGAAGGAAACAAAGAAAAAGGGTCCTTCCTAAGTGTATGTGTAGTTGGATACTGTTAACCAGAAAAAATGCCAAATATTTTGGGGGTTGGATTGGCGGTATCCTATACTGCTCCTGTCCCCCACTCCCAACATGATTCCCAATTCCAATATTATCACTCCTGATAATATCAGATTTCGGAATCTTGTTAGGGAGGCAGAAGCAGCTATGGAGGAAGGAGCGCTCACCAGTTGGTAGCATGTTAACCTTCCAAAATTTAAAGGGCCAGTATTTTCAATGGAAAGACCTGGCTGTCAAATTCTGAAAATAAGGGCAGGTGAGTCACTGACCAGATGGATAATAAGAAGATTCTAGGGTCTGATGACAAATGTCCAGAACTACCCCCAAATTTACACAAGTATGGTGAGAGTGAGCCCACCACAATTCCCAACTTCAGGGTGTTTACAGCACCGCTGGCACTCCAGCCCCTTTAAGTACCACTTGTTGAGCCTGTTCCATAGAACAGCCAGAAAATGGGGAGTGGGCCACAACTGTGCCTGAGTGTTCCTTGGACTCACACAAGGCTCGGTTGCCCCAAGAACCCTTCTCCCCCTTTTAATTCTGCATGTGAAAGTCAGGAAAGGCACAATGGCAGTTTTAATTAAATATGGTGGATACTGTTCTGGTATTTCCAGAATGATTTTCCAAAACTGATTGATTTTTCCAAAAGTAAAACAAGAACTGGGCCCTTCCTAACACAGAATTAAAATGATAGCACGCACACCACTCATCCTTCCCTAGGTGGCTCCTTGTATTGGCTCACCAGGAAGTCAGCTACATTTTGCTACAATTTACAGAACCTTACCTACTGCTCACCTCACCCCATTCAGGTCCATAAGCACAAACAGCAATTATCAGAGTCCTAGATCATTGCTTCCTGGCGTCTGACCTTTTTTGCATTTCCTGTACCAGATAGATTTTCTCACTGCCTAGTGATTTATCTTGTTGTCTACCTTACATGTTCAAGATTTCTCAGTGGAATGGCCTGCCTGAAGAGGTCAGGAGAGCCCCCACTCTCCCAGCTTTCTGTAAATGATGCAAAACCGAATTATTCAAAAAGGATTTTTACTCTGATAGGAGAGCTGTATTGTAAGGAGGGGATCTCAGATGATCTACTAATGAGTTAAGAACCATAGACTTCACCACTATGTTGTATTGGATTCCTGCTAACGCTATGTCTTTGTGAACTTGTATCTATTTATCCTATGTAAATATGGTAACACGCTATCTATTTACCCTATCCTCCAATGTGATTTACACTATCACATGTCAGCAACGCTCCTCCACTCTCTACATTGGACAAACTGGCCAGTCCCTTTGACAAAGAATTAACGGACATAAGTCTGACATCAGGAACCAAAGCATTCAAAAACCAGTGGGAGAACATTTTAACCTTTCAGGATATTCAGTTGCTGACCTAAAAGTAGCAGTAGCAGAGGAATTTCAAAGGGAGATTACAAAAAGAGACTGCTGAATTGCAACTGATAACGAAGCTCAAAACAATGCATCTACCTGGACAGAATCGAGACACTGGCTTTCTGTCTCATTACCAATGCTAATTTCTCCACACCCACTACCCCTCTGCATACCCCGCCTTATTCAATCACGGCTACCTTTGTCATTCACTGGCTATTATCATTCAGCTTCTGTAATCACTCCACTCTCTGAGATATAAGAACAGATTGTAAGGTTCTGCCAGATAGATTTCAATGACTTCACTACATGAGTCCAGAACTGCATGAGTTAAAAGTTTTATTGATAACCTACTAATTCAGCTATCCGTTACAGGGTCATTGCCAGGAATAAAATTCTGTGCCAAGCAACAAGCCTATACTGAAATCTAGGTACAGCCTAGTTCCCTCCCCACTAGCTACAGTGTATGCAATTCAAAAGCAAAGTAAAGCAACTACAAAGGCAAGCGGAGAGGATGTTTTAGAAAATTCAGAAGTTCCAAGTTTATGTATCCATGACAATGGTTCCTCTTCCCAGGTTGAGCTCCGGAGGTAGGCAGATAAGTTGGAGACAACTAAGCTCAGGAGGTGACCCTCCCTCCTCTGCAGGCTTTCACAGAAACTCAGGAGACAGCTGCAGCTGTCTCTAACCAAAGAGCACAATGTCCATTAGAGTCCAGTCCTTGGCCTAGGTCATTACTCAGCAGTCCAGGGGGTTGTCACGCCCTTGAAGTATGGCAGGGGATGCTAAGACTCTAACACAGATGGACTCACATTCCAGCTGTATCTGAAGAAATGAGCTGTGGCTCACGAAAGCTCATACCCTACCACTAATTTTGTTAGTCTCAAAGGCGCTACTGGACTCTTGCTCTTTTCCACTGCTACGAACAAGGCTACCCATCTTGATCTATTTACCCTATGGTATTGTTTATGGAAATGGTCTTAATATTGACTGTACTAATCTCACACTGTGTAATCTGCCTCGAGTCTCAGCGAGAAAGGCGGACTATAAATGATATAATAAATAAAATAAATAAGTCCCAACTAGGCCACTGGGAGAGACCTAGCACTATAACATGTCATAGTGAAATTTCCCTAAATTATGAACTTGTTGGTCCAATCATCCACAAGCAAAATTCATTGCTGGAACATTCCTTTTGTTTCCTTTTCCAAAAAAACTGACAAAGAAATTATTAAGACTTCATGAGGGAAACTCAGCAAGTGGCCACAGAAACAGAGTACCGATTAGAAGAAATAAGCAGTTCCCATTTTATCATTAAAAGATAAATGGTGATACACTTGCTTTCTTTACATTCTGAAGATTACAGAATCAATATTTATTCTACATAGTACACCCAAGCGCCAACTGCCATTCAGTGGGTTGAATCCAGTGCTCTGTCAGCGTGAGAGTCAATTTATATGCTCCTCTTCTGATTGATTCCAGTGTGGACTAACAGCCAGGCAGGTTGAGGACAGCTTTAATGAGAGGGAAGAAGGAGCAAACATCAACCCTTCCTCCTTCAATAAATATTTCATAATTTTTTTTATTTTTCATAACTACAAAACACTACACCAGACTATCACAAGGAAAGGGGAGAGGGAAGGGACAAAGGGGGGTGGAAAAAGAAAAGGGGGGGAATGAACTACAAACACTAAACTTCAATGTTTCCCTTCATACTGTCATAATACAAAAGTAGCTCCATAGAATAATGATGGAGTGGTTAATCATACAGAGAATAAACATTTCAAATTCTGATTAAACTTTCCTCCCCCTTCTAGGTCCCGGACGCAGTTCTCTCTGTTCAACTGCTGTTGCGATGCTCTCCTCCTCCTCCCCCCCTCCGGCTCCTCCTTTTCTTCGTTCTTGGTGCAGCAGAGTTCTGGGTTTTTATTCTCAAAATCCTTTAGTTGATCTTCTGATAATATCTTATAGGCCTGATCTTTATATCTGAACCATATTCCTTCCGGGAATAACCATTTGTACTTTATTCCATGGTCCCTCAGAAGAGCTGCAAACTTTTTATATTTAAAACGCCGTTTCCGGACTAGAAATGGAACGTCCTTCAAAATCTTGACTTTCAAACCCATAAAGTCCAAATCCGCATTGTATGAGTTATATAGGATGATGTCCCGAATCTTTTTAGATGAAAAGTCAATAATGATCTCACGAGGCAACTGTCGCTTTGTTGCATATTTTGAAGAAGCCCAACGGACCTCCAAAATGGCGCTTTTAACCTCTTCTTTAGTCGTCCTCGCGGGTATCGCCAATAGTTCCGAGACCACCTCCCACAGATCCTCTTTTTCCTCCTCTTTCACGTTTTGGAGACGCAAAATTGTCTGCGTTCGTTCCACCTGTAGCCCGATCAGCTGGTTCTCCACCAACTTCAGCTCCTTTTTTGTAGCCTTCACAAGTGACGCACTTTCCAGAGCAGACTTTTCTGCCCCCCCCCCCGCTGCTGCCTTAATGGTTTTCACCTCACTTTCAATTAAGCCCACCCTTTGATCAGTTTCGTTCAGCTTGTCAACAAAGGGTTTTATAGCTTCCACCACCGCCCTGCGCACCAACTCTTCGAGCGACTCCCCCTTCTGCAAGGTAGCCGAGATTGACTTACCGAGAGCGGGACTTTGCTTCTTTGCTGCCATTTTTTGGGGGGGGGGGCAACAAAATTCTGGAACTCAACGAAAGGGAAGAGCGAGTCTTCTTCAGATCAACCTCTCCTTCACAAACGCTTGTAGAACAGAAGGGATTCGCTTGTTTACAGGCTTCCGCCTGTTTTTTTTACTTGCCGTTTCTCGTTGCCCGGCGGCACTCGAGGCGCCGCGCACATCTGCCGGCCTCCATAGGGACAAACGGGCAATTCCCCCCCCCCGCATTGATTTCGGGGAGTTCTTCCCGTCACGTCCCGGACCCTGGCTCCCTCCCTGGGAGTCCTGGGGGCTAAGCCTTGCGGATCAGCCGCCCGGTCAGGGTGCCCGGTCGTTTCCTCCCGGACCAGCTGAGAGGAGCGTCCGGCATGGCTGAGAAAACGAAACCGAATCCTCCTTCAATAAATATTTCAAAAGCCAAAAACAAGGGGACTGGGTGATCAACTGATTTAGCAACAACTTCACTTCGATAGGAAAGTTATTGTAGAAAAAAAGACATGTGCACACTTTAGCATTATCTTCAAGAAAGAGTGTTAGCTCTCTATGATATATATGAGGATCATATGTGTGGAAAGGTTTGGAAAGCAACTCAAAAGTGGACATTCCAGAGTCAGGTACCATGATTCTTCACATAATGAAATCTGGAACGAAAGGAAGCTTCTGCAGCTGAATCTCCTTAACTGAATTTGGGCAAGTACGCATTAGTGTGATTAAAGCAAGGCACCAACCAGTGTAGAGGAAAAGTAAATGGACAGCTTCCTCTTCTTTTCTAGACTGTTTCTTCTTCTTCTACCGGCTGTGCACTTTGGTATATAGGTCCGTGCATGAAGTCAAAACAACGCTGTTGTTTTAATTTATATTTAGAATATAACCACACAAAAAATTGGGTGCAAAATATCACGTCAGGACACGTTTTCAAGGGTGTGTTTTTGTATTTACTGTTGGTGTATCCTCAACATAGGCAGACTAGGTGCTTCGGGTAAGTTTTATTCGTCTTGAGGTTTCACGGGGCTCTACTTGTTTTACCCTGCACTGACACCCTATGAACTTCTCGTGGCAACACGGCGGATCTGTCCTTCTACCCAACAACCCCAGAGATGGATTTCTAGCATAGCCTTTCAACAATTGCGCAGAAAGGCAGATCGTTCCCCCACAAATGGTTACAGCAAAAACTACATACACGCTCCTCGGTACTCAGTTGTGTTTCTTTTTTAAACCAAGCCCAAAGCGTTTAGGCCGTTCTAACTCCTTCCGTTGCCGCCTCCCCCCTGGAGTCTCTGAGCGAGGTTTTCGAAACAGAGGTTGAGGTGCGTCTTCCCTCTGGCCGGTGTGGCGTCCGAGGGGCGGCTGCCGCTCCACCGACAAACGGCGGGCGGCGCTCCGAGGGCCTTACCTACACAGGTCGTCCAGGACGCTGCTGGGAATCTCGGCCTTCTTGGTCTCCATGAGGAAGCAACCCGGCTCATCCCGACGCAGCGGGGCCCGAAGGAACACGCGAGGGGGCCCAGGGGGCGAGGCGAGAGGCAGAGCAGGACGAAGGGGGAAAGGCGGGGCTGCCCCGTGGGAAGGAAGGCCAACAGAGCCAATCGCCTAAGCCGTTGTTCGAAGAGGCGGGAAAGATAGGAGAAAATTGTTTTTGCAGCCAATAAACAGGACGGGAATCGGGAGAAAGTAGCCAATCAGCTATCCGCTGGCAATGACGGTCACTTGAGGCAGCCAGTTGGGGAGCGGGGGGGAGGGTCGCTTTTTAGTACTTCGAGGAATGAAACTAACATCGAAACCTTATTTTGGGGGGGGAGGGGGTCCGAGGCGGAACTTCTGTGGCCTGTTTTGTCCACAAGGTAGTAAACGCTTTTTGGCGTTGACGTCTATTTCTTCGTGGGCCATTGAAGCTGCTCAGAAAAGCTTTGGGAAGGTGTTTAGTGAGGCTGAAGCGATTGCTTCCTCAACGCCAGCCAGCCTCCAAATCCAAACCCTTCAAAATCAACTGGCTTTTTGCTGTCTGATCCTGCGCAGACTTAATCTGTTGATAGGAGTGCGCCACAAGCAGCTTTAACGGGATAGGGCTGTGAACATCCTGGTCCGTCTTCTTCAACTATTCCAACTATTTTTTCAGAACTTCCAATTCTAAACTTGCCAACAATCTGAAAAAAAACTGCCCTGTCCCTTTACAGAGGCTTAATAAGATGCTATTTACAAAATTATTTACCATGAAAAGTTTTCAACTGTCAGTTTCCACACATTAAGCCTCCTTTAAAGGGGCAAGACATTTTTCCAGAGGCTGGCAACCCTTACTTCCACAGCCTTGCTTCACAGGGCATTATTCAAAAGGTCATACGAAGTGTGCCTGCCAGATATTCGTGGCTTTATTAAGTGACTTGGTAGAGAAAGCCCCACCCTGCAAGCAACTTGAGAGACTAACATTTTAGAAATATAATTGTGGTTTGCTACAGTCATGCCTTTCAGTTAAACACCACACTGTTATTTGTGGGAACCAGTTATTCCATCGTTCTCTAAATAGATGCATAATGCCTTGGTTCATTTCCAGGCGGTCAGATGAGATACCTTCAAGAGCTGTAAAGCGACAGGGGTAAGTGCTGAAGGTCCCACAATTTACTGCTTTACTTGCTAGGTGATATATACTACACCATAGGGTCAAAAGCTTGTAACTGTTAATGAGACCATGTTACCAGCAGTGAAGGATTTGTAAATACGACCATTAGAAAAGTGAGTTTGCTTAGTGAGGTATCTGCTTCCTGGATTATAACCTTAATCCAACTTGTATCTTAATTTTGCATTTTCTAAAAAGTCTGGGGCCTGTACCTTGGACTGATTTGAATTGCTCCTCACAGATCAGACTTAAGGGTTGCCATTGGAGACCAGCTATATTCAGGGTGAGAGTTGTCTTGTGGCATTCCACGGGATGCAATTTTATCCTCCATGTTATTCAACCTCTATGGAAAGCCTTTAGAAGAAATTATTTGTAGCTTTGGAATTGGATGTCATCAATATGCGGATGACATTCAGCTCTATCTATATCTCAGTCCAAATCTGTTGGTGATGCAGTAGAGGTCTTGAGTCTCAGCCTGAGTGCTGAGGTTAAATGGATGAAGTGAACAAATTGAAGCTGAACCCAGACAAAATGGAAATAATGCTGGCTGGGAAGGCAGGTATCTTGAAGGACATTGTGCTCCCCAGTTTTGATGGGTTTCAATTATTATTGTTGTTGTTTATTTATAGTCCACCTTTCTCACTGAGATCCAAGGCGGATTACATACAGAAAGTGAATGCAATATTTTCAATAACTAGGACATTCAATAACTAGTGCATTCACAGCAAAAATACAATCTGATCAGCAACTGGTACATTCAATGAAAAACAATACAATAGGGTATAGTAGTCATAAATTTTAAAGCAGCATAAAGTCAAAACTCAGATGAAACCTTTCTGCATTAAAGCATAAGTGATTAACACGACATCTTTAGCAATGTTGAACTACCCAGTATAAAGTATAAAGAGCCTAGGATTTATACTGGATCCAGCATTGCTGCTGAAGAAGCAAATTCATACAGCTGCAAAAAATGCCTTCTTTTAGCTAGGTCTAGCCCACAAGACAACCCCCTACTACCATGACACAGCTGATCTGGCTACTTGGATTCACGCCACAGTAACATCAAGACTAGACTAACGTAATACACTCTATATAAGTCTCCCCTCAAAGTCAACTTGGAGACTCCGGTTGGTACAGAATACAGCAGCTCATTATCAGAAGCTAGGCAGAGCATGCGTATTAATCCCATTTTGCAGTCAGTCCACTGTTTGCCCATCAGTTACCAGGCTCAATTCAAGGTTTTGGTTATTACACACAAAGCCCTTCATGGCCTTGGTCCCTCATATCTGCAGGACCATCTCTCCCCCTATGCTTCCCCAAGACAGCTTCACTCATTTCTGTAAGTACCACCCTGCAAAAGGGCAAAATCAACTTGGCACACACAAACATTCTCTGTAGTGGCACCCACTTTGTGGAATGGCCTGTTTGAGGAGTTTAGGAAGGCTCCCACTCTCCCAGCTTTCTCCCAACTATGCAAAACTGAATTATTCAGGAGGGCTTTTTTCCGCAGGTAACAGAGCTGTACTCTAATGACAGAGTTCAGAAAGATACTTTGGTAAAAAAAAAAAAGGACAGGGACTGTGTATTACTGTGTTTTGCCCATTGCTGTATGCTCCTGTTCCATAATTTCTGCATCATTGGACATGTCATGTTTAAATTTATGCTTTGTTTCAGCTGTTTCAGATTTCTACGTTGTTTATTGGATGTTGCATCCTATTTATTGTATTGACTTATACTGTGTAATCCACTTTGAGTCTCAGTGAGAAAGGCGAACTATAAATAACATAATAAAGGTGAACTATAAATATATAACAAAAACCTCATCTTTCCCCATACTATAAGAACATGAGTATATATTTATACCATTCTAAACCGTACTGGAAAAGGTCTCATAATTTCTATGACATTTTTATCCACTAGAGGGTGCACTGGGGCCTTGTTAATTTTCAGGTGTTTTTACAATATTAAATCACAATCCTTCCAAAACTAGAGTGGCCATTAGAAGACAGCCAACTTCCATATGAAACAAGGATTATATTCATCCAATAAAGAGAAGTTGCAGTTTCTGTCATTTACATTTACCACAGAAGTTGCAGTTACTGAGATCCCCCCGTTTTATAACATAATTATAGACACAAGGGTTCCAAATTAACCTAAGACATGGCCCTACATTTTAAAGTGTGTGGCTCTGAAATTCTTCTCTTCATTGGTCCAAAATCCATACTACTTAAGTACTCAATGTGAAAGAAATCATAAAGTACATTAAAGACATTTTAATAAACTGGTTGAGGAATCTTTTGTGGTCTTGTATGCCTCAGGAATTCCCTTGCCAATGTGCTATGCCCTATTTTCCTCATCCCAAAGAAGAGTCTAGACTTTAGGCAAAGCCTGATGATAGCAAAGGCAGTAGGCATCCCATAAAAAGCTCCGCTCCCTCTCTCTGCCCCACTTAAAGAGTCAGGGCCAAATCAGAAGACGCCTGCTGGTAGGTTAGAGAGAAAACACTGAAGCAACGATATCCAGCACTACACTTACGAATGGGTTTTGTTCTGAGAACTTGTTCTTTGAGGCAAACTGGGCTATCCCTGGTGAACTGAAACAGGAAACAGCCACTCTGTTGCTTATAACCTGAAAGCTTTATTTTTAATGTTCACAGGCTCTGGGAGTCTCCTACCACAGAAACACAGAACAAATCACCTCATAACCTTTTATACTTCTATTTTTTGCATAAAAAAGAGCGGGAACAAGAAACCAATAGAAATGTTACAACACTATATCCTTATATAGGAGAATTGATAGTTGTCTCATTGTTGCCAATACACCCTTGGGCCGGGTGAACGATGTGATCTGCTTGCTTCAAGCTTATGGCTCCATTCCTGATACCTATATACATATACATATCTGTGTGTATATATGCATATGTGTGTGTAGATATACACACACATCTATATCTATTTGCTTCTTTGACAACAGGCAGTCTTAGTAGTTCTGGGATTCTAGGCGAAAGTCTAGGATGGGCCCGAGAGTCACTGCTGCCACTCCCTCCCCCCATGAACTAGGTCCAAGCAAGAAGTGGCCCTTGCTCTTTGCGAAGGTGGGCAGGAACCACTGCTGCCATAAGTCAGTTGCCCAAGCCCCAGATGTGACAGACAAAAATGGCAGCAGGACCCTGCTCTTCTCTTCCTCTTCTCTGGAGGAGGCATAGGTGGTTGAAGACCTTTCCAGCATAGAGTTTGGGGCAGCTGCCCTTGACCGAAACTGCCTCAATTAACAAAGTGCCTCTTCCCCAAAGCAAAGAGCCAATCCTTCATTTTTTTAAAAAAAATTATTTAGTTTATTTTTGAATAATACATTAACAAATCAAACATTAATACATTAACAAGTAAAACGTTAACATATAACCAAGCTATTCAACATTCATCCATATTTAATTAACATTATTGCATTCAAAATCTTAGTACTAGTAGTGAGACAGCTTGACTAGTCTCTTCATTTTATAGTCACATTACAAATTGAGCAGCACATCAAAATAATCTTTAGGTTTAACCAACTTTTTAACATATTCATCTGTTGTCAAAAATTCCAAAATAGTATACCAGAGCTCAATGAATTTTGACTCATATTCCAGTAATTCAGACTGTTTAATATAGTCTGTTAATTTTGCCAGGGTAAACTGGTCCCAGACTCTCAGTAGCCAGCTTGAAATGGTAGGGCTCTGTTTGCTCTTCCGTGTCGCAGCATGCTGATTTACCTGCTGCCAATAATTGGGCTATCAAAGATTTCCTTACATTTGGGATCGGGATGTCATACCAATCATTTAGCAGAATTATTTCTGGCCGGAGGGGCAATTGATAGGTTGTCATTAATTTAATATAAGCAAGTACTTTTTGCCAAAGAACCAATCCTTCATTGAAGGAAGGAAGGCCTAAAGCCTTCACAAGATTGGGACTCCTGCACTATGACTACATAGCCATACTATCTCATGGCTGCCAATTTGTTTTTTATTCTGATAGGGCTCCTGTGTCAAAGAGCTGCAAAACCGGCAGAAATTAAACAGCTGAATCTTTGCCTAACATAGAAAGTGAATGGTACAAAAAGCTTCATCTCACTATGTATACACTAAAGATAACTGGCCTTTAGGAAATAGCACGATGTGGTAGGAAGAATAGATGCCTAGTAACTAAAGCTCCAGTTTTATGTACTAGATACCTGACCTAGTTAACAAAAAACTTTCTACTATAGTTCACCCTTTTCTGTTTAAACAAAAGAACAAAAAGACTTATTGTCTATAACTTATTATCTAAAAAGAATTCACTGGTAATTTTCTTTTGTTGGTACAATATTTTGATTTATTTATCTAGACATGACCTCAGCAGTGTCTATTGATCCATTTTGTCCTTGTGGAATCTCTAGGACTGATTGGCTGGATCTCAGCCTGCTTACACATCTTGCCTACTAGAGGATGTCTTTTCTTACTCTCTTTTTAAGTGAAATGACCTTTTCTACTCTTGTGTTTTTAACAGAAGCTAGTTTTGCAGAAATCTAGTGAGGCTTTTAACTGCATGGAGGTAAGCATTATTATCTGCTAATGTGAGCAGATTAAAGCTATTCTCAAAACATGGGACAGTAAGAGCAGTAAAACACAGCAATATTTTATTAGCTCTATTTCTGTGCCTTTAATAGCAGCTTGGGAGACAAAAATCAAGTAGTTGAAGCTTTTTCAGCCATGGAAACAATGGCCTGTTAAGCTTCACCTGCTTAATTTCTGTACTGGACTACAGTTAAAAACACATTAGCAGATCCAGTACAAACCTACAATAAGTATTTCAGGATTCAGCAACTTCAGTATAAATTCTGATAGATGCACAATGCTATCCTAAGCGATTCCTCAATGCATTGGTTTATAAAAGTGTGACTCTGCTCAGAATGGCAATGTAACTATACCCAAGAATGAGTCAACACATGGTAAGTACATTTTAAGCGATATGAATGGAACACTAATGCAAATATGAAAAAGGTAATGTCTAAGCATTATTATATTAGCAGTGAAAGTGTATTCAATGTTCTTGCAATAGGTTCTAAGATGGGGGTGGAGGAAAATCTTCTTGTACCAGCACCCAAATGCACTGGAAAACGATCCACAAAAATGTATTTGATAAATAATTGCATATACTTCATACAATATGCTATAGATATGGGCAAATATATATGAGCAAGGAATACCTACATACCCCGCTGCAATCTTATGATAAGCAAAATAATCAGAAATCTGCAAAAAGTTTGGAAGCAATTGCTTTAAGCACACATCTGTTCAGTAACATCTCTGACTTAGGTTTACTTTCTAGGGATGTGAAGCTGTGGGGAAAAACATGGAATTTTTTTTTCGCTGGTATGGTTGCCTAGAGAAAAATGCACTGTCTCTTTAACAGAAGATTAAAGGAGTGTTTATCTATATCCCATCTCTCTCCCCAATGCACACCCAAATTGGCTTCTATCATTCTCTTCTCCATTTTATCCACAGACTTGTGAGGTGGATTAGGCTGAAAGCATATGACTCGCCGAAGCTTCCATTATTTATTAGATGATGTTATTTACCTCCATGCCTTGAAAATCTTGAGCTGCCCATTTCTACATATTTAGCCTCTATTTATTTACTTCATTTATTTATTTCATTTATACCACACCTTTTCCCTCAATAGGGACCCAAAGTGGCTTACATTGGTGGTCTTCCATTTATCCTCAAAACAACCCTTTGATGTAGGTTAGGCTGAAAAAATGCGGCCGGCCCAAGGTCACCTAGAGAACTTCCATTGCAGAGCAGAAAATTGAACCTGGGCCTCTCAGATCCTAGTCCAACACTTTAACCACTATATTACACAGGCTCTATTAAAGAGACAGGACATTTTTCTACAAGACTCTTAGAAACTTAAGGCTGGGGCTCCCAAACTTTTTGAGCTTGTGGGTACATTTAGAATTCTAACACAGTGTGGTGGGCACAGTAACAATATCACTGCCACAAGATGGGTGCTGCAGAGACAGAACCAGCCACAAAACAGCTGCTACAGCTTACCTTCAGTCACACAGTAAAGATTCTTGTGCGTTGGAAGCAGTTTCTGCCAAAGCAATATTTTTTGAAAATCTACACTGCCAATCAATACTTCAGTGGCCAATCAGAAGCCACGCTTTGTGTAAAAAAAAAAACCACCTGGCCCCACCCACTTTCTAAAAACATTTGATGAGTGCCAGAAAAGGTGTTAGAGTGTACAATTGTGCCCACAGGCACCACACTGGAGACCTCTGCCTTATGGGTGAAGACAAATTATTAAAAATCTGGGTATTTAAAAAAGCCCCCCCTCCATGATCATCAGTTAAGAGGCAAAAGTCACTTCCATTAAGAACAGGGAAATAAAAGTGATGATTCTTAGGAGTCTAACAGAGTGGATGAAAGTGGGTGCGGTTTTCTGAATAGAAACTCCAACCACTTTGCATGCTATACATGGTCTACTAACCCTTGTCCTCCTGCTATATCTTGACTGTATGTACCAGCTCTAGGATTGCCAACAGCCCAAAGAAAAATGTTCTCCCCCTTTAACAGGGGCTTAACTGGATGTTATTTACCTGATAGGATGCTATCAGAGCTGATAAAAGACCCCAACCACCTCAATGGCACACCTGGGGGAAATATATTTTATTTATTTATTTATTTATTTATTTATTTAGTCTTCTTTTCTCTCCCCTACTTTTTTGGGGGGGTACTGGACATCTAGCCTGTTGAAAAATTATGCCGAACACACCATTTTGCTATTTTTTTGTTGTTAGGGTAAGTCCTAATAAAAAGTATCATATAACTTATCTTCTTGGAACCAGGCAAAGGATCCTTTTTTGGTCCTACATTGTTAAAATCATCTGTTATCTTCTCTGTAGTTTTAATACTGCTTCCAGAGAACTTGACAAGGCTGTGTCATACATTTTCAATAAGAAAATATTTCAAGGCAAAGCAACTATGCAAAATGTGGCAAAAAGCTGACGCATCACTATGCTGTTCCGAATATGTTTATGACTCAAGTATTACTACAACCTTTGTTCCTTTAGCTAGATAGGCGTGGGATCTGTTGTGTTTAGCTTTTAGAAAAACATCAGCCCCTCTCACTGAGAGCCATGGCCTTATGAAATAGCCTTCCTCACTTGGGCTGGCCACAGGCCTACTTGTCACAGACACAGCTGAATAGACATATACTTTGGGGTATGGTTCTAGATCTGGACTGTAAACACTTAAGCTGTTCACAGCTGAAACATTGCTTTGTAAAGGGGGATGCTACTAATTGAAAGATCTTAAGTGTTTAGAGGAGAAGGCTAGAATATGAACAGTTTCTTATGGTAAGTATCAGCTAAGGATTTATTATACCAGGCATTATTGAACAAGAACAGTGTTTCCAGTTTGTTCTGACTATCTTGTGTTCTTTATTCCACTTACGATTACAAATATCCCAGAATACCCATTTACATTATACAATTTGCAAATATGTTGCCAAGTTGGAAGCAAAAGAACCTCTGTTTTGAGATACATCTCTGCAGAGCTGGCAGGTTTGGTGTTGTGTGCCAAACAGAGAGCAGATCGTGCAGGGATGGAAACCACTTGTGCAGGTCATGTGCAGTTAAAAGTAACAGGATAGTTCAAACAAGTCCTAATGCTGTGTCTTGACACTAAAATTGTAGCATCTGAGAGCCAAAACACACGTTAAGAAAAACCTAGGTTCAGCACGTGTTCTCTTACCTCAAGGTTTGCTGGGATCTGTAGGCGTCCTGGAAGCTTAAAGTTTAGCATTTACAGAGCAGCAAAAAGGGAAAGGGAAATACAGGCGCCTGTATTTTAAGCTTTAAGCTTCCAGGACGCCTTTAAGCTTCCAGGACGCTTACAGATCCTTTAAGCTTCCAGGACTTTAAGCTTCCAGGACCCCTACAGATCTTTAAGCTTCCAGGACGCCTACTTTAAGCTTCCAGGACTCCTACAGATCCCGGCAAACCTTGAGGTAAGAGAACACGTGCTGAACCTAGGTTTTTCTTAACGTGTGGTTTGGCTCTTAGTAGAAGGTGCTTCAAGACATGCTGTTTTACACAATTGTCTTATTGACTAAAAAAAGTCTTAGCAAGGTTGTTTAATTTTATGAGAAACATTAATGAATTAGAATCCATTAAATGAATGTATGAATTGTAGCTTCAATCTGGATGATTTTATAATACATACAGACATGGATATAAGAGGAAAGAATGCAAACAGAGGGGCAAAAAAAGACCATGGGATGCAAGAGGTTCCGCTTACATCATTTCTTTGCAAAACTCATATAAATGCTAGGTAAGTACAGTGACAATCCACAGGGGCAGAAGTTAGCAATAACATCTTCTTCCTATCTTTGCTATGTTAATTTTAACATTGTAAAATTCCTGGTTCCCTATAGGCCTAAGTAATTCAACCCCGACTGAGGGACAACAGCAGAGAATGCATCAGTTTCCCACCCTTAAACCACAAGCTGCTGCGTTTTTGTGAGGTTAATCTAGGATGGTCAGCAACAGCAGCAGCAAAGGGAAATTGGCTTGTATCTCAGCCCACAAAGGAATAATAGGCAGTAGCCCAACTGGTTCTACACAATCACTTCTGGTGGATTTCTTTCTTTTTTTCAATGTGGCTGCCAAAACAGCACCCTTAGGTACTGCCAGAGGAGAACAGGAGGGCATTGTCACTAGGAAATATCTCTCAGGCATGAAGTCTCATCTTAACATTCTTAGTCTTGTTCTGTGGCAGGCAGTTTGGCAGAGGAGAGGTTGCCAATGAAATCATGAACAAAGTAGGTATCGATCATCTTTTTTCCTGAGATCTGCTCCAGGATCGTGTTAAAGAGCCCTCTACAGACAGCTTATGGCTTTTTGTAAGCCAAATGCTATTAGGGTGGCACATGGGTGTGGAGTGGGGTGGCAATGGAGAGAAATGTGTAATACGGGGCAAAGAGGGAGACGTTTTGGTGCTCATCATCAGTCTGACCTCCATCCCATTCAAAGAGACATGGGTGAAAGGATTCTCTTAGCTTACACCTCCTCACTACTTCAGCCTTGATGCTGTGCAATGCCAAGTCTTGAAAAATAACAGGGTGGCCTGGCTGAGCTGCCAGAGGTGAGCACTGGCCTGATGTAGAAGGCCCTTGGGATGACATCTTTGAAGACTTCAGCATCCATGCAGAGTTTCTTTCACCTGCAAAACACAACCCTTCATAGCTTCTGTCTTGGACCAGTTCCCTGGAAAGGCAGTATAGAAATGCACTAAATATTAGTGATCATGGCAGCTTTGGGGCTGCTGTAGATGTGGATTCAATGCATGAAAAGGGGCATATGCTAGATTTACAGTGCCATCCCAGGCAGAGTAACATCCTTGTAAACCCACAGACTTCAATGGACTTCGAAGCTCTTTGGAATTGCAGTGTTACTTTCTTATACTGAACCAGCTTATGGTAAGGTGGCTGGTTTACTGAGGAACTGAGAGAACAGAAAAGTATGGGGAAATATTTAAAGTATAGCTGACAAAAAGTGATGTATTATTTTTTACTTAGATGTTTTTATGGTTGGTATCACTGAAAGCCACTATTATTTTTTACTGAGAAAGGCAGTATAGAGACTCAAATAAATTGCTGGAAAAATTTAGTTTAGCAATGTCATACTTGAGTTTCCTTTTATTTTGGTGGTGGTGCATGTGGGTAGGAGTGGTCAGCAATAGTGTGTCCTAGGAGACTGAAATGTGTCCCCACTGGTTTCTCAACATTGCTTTCTTTTAAAGGAATACTACAAGCTATCCTTGCTAGTCATAAGGAATTTTTATTGACTTGACTGCAAGACCGCTCCTCTCACTCTGTGTTCCTGGAGAATGCTCCAGTCAGCAGAAAAACAGCTGCTGGTGATCCCTGGCCCCAAAGAGATTTGTCTCGCCTTTACTAGGGACAGGGCTTTTTCAGCCCTGGCACCCACCTGGTGGAACTCTTTGTCTTTGGAGACCCGAATCCAGTGAGCAGGGTTTTTTTCCAGCGGGAACCCGGTGGAATGGAGTTCCGGCACCTCTTGAAAATGGTCACACGGCTGGTGGCCCCGCCCCCTGATCTCCAGACAGAGGGGAGTTTAGATTGCCCTCCGTGCCAAGTGGCGCGGAGGGCAGTCTAAACTCCCCTCTGTCTGGAGATCAGGGGGCGGGGCCACCGGCCATGTGACCATTTTCGCCAAGGGCAATTTAAACTTAACTCCCCTTTGTTCCAGCTGACCCAAAGTGATGTCATTGTGTGGTCCTGAGTTCCACCATTGAGTTTCACCACCTCTTTTCCCAGAAAGAAAGCTCTGCCAGCAAGACTATCATTCTGTTGGGCTTGAAAGACAGATGTTCTGCTAGGCTTATGGAGGCTGAGATGGGCGGGTTCTCCAAACAGCCTCCAGCGGGGGGGGGGGGGGGACATGTGCCTTCCCGTTTTAGGTTGCCAACAGGTAGATGGCCACCCTGCCACACGGGCCCTGATATTTGGAGAATGGGGATGCACAGTGTGCACAGCATTATGATGACGTTTTAACACAATGTAACTGCTACCATTGTTTTAATCTTTATATACATTACCATGTTGTACTCCACTCTGAGCCTACTCCATGGGGAGAGCGGACTAAAAGTCCAATAAAATAAATAAATAAAAATATCTACATTTGTCCTACTAATGCTACTCAGTGCTGGTTCCAGGTTTTGGGAGACCCTGAGCAGATGTTGCCAAGGGGCCTTTTTCTGCCTATGACTAGGCCCTCCTCGTGCATCCTTTTCCACCCACCCACCTGCATGTCCCCCCAACCTGACTGTGTATCTTTCCATCTCTCACAGGCCCTTCCACTGTCTGCATTCACAGCAGTCTGCACCACATTCATACTCCCCCTGTCAGCACAGGCTGAAGAATGCAGCTGGCAGTGCTGCCTGTGCGGCCGCCAGGAGTGCTGCTGCTATGCACCGTCTGCATGTACTTCCCCATCAATGCTGGGAAGCTGTAACCATGGGAGGTGGATCACTTGTGAGAGAATGGTCAAGGATGGGCACATGAACAGGTGATAGGGCAGGTGCACAGCTGGGAGGTCAGCAACAGTGGACCCCACTGGAATCCCTGGGCCTTGGGAGTTGACCCAGCTCAGGGAGCTCTGATACCCTGTCTCCACTCTTCCACTTCAACCAGCAGCATCCAACCAATACCACAACTGATGCTGTCCCAGTGCCTGAGATTTACCATGTTTGTGGGGCTGGGGAAAAACTTTGAAAGCACCCTCCTGTTTCAGATTCCAGATAAAAAGCTGTCCTCACTCACCTCTGTGTTGTCATCTCTTTGTTTAACCTAGGCGAGATGCATTTCGCATGTTGTGGCTCACCAGCACCACATTTGAGCCAGCACTGCATCTGAGGAAAGGATCCCTGACTCGTGGAAGCTCACACTAATAAACATAATTAGTCTTTACCGTGCCACTGCGTTTCCGTTTTGTTTTTCTGCAATCAACTCACTGCAGTAACCCCCACTGGATCTATACGTCTTTCAAAGGAAGAATGTAGGCTTTTCAACTCCAGGCTAGGAAATTCCTAGAAATTTGGCGGGGGGGGAACCTGGGGAGGGCAGAGCAAGGGGCTTCAGCGGGGTATAATGCCATAGAATCCATCCTGCAAAACAGCCACTTCCTCTAGGGGTCTGGAGATTGGTTGCAATTCCCGAAGCTCTCCAGACCCCACCTGGAGATTGGCAACTCTAGCAGAGTGGACAGAGCCCTGCCGATGCTCATCTCTGCGTCGCCCTTCGCAAGCCTCCCGCGGTTTGCTTTCGCCTCTCCCCGCGGCTGCCGACCGCCCCGCCCCGCCCCAGCAGGCGAAAGGCTACAGCGGTCCCCCGGGCGTGGCTTTTCGCAGGGGCTGGCTCCGCGCTGACGTCGAGCACGCACACGGCTCCCTGCGGCGCTACTCCTGGCGACTCCCTCCGCAGCCCAGGCAGGCCCGGATTCCGTGCGGGCGGTAGGAGCAAAGCGGGCAGGAGCGTCAAGCTCGCGCTTGTCTCTCCACTCCGGCCCAGGCGGATCTGCAGCCGCTGCTCGAAGCAGAGACGCGCCGGGAGGATCTCGCCATGACCGCGTCCATGAGGCAGAGGTTCGACAAGTTCCTGCACGAGAAGAACTGCCTGACGGGCGTGCTGGAGAAAATCGAGAGCAGGACTGGCGTGAGCAGGTCCTACATCGCCCTCGGTGAGTCCCGCGGGCTCTGCCCGCCCTCGCCATCCCTCTTGGCCCTGGAGGCGGCCGGGCGATGATCCTAGGAAGCTGCGACGGTCGCGAGGCGGAACCCGGAGGGCAGGATTGGTGCGGCGGGAGGGGGCCGGCATTGGTTAGGCTGGAATAACGGGAGCATGAGCAGCGCCCTACGGCCGGCTGCCTTGGGGCTCGTTTTCGAAATAAAAAAACGTGACATCCTCCACCACCCCCTTCTCAGGGAGCAGCTGTCCCGGCGGCCCACGTCTCTCTTGGGCAATATTTATGGCAAAATGCCCCTTGGGCGGTGCGAATGGAGGAGGCGTAGGACGCCCAGCTCCTAAGACCGGCGGCGGCAGGACTCGGGTTTCCACAGGCCGAGCCGCCGCCGCCGCCGCCGCCGCCGCCGCCCGCCCCCCGAGTCTGCTTTCAGCTGCCCTTTTCTCTTCTTGAGCCGCGTTGCGAGACGCCTCCTTTTAAACACACAAACGCGCACTCACTGTGAAGAGAGTCAGACAGACAGCTGGGAGATCCCTCCCCCTCCTGTATCCCGAAGGGCGTCCAGAGTGTTTGCGCTGAACCGGGGAGGGGAAGAAGATGGTGCTTGAGTAGCTGACGTGTCTGGGCTGGGCCGGGCTCAAGTTCCCCTTGCCTCCCGGATCGGCCATGTATCCCTTCAGTATTACAGGTTAGCGCTGCTCGGCCTTTCAGGAGCTTGCCTGAAAGGGGGGGCAGGATGTAGTGCCTCTGCTCTGCCTTTGCGGCCATCCTGTGCGATTGGGCGCTCTGAGCTTCCTGGACGGTGATTTGCGTTCTTCCTCCCTCTCCTGTTAAGAAAAGCACCTCTAACTTTATGTAGCCAGGCCCTACTGTAGGTTGAGAGCGTATGTGTTCTTTGCATTTAAGTCTGCCTTCCCCATTGACTGACTTTCTGCTTTCTTTTGGGATAGCCATTATTGGTGTGCTGGCCATCTACCTGGTGATCGGCTATGGAGCATCCCTGCTCTGCAACCTGATCGGCTTTGCTTACCCTGCATACATCTCGTAAGTGTTCTGGCTGAGAAGCCTCTTTCTCTTACTGCATGCTGGGAGCTGCTGTAGAAGCTGGTTACTATGGAGAGAGTAGGCAGGAATGAACTGGAGCAAAATCTCACGTTTGTTGCTGTTTGTATTTATACTTGATTGCAAGTGGCTGCCATTGGGGCGGACTGGGCTGTTACTTAGGCTTCATCTTAAAGCAGTGTCTAAACTTGTCAGATTTCTCTCGGGATAGACTCTGGCATCCTTAAAGGCAGAGCTAGTTACTTTTAAACTCTTTTAATTTCAGAGGAAAACAAGAGTCAAAACGTTACAAATGCTCAACTTTGGTGGGATTGTTGCCCTTCTTTGCAGAATGTAGCTTTATAAGAATAGAAATCCCGTACAAGATTTTGAGACATGAGGTTCTTGTTCTTATGAGATCTTGACTAAAGGCTAACAGCTGGTAACATCTGGTATGGATTAGAGTGAGAGCCACACCTTAATGTAATAAAAGAAAGTCTCTGAAGTTTTGCTGGGAGGGACTTATTGTGAAATAAAGGAAGAGTGCATTGAGTAAGTATCATGAGAACTTTAAATCTGAGTGACCAATATACTTGATAGTGCAGAGGAACAGTTCGGGACTTGAACTCCCCATGCTCCAAATATGAGCAGAATCCCTGTTGCCAGGCCACACTAGAATGAGTTTTGGTGTGGTGTAACTCTTCCCATTTCTTAGTAAGTTGTAGTATTGTGACATCTTAACATGCAGTCTGGCAACCTTCCCCCTGCCTGTAACTCCTTTTTGTCCATGATAGGGCCCAGATCCCCACATACTCATTTCATCATTTGTTGAGTGAAGCATCCAGATTTAGATTTGCATGTGTGAACATGCCATCACAGATTTGACACCACAAGGAGAACTTTCATAGCGCATAAACAAAATTTCTCTCTAGGCAATGAGTTCACATATTCAACTTCCTGTCATCATATATATTATAATATGATGTTATATATGTTCAGAAATGAAACAGAGCTATTAATGTCATCCCAAAGTCTTAGTTCTCTCTTCCTGCCACTCCTGTCTTAGTTATATGGTGATTTTTGTATTAACTGTCTTGCATCGGGCCCAGCTTCAGTCGCACCCTCAAGACAGATGATATGGCAGGTTCCGTCCAGCACCTCAGCAAACAGTTGGTGAGCTTGCACAGGAAGTGCCATCGGCCAGCTGGGCTGATATGGGAGTAGTGGTGAGAATGGTAGCAGCCATTGGGAGGAGAGGGGCAGGGCTTCCCAAAGATTGTGTAGATGGGAAACGTTGGCCTTGCACACTCATTGACCTCATGCCTTTTGCAAGCAGTAAGAGCCTTTTACTGAGTGTGATTTGGGCAGATATTTAAAGGGAGGTAGCATTGAAGCCTGAGGAGGAAGGAGACAGAGTCTGTCCAAGCTGCACAGGGGGGTGCCCACTAAGAGAAGGAGGAAGAAAACAGTAGCTGCAACTCCCTCTCCATTCTGCACTAGCCCTAAGACTAGTGCAGAAGTGAATCTGGCAACAGGCACGGCCACTGAGGCAACCAAGCCCCAACTGTGGTGGATAGAGGGGCCATGTCTGTTGCTCACGAAATGGAGCATTCAATTGAGTTATCTGGTGTAATGCAAACAACAAAGTGATTCTCTTCTCCCTTGTCCCAAATGCCCGGTTTAATGTTTTCTGCATTATAGCTGGAGTATTAAAAGGTATGTTTTAGGTCATGCTAATGGTTTCATAACTGTTCCTGTTATGTGTTTTTGAACTGTGCTCACGAAGCACTGGCTTGTATGTATTCTTGAAATTGTGGCACTGAGTAATATTAATAAAGGTAGTTCAGTAAATGTGCTTGGGAACAAGGACATTGTGTAAAAAGATAGAAGGCTGTATGGAACGAGATGAAGGGAAGACAGAAGTCACAGGAGGGCTGGTTTGCCCATGGTAGAGGTGCTTATATAATCATTTTGAGAGTGTTAGGCCAACTGGAAAGCTCACAACTGGGGTTTGTGCAAAAGTACTGTTTGTTTGATTGAGTCACCCCCAAGTGTATTGTTTAAGGTACCTACAGAGATTTCTGTGATGGCAGCTTGAGAATGCGCCACAGTCGTGACAGAAATATTGGCAGTCACACGTACACCATTGATGCAAAGGTGCTGATTTGGCCAAACCATGCCAACGTATGGCCACAGTCTGCCTGTGTGTTTTGCTGCAGTTTTCATCCTTGTGTGAGAAATGCTGCCATGTGGTCCAGAATGGGAGTCTTCCGCTGGAAGATGTTTGAGGCCAAGTTAAGAACAGATGCAGCCTTCCCCCTTTTCATCGGATTTCTTAGCCTGACAGCAGTTGTAAGCAAGCAGAGTAAATGGGTAGGATCCTGTGGGGAAAGGAGTTGGTAGAGTGGATCTTTTCTGGCCTTCCTCCCATCAGCCTGCTGCTAGTTGTGAACCCTTGTGAACAAGATGCTGAACAGCATGAACAGAAAGCGTGAAGGGGAAATAGGGCAAGATTACCCCCTCTTCTTCCCTTTTCTACTGGTGGCTCAGATCATCGGATGTTTACATCAAGCCAATGCATACAACTCTCCCTTCCCTTGAATTGCCATGCCCTTGAGATGTTTTGTGAGCCTTTTAGGTTTCAGCAGCTCTCTGTATTTTGTGGTTGGGCAAGTCACATGTTTTCCTGTAAAAAGCACAGTAGAAGCTAGAGACAGCTAAAATGTAAATTGTTCGGTAGAGCGACAATGCCATCCTAAGCAGAGTAGCAGTCTTCAAATTTTACTGACGTCAGTGGTCTTAGAAGGGTGTAACCCTTGTTAGGATGGCACTGCAATAGTAGCAAAATAAAGCATTTCAAATAAGAATTTCACTTAAATGCAGAGTGAGATAACAGTCTTTTTCACACTGCAATCAGGTCATCATGGCTGCTGTATTGGTACTGATTATCATGGTTTCTGTGAGATAAACTTGGGAGATAATAATCTCTTAATGTTGGCTTCCCAGATACACGTATCAGTCCAGCAACAGTCTTCTATGCATGACAGGAACATTACATGCACAGAATAGCTGATCTATGTGTGCAGCAGAGCTGAGGGAAACCACTTACATTATGTGAAGAAATTCATGGTCAAAAAACACAATCCTATATGAAATCAAAGAGGGGTTGTACTTGCATATTTCCACATGTGCAAAAAAGGACAGTGGTGACTGGTTACCCACATCTTCACAAAGATGTGAGTGTTTGTTTGTGTGTGTGTGTGTGTGTGTGTGTGTTTCAAAGAAATATACACTGTGCAATATTTTGCTTTCAAATCAATGGTGTTATGTATCTCCAAGGCTTCCACCAGGCACCCAGAAATGCTTCAGAACACATGCATAACTATAGGCCAAGGCATGGTATACATAAACAAAATGGAGGATGGTCATTATACTTAATCAACTGCATTGATTTAAAAAATACATGAAAAATTGTTTTTGTATAGTTAATTGTTTTAATAATTTCAGTGTTTGATGAGCTTACTATCTTTTACTTCTGCAGTGGGATATTCTGGGGCACCTTGCAAAGCTCACATTTAGGTGGCTTCCACATGGAGTCAGGCTTGTGAGATTTCCCCATTGCTGGTGCTAGTAAGCTCAGTAGGAAAGGGGCTTGCCCATGCTAGGTTTCTCTGCAGTTTCCCTTCTTCCCCAGTCCAGCAGCAGCAGCAGCCACCCTCCTCCCTTGGGCCACTGGGGCTTTTTCAGTTGTTTGGTTAAAATCAACTATTGAATGACATTATATCAATATAACGTTATAACAATATATGTATCGGGTCTCTGAATTACCAGTATTCATTATTTTTTTAAAAAGTAAATCTCTAGTCCCTTCCATTGCGCAGATACGGCTTTCCCCTTATATCTTTGGAAGGGAAGAGGCTAGAAATTTGCTTTTTAAAAAATGAAATCTGGGAATTCATGGAACCTGTTAAACATATTGTTATAACTTCATATCAACATAATGATTTTCTATCAACATTCTGTGATATTCTAATATAAGCATAATGATATTCTATTGCCAACTTGTTAAAAAAATAAAAAGCAGGGAGAGGAAATGGCACTGTTCAAGGGAAATGGTTGCTATGCAGTTAGGAAAATCTGGATTTTCCTACCTGCATGGCAGCCATCCAGGTTTTACTGTGATCTTTCCCAAAACTTATCAATAAAGCAGTTTTGAGAAAGACTGGAGAAATACCAATCTTGGCCATCAGAATTACTGTTTTTTTCTTTCTGTGATTCGTTGATTGATCCTGTTTGAGAAGACCAATTTTACAGTGCAGGTAAGAGAGAGATTGCAGTTCTTAAGGGCCAAAAAGGATAAGTGGCTGGGGAGTGGCAGTGACTTTGCTTCACATGCAACAGAAGACTGCAGGGCATATGCTTTACCTGCATTGGCTGCTATGCTGTGTTGGATCTGCTGTATGAGACATTTTTTACCCACAGTCAGTGTTCTGCATGTGAATGGACCTTCTGCCTGTGCTAAACAGCACAAGAGGGCAGAGCCGTGCTTTGTTACTGAAGCCGTGCAACAGCAAGCCTTGCGTTGCTATTTTCCAGACTCATTGCATTCATGCGTGAGAGCTATATCTTTCACTCAATAAGCATTTGAAATTGCTCTGTGGCTCTCTTGTCACATCCCAGATGGAAGAGAACCTTCGTAAAGGCAGACCTTTTAATACATGCTGCTGCTCAGCTGATCTGTGTTCCCAGAGATGCAGGGAGTCTGAATAGTGGTTGGTCCACTGCCACTGTACCTTACTGTGTGATATACTATTTTTCAGGTTTGCGCTAGAGTTATGAGCAACCACTAGATCAGTAAGCAGGAATCTACTATGCAAAATGTTCCACTTTTTCACTTTTTTAATACCTGTGCTGTGTAGAATTAGTTACTATTTAAAACAGCATAATTACAAGGGAAGGCTGGGAGGAGAACTCTGAAGGGAAACCTATACCTCTAGGATACTATTTTAAGATGGATCTAATTTGCCTGAGTGGTTTTAAAGGTTTCATGAAAAATCCCTTTCCATGACCCATCTTTTTTTTAATTAATATTATTGGATCCTGCTTAAATTATTAGAGAAAGTTAAATGTCTTTGAAGGCTCGTAGTACATAAAGGCACCAAAATATTTATATATTCATGAAATGCATAGAACATCCAGAGGGAAACCACTTGCAGGTTCCTATTCTTAAATACAGTAAAAAAAATACAGGCCAGAGCATTTGGGAAAAGCGAAATAATAGCTGATCTTGACAAAAAACTACACAAAATATATAATGGTACATGGGCTTGGAATAGTGTAAGTGATTTAGATTGTGCTGTATACTTCATATTTTAAGTTCTGGACCTTTTCTGTGCAGCCAGTCTTCTACTGTGGTAGATTCTACTGTTCTGCTGGTTTATGGGCTGGTGGTGGGGCACCATGCCTGTATGACCTTTTCTATGACTAGATTTGTCAACGGCCCTGGAGAAGAAAGGTCACTTCAGCAGAGGCTTTAATATACAGAAATGGGCAACTGATGATTTTCATGGCATGGTAGTAAATAACATCACCTAGTAAATAATATTCTAATAACTTGTTATTAAAGACCCAGGACATTTTTCTGCTGGCAACCGTATGTCAGCTGGAGCTGATTTCTGCTTTGCTAGCAAACGGGGGCATCTTTTGGTTTCCTGGGCTCCTACTGCAGGCAAGCCACAAGTACAAAGAGGGGCTCAGATTCTTTTTGTTTGTTCACCTTCTTGGAGTCACAGGATTCTGACTCAGGAGCCTTCTAATTAGGCTAAAAATGACCTTTGAGGGAAATAACCATCCACAATGTATTTCCCCCTATGGCTGTGATTCATTGAGTTGGAAGCCTTCATAATTTCAGCAGGTGTTCTTTGCAACCTCATAAACATTCTTGCCATGTAACTAAGCCCTTGAGATTTAAAATAAACCCCTGCAGTTATAGTTACAGTGTGCTATATCATATCACAGTTAGCAAGATACAGTTCTGTATCTTCTAATCTGAAGATGCCTTGGTATTCTGAGAGATCGGAATATTAATTGATAGCTGGTATGTTAACTTTTAAAAAATATTTAAAATGCTAAATTTGATATGGCTGGATATCAAGTTAGTTGTAAGAACTGAAATTCCAACTCATTGACTCAGATGTACTGTTGTTAAAATAGTAGATTGTGGTTTAGGTCTGTGAGAATCTCTAATATAAATGCTGAATTTCAAGAATGGAAGTATTTTCTTCCCCTGCCAAGATCTCCTAAATGCAATCTGACATCTCATTTTTTTCTTTCATTTATTAAACAAATTATGTTCTTAAATCTTGTACTCTTAAATTTAATCCTAGTGAAAGATACAGCAATAGCACTGAGAACACAGGCTGTCCCTAGATTCAAAGATTTAGAATCTTCAAAGAGTTTTACATTTAAGATGAAGCTTTACATTACTTCAGCAAATATGTGTTCCCTAACCTGTGTTTGCTGAGGTAACAGAATTGTGGGGCTTTGGAGCAGCATTATCCTTTCCTTTGTCAACCAATTCGCTTCAGCATATGAACTCTTGTCCCTCCCCACTCTGTAAGCAGTCGGCCCGGCCTCCGCCATTTTAATAAGTAGTTCTGGATATGGCTGCTTGTGATACTAAAGATGTTCAGGCCTCTGGAGTTAAAATGGCTGTGGTATTGCCACTAGAGATCCTCTAACAGTTGCTGAGTCCCGCCTGGGAGAACCTGGCATGCATGGAATGCTGCACAGGAATGCAGAGTGATTAAGAGGCGATTGGATTTACTATCCTTTCAGCCCCAAAGGTGCCCAGTACAACAAAGGTCTCGCAGAGTCATCCCCACTTAACACATTCCTTTCCCTTCTTCCGTGATGAGATCTCCTGTCCTTGATTGAGGAGCTAATCAAATGACATAAGTATATACAGTTGTTCCTGGGAAAGTACAGTTCCCACCTAAAAACCATCAACTCAACTCCGGCGGAATTCACTAACAAACTATCCCTTTTGTACAGCGCTAGAACATGTTTTGCATTTGCTTTCACACACCCTGGCAGCTACCAATCAAGGTACTCAAACCTTTTGTCAAACCCAGGAACTGACCGTTGGAGTCTTTGTTCTAATGGCTAGGTGGGCTCTTCCACCTCAGGGAACATTTTACCTATAAAGGTAGAGCCCTGGCCTCATTCAAATCATGCATGCTTCTGGATCCATAAGCACTATTCCCTTGAGGTTTGCCCAAGCCTCTTGCTCTCTTGGCCAAGGATGCTGGCCATTCAAAGCTACTCTCTTCTCCCGCGGACTGGACCCCTCTTCAGGCTAGGTAGATATATTTGCTTCCCCTCTCTCTCTCTTCCTCTCTCTCTATTTCTGACTGAGCTTCCTAGGACACACACTCTCACTCTTTCACTCTCTCTCTGTGATTATTTTTACCCCGTAATTGTGAGTGTGTGTGCATGTCATTTGTTCTTAATAAAAGTTATTGTTGTACCTTAAGAACCAGCCTCGTTTGCTATCTTGGGAAGGGACCTGGTAGAAACTGGTGACAGATCCCTGCGGTTACCGGCCTCTTGCGTAGCCATTCTCCTTGCTAATCATTTTATTGCAAGGAGACCAGTTCTGGAAACAACTCCACCATATTACTTTATCAGCGCAGTCCTGATAAAGGATTATCCCCTTCTACCTTTGCATCTACTTCTGGACAGATTGGAGGTGGCTGATCTTGTCAGATCTCAGAAGCTAAGCAGGGTCAGCCTTGGTTAGTAATTGGATAGGAGACTTCCAAGGAAGATCAGGGCTGCAGAGCCAGGCAATGGCAAACCACCTCTATTAGTCTCTTGCCATGAAATCCCCACCAGGGGTTGCCATAAGTCAAGTATGACTTGAAGGCAGGATTTGATTCATTCATGGAGGTGGCTGAATGAGTTGTCCTTAAAATGCAGAAAGGGGAGTCAGGCTCTATTGTACCACTATACAGCTTTTGGACATGAGGCTTTCCACTTCTGGTGGTTATGTAGTTTTCCAAAGACAACTACTGCTTGTCCCTGGTGAACAGGTGAGTAACACGCTGTCCATCTTTCTGGCCTCTGAATCAGTGGGAAAATTTGCCTGTTACTCCCTCTCTTTCAGTACATGCTTATCAGTAGAATAGGGGTTCATATCAGCATTAGCAGGATTTTGGAGACAGGGGAGTGATGGTTATCCGGAAGCATAAAAGCTGTTGAGACAGAATAGTCAGGAGCTGTTGAATTTCCTAACAAATTCCACCCCTGTCAACAAATATCTTAAGAAAATGCCTATACAGATGTAGAACTACTTTAACGCATTTATTGAAGTGAATCCTGTTATTGAAACAATATTTAATTTTAAAGAAAATGTGTAACGCCACAGTCTCAAATGTTCATATTGATCGAGATGAGTAGCCACATTAGTCTGTAGCAGCAATAGCAACAGAATCCTAGAGCACTTTGAGGACTATCAGAGTTGTTGTGACATAAGAGTTCATGGACTAGAACCCTTCCGTGCTGTTACCTGAGACTGAAATAGATCCAAGGAAAATTATTCAAAAGACAATAGAACTGTATGCAGTGACCACTTTCTGCCCTGCAGGTAGATCATGGTGACTCTGGGACACCAACACTAGGTTTGTTCCAGCAGAGGGACCGTTGTGCTCCAGTACTATATGATATGGATGTTAACAGCATCAATACTTACGCCGCTTTTAAAAAATCTTTCTGCCTTCTAAAATGGTAAACAATGATTTTCTTCAGTCTTCAGTTGAATATGGTATCTTTTTCTTTTTAAAAAAACTTTCTTAAAGGGTAGACTTTGAAATATTCTCTCTTTATTAAGTGGGAACATCTGCTTATTTTATGCCAGTGTTCATCTCAGGAAATTGAATACATTATGCAGCAGCATCTATTAATTTATATGTACATAGAACGGCAAGCTCTTGTCAGGCCTTGCCAGTTGGTGTCCGTGCCCCATCATACACATAGCTAAAAACAGACAGTTTTCATTGTCATGGTCACTTCCATGTGCCCACAGAAAACAGGTAAGACACACCCCTTCAAAATGTTGTGTGATCCTCATTTCTGCTAATACAATACGCTTAGCTTATAAGGCTGTTTTCATGTTTGGTTTATTTTGAACCCTCTTCAGATGTTGGGAAATTTATATTTATGTAGTAACAAAATAAGACTACAAATTACATTTCATTGCATTTTCATATCCCACAGTGACCGTATTATAAAATTCTATATTTGAGAATTATACTGTTGCATTTTTGGAAAAACTGTGCTAAAAATATCTAGAGTAACTGTTTTGAAAGTAAACCTTTTCCCTTCTTCGCATATGAAGTGAAATTATTATGATCTCAGACATGCTACCCAGATTTAGGTCATGTACATAAATGCAGCTTAAAATTTTGTAGATTGAAGGCGTACTACTAAGATGGCTCCTTTTTCTTTCAGCATCAAGGCCATTGAAAGTCCTAACAAAGATGATGACACACAGTGGCTGACCTACTGGGTGGTGTATGGCATCTTCAGTATAGCAGAATTTTTCTCTGACATCTTTCTCTCCTGGTTCCCTTTTTACTACATGATGAAGGTTTGTTTGTTCTCACGATAGCCCGGTAAAAACAATATGGGAAATTGGAAATTCCCAGTGAGTACCAGATCACTCTTTAGAAGAATCTGTCTCTCTCGCAATGTACTACGTGTCATCTTCATTTCGATAAACAACTCTATAGATGCTGAGTGTAAGCTTGGACAGTGCATCTAAACCGAGATGGCTTCCCAAATGAAGGAGGCATTTTGTTAGTGGATCCTATTCTCAAAACCTTGGGAAATACTACCATCAAATAACAGCTTAGGTACCTTTGAAAGCTTTAGCCAAGCTTGTCCTTTGTGTATATATATGTGTTCTCTCTACAGCATACAGTGAAATTGGTCCAGTGATCCAGGTTCTGGAAGAGAAAAGGGAAAGGAATTCAGGAAGAAAAATAGGGCTTGTGTATAAGGGAGATTCTCTGGACCAAATGTCTTGGCTTCTAACTGGAACAGTGACCATGTGTGCTCATGCAGCAAAGCAGAATTGTCCTGTTTCTTACATGAATGAAATACCAAAAGAATAAAAAAAGTATAGAAAGAGAGAATATGAACATCATAGCTTTATGGAAGCTTTCCTTTATTAGTTTACCGATAAATAAATTGAAAATCACTGAAAGTAGTGAAATCCTACACTAGTAGTACCTTGCTCCAGTTGGGTCAGTATTATCTGGCATGTCTATAGAGCTGTGAACATCAGGAATCAAGAGTCTTTTAGTAAAGGTGGTCCCCTGTGCAAGCACCAATTCATTACTGACCCATGGGGGGACGTCGCATCATGACATTTTCTTGGCAAACTTGTTACGGGGTGGTTTGCCATTGCCTTCTCCAGTCATCTACACTTTACCCCCAGGAAACTGGGTACTCATTTTACTGACCTTGGAAGGATGGAAGGCTGAGTCAACCTTTTGCCGGCTATTTGAACTCAGCTTCCACCAGGATCGAACTCAGGTCATGAGCAGAGCTTGGACTGCAGTACAGCAGCTTACCACTCTGTGTCACGGGGCTCTTTATCTCATTACCAGTTTTAAATTAAGATATACACATTCTCTCACAGGCAGCCACTTTTTTAACTTGCAAAGATATGCCCACTTCCTTTCATATACGTGTGCAATATGTATCATGCAGACATGCATATTCTCTTCTGTATTTGGTGCTTGCACATGTTTTCCCTTCATCTGACAAGAGACAATTTGCATGACTTTGAAGGGTACAACAGGCCATTTTCTTCCAATGTGGACCAGTGGCTCTTGGAATAGAACGTGGCTGTGGACAAAGCAGTACTCACTAGCACAAAGTCCGGTTTGGCATCCTACTGCTCAGCATGCTTGATTCCTGTTTCTTGGGGTAATTCACTGAAGTTTCATCTTCAGATAAGTTCTGAGATGCTCACAGCAGATCTCTTTGTGCCCCTTACCAACAACACATTTAGCTGATGCAAGTCAACAGAGAGAAGGTTGATGGCAGATGATGCAGATTATAGCTGCACAGCTCCCAAGAATTCCCACAAGAGATGCAAATCAACTTATTGGATTAAGCTTGCAGGCTTTCTTAAGATGCTGCAGGCTGGAAAGTAAGAACTCTTCTGTCAGCTTCCAGACAGACAGCATTTTGTGGTCTTGTCAACCAGCTACTGTTGATTTGTTCCTAGATAAAGCAGATACCAGCAGAACTGCAGTTTAAATAAAGATGTTTGTCCACATTCACAAGGACATTCACAATAAAATATAATCACTAATGCATCTAAATATACCTGCTATGATTTCTCTCACCTTCTTCCCTTTCCTGGAAGAGGTTAAAAAATCAAAACCAGTCCTGTCTCCTCTGAGTGAGTCTCCAGCAACCAAACTAAAACAGCCACTTTTCCTCAATTGTCACTGGTGTTGTGTGGCCGTAGAATGTTCATGGGCGCAGCTCCTACTCATGACACCCTAAAGTCTGAATTGCGTTCTCTTGATTAGTCATGTGCCTTACTTAGCAAATATATGTGTGCTGTTTTTCCAGAATTACTCTGGTCACCCTAAAAAATAAACCTCTCGTCCAGTGAGAGAAGGGGGTGAGAGAACAGACTTGATAATTGCTACATATTCTTTCAGATTCATGTGTCCAAGGCCCATGTATGCTCCTGTTCTGGAGAGAAATATCTTGATTTATTTTTAAAGGAAATTGTTCACCACCTTTCCAGTTTCTGCCACCCAATATCATAATATCAGACTTTGTGACCAAGGAAATGGATTGTGCCCTCAGAACTGTATGTTAGCTAAGAATATATCTCTGCTCACCATACTTTCAATATCTATAAAATAAGGCAGAGACAAACACATTAGCTCCAAAGGCATGCAAAATGTGTGCTTTTTTTTTTTTGCATAATCAAGGCACACTGAATTTAGTTAGCTTGCAAATGTGGCCCTGCAGATTTCAAATGATCATTTTTAGCATTTAAATAGAACTTTCAAATATTTAAAGAGCTTTACTTATCATGATTTTAAAGCTTTACAAGAGGATAGGCAAGTATCGTCTTCTGTACTGCAGGTGGGATGCTGATGCTGAGGCAGAGTGGCTCACCTACGGCTTCCTAGTGCCCTCACAGCAGATATCTATGCCACTGCTGGTTGGCAGGATCACAGTCTCTGATCTTTGTTTTGTGCAGTGTGGTTTCCTGGTATGGTGTATGGCCCCAAGTCCCTCAAATGGAGCAGAGTTTCTGTACCACCGAATTATCCGCCCTTTCTTCTTGAAGCACGAGGCACGGCTGGACAGTGTAGTGAAGGATCTGAAAGACAAAGCTTCAGAGACGGCAGATACAATTACTAAAGAAGGTGAGGTGGGGGCCAACAGGTACAATTTTGTTCAAGAGCTTTCCCCACGTTAGTCTTTCGGCTGACTATGTTTGGATAGAATGGACAAGGTTGGTGGTGCTCTGAGAATTTCTTTGAGATAGATGTTACTCTAGACGTTTCCACTTGCAGTCCTCAAACCAGATTTCTCTTGTCTTCTAAGAGGTAGTATTGGGTTTGACCTGAGCAATGGAGCGGATTAAGCTCATGAGTTGCAGGGCTGTGGGTAGCCTGCAGTTCCAAGGGTGCACCACATAAGCATGGACATGGGGTTCTTGTAATGCAGTACCAATGTTTCATTTCTCACAAATGCACAAATGGTCTCCATCCCTTCAAGGTTGCAGAGAGTGGCTTTAAAATTATGTGCTATTGCCAGTGGGCTATCAGCAATACCTGGTGAAATCTCAAAAATCAAGGTGGGGAGAGACGAGAGATGAATAGTGGGGCTTAGTAGAACTTGGCAAAGGGTCATGACTCAGTGGCAGAGTATCTACTTGGTATGCAGAAGGTTCCAGGTTCAATTCCTGGGATCTCCAGCTAAAAGGATTAGGTAATAGATGGTGTGGAATACCTTGGAGAGCCTCTGTCAGTCTGAGCAGATGGTGCAGTCCTTGAAGGTCTGAATTAGTGTAAGGCAACTTCATGTGTTCATGAATTCAAGTGGCCAGAAGTGGGGCATTCTTTGCTTTGCATACTCTTTAGCCTGCCTCATGATTACTGGCCGCAGAAGAGGCTACCCAGGCATGCAAACCACATGCACAACAACTGGATTTGCATAATTTATACAGCTTGCAAAATTCAGTTTCTCTGGGTGCAGAATTTTGAATGCTGGGCATAATCCAAAAAAAAAAAAAAAAGATAATACACCAACCCTGTGCATTGGCATATCCAGAGCTGGAAGAATTTCAGGAGCTTGGTTCAAAATTTGCTTCAAAATTTGGTGTCCAGGTATGTTAATTTTCTTGTGATCTCCTTCCAAAGTCACTGTGTTAAAAATGTTGCTGCTAGCCTTCTGCAACTTTCATCTCTGATCTTGCCACTATTCCAGTAGCCTGAGGTTATTAAGCAGTGGTTGTTGTTAGACCATCATGAATTTTCTTTTCTATTTCAGCCAAAAAAGCAACAATAAATCTGTTGGGGGAGGAAAAGAAAAGCACCTAAAACTGGAAGATAAGTTTCCTCATCACTTCCCTTACACAGCTTGATGTTATTGGGGACTGTGATAGAGTAATTTGAATAATGTTGCCTTGAAAACTGTTTTTTTAATTTGATAAAGGAATATGTTCTTAAAGTTGCTTGCTCTTTTGCAGTTCCCTGTATTAAAAGTAAGCATTTTATGTCAAACCAGTGCTGTGGGTGGCATCTGAAGCTTATACAGATTAGTTTATTTGTCTCCTAAGCAAAGAAAGGTCGTTCCATAATGTCTTGTCTTGCGGTTAATGTAAACTTAAATAAAATATCTCCCAGGCTCTGACCATTATACTTTGTGCATGCAATGTCTGTTAATATTTGACTGGTTTTTGCTGTAATGTACAGTTTTATATCAAAATGTGATTATGGTGATTTTCATGCAAGTGCACATGTGCATACGCACGGAATAATGATCAGAAGGACGCATGTGTTAAGGTGTATCCTTCTCTCTATGTCCAACAGCGTTGTAAACGGTGAAGACAGGTTACAGTGTAGAACTGCTGATATTGTTTATTGTTGCACATACCACTTGTAACTTGCAGTGTTTGAGTAAATGTATCTATGGAAGTTGTCCTTCAATCACAAAGAAAAGCACTTTGCTGTTGTTGACCACACGCTGGAAAGTTGTTTCCCAGAGCTGGATGTGCTGAATGGCTGGTGATAAAGGAGAAACGAAAGAAGAGAGTGTTGCCTCAGTCCTCTCTCTGAGTCCTGTCCTACTTCATGTCACAGGGTGAGCAGTGTGGAATGTGTGTCCTGAAGGGTGGCTCCCCATTAATATTGCAGCACAGGCATACCCCAAGCTAAAGTTTCCCCACCCAACGGTACCTGGAAGTGTAGTTCTGTTTCAGAATGTGGCCTGTCAGCGTGGGTGCTCTTCAGGCTCGTCTGCTCTTTGTTCCAGGCCTTAAGCCTTAGTCTTCTATTGGAAGTAGCTGGCATAAACAGAGAACAATGGTCTTACAGAGAGTAGCTGGTAGGATTGCCTCCTGTCATGAAATGGCTGATAATACTGTTAATTGGAAAGTATTAATTTATTCCCAGATTGCTCATGAATTTCTTCTGAAGCCAGACATTTTATTTTTAAAAGCAGTTCTAACGACATATTGTTGCCTCCTGCTTGCTTTAAAATGAACCAAAAAGAGTCCCTGTGTAGAGTCCACCAATTGCTGTGCAGCTTGCCAAGACATCCCACTCCCTCAGTTCATAGAAAGAACTAAAATATTCTTCCGTGCTCTTAGTGCAGGGAACCCACAACCTCACCTCCCAGTTCTGGCCACTCCAACAACCAGGCAAACAGGATGCACTCTTGTGTGTGAGACTGAAAACTCTCCCTTTCCCAAAGGCCAGGCTTCCCAATCTCAGGTTCATTTCTGGGGTGTACCCACACATAAAGACATGAATTCCAGGCTCAGCTTAGTAAAATCTAAGTTTATTAATTAAAGAGTGTCTCAAAAAGCATGAAGCGCTCTTACTCAGGCAACAGGCATTAAAACAAGGAAGTCTTACTGTTGCTAAATATTAAAACCACCAAGTGGTTTCCATTGTCGCATATATCATCCATCCCTCAGAAAGCAAGCTTCTCTTATACTTGGTCGATCCAGCATAAGGACATGCTAAGGATGATAAAATAGCATGCAGTTTTTAGTTTCTCTCTTGCATACTTGCATCATGATGAACAACTGCTGAAGGACTAAAGAACTGGGTGAACTGAGAAGCCATCTTTTCAGGCCTCAGTGAATCACCTAGCAACTCAAGAACCAATCAGGATTAAGCCGGTAATTGGCATTCCACTATGTGAAAACTAGGGAGTTAAGCACAGAGCTCTCTGAAAGCTCTCTCTTCAAGGCCAAATTTCTCAGGAACTTAAGAGACTGTTCCATAGGTGTTTCCAATCAGCTCTGCAAACACATTCCTATGCTAGGCCTCGAACCTTACAACACTTACAACCTGAACTTAACTTCAGCCACTTCCTTCCAAAGACTTAGTCTCAGGTTAGCAACTTCCATATATCTTGTTTCGAGCAAAGGTGGATTGACAAACCCAGTCCATTTCAGTCCATGAACAAATATTTAATAACTGCCTTACCATTTCATACCACAGAGCCATCTTGGTCGGCATTCTGTTTCCACCTCTGGTCAGTTGAATGCCCTTGGTAGCTTACAAGCAAAACATGTAGAAGCTGATAACCGTTCTCTGCTGTTGGATCCCACTATGTGATAATGGAATACAGAGATTTCAGCCTTTGCTAGGAATAGTGAAGAATAGCTATTGGTAGGCCTGACCTCCACATACTGGAATGCATAATAAATGCATAATAAAGTGTGTAGAAGAGAATTTATTTCCTTTATAGTAACGATTCACACAGATGCAGCAGGCAGATTCTTGTGAAATGTTTCTGCACACTTGACAAACTCTAACATAAAAACATGGTCTATATAGCAGTGTATTGCATGTAGAGACCAGCTGTGCCCTTAAGGGATACAACCGTTGTATTATCAGACTGGGCATGCTTTATAAACTTCTGTCAAGTTCCTTCTGTTCAGTTGAAAGAGCTAGAAATCGGTGGCACTGCTGTCCACCAGAAACGCTGTACTGGGACTATCGGTCTTTCCTTGGATGGAGGCACAGCTTAGCTACTGCAGCTGCCCTAAGCAGCTGTTGCTAGTTTGCAACTGATTTCTGTCGGTCTCCTCTATGCTGCAGTGGAGCTGAAAAACACTGGAAGCTTAACTAGAAAAGAGGGTGGGTTTTACTTCTGTCAGAAAAGTGCAGCATTTAAAGCTGTCTGAGCAATTTAAAAAATGCTAACATTTACGTGCTGACCTTTTATTTCTAGTTCATTTTTATGTGCTCTGAATAAATTTTCTGTAAGTTAGTTATGCCATGGTGCCATAATGTGGTGTGTGTGTAGATTTGCAAGAATATCACAAAACTGAATGTGCAAATCAAGTGAACTTTTAAAACATAGCTGCCTTTCTTAGGGATTTTTCTTTATTGGGAGAGATTATCCAGAGCTATATGCATCTTTTTTGTTTGAGAGCCTGATGGAATACGATAGTCTTGACAGAGTTTATCCTTCACTTGCAAATAACTGCATTGGGCATGATTAAAATGTCTTTTTTTCCTTGGCAAATGTTGGAAAAGTTAGTATGTCTTAGCCAGCTTGCGCTGAAGATGTAATGTGTTTTAGGAGAACACATACAAATAAAGAATAATATCTGACTCTAACATGATGTCTAAATTTCTTCGTGGAAAACTTTCTCACTGCATTTAGCAAGATCAGAGTAATGGAATAAATTACAAAGACATTCATTTTCTCCCTGTGTCCTACTTCCAAATTCAAGTCTTCATACTTGGCCTTTTACCCTTTGCATTTGTATACTACCAAGTGGGAAGAGTACTAGTGTTACCAGACTTGGTCTCCTTGCAAACAAGGACAGCTATGCGAAAGGCCAGTAACTATGGCCTTGTCACCAATGTCTACAGAGTCCCTTCCGAAATAGCAAACGAGGCTGATGCTTAAATTAAAATAACATTTTATTAGAAAGAAAAATGCATGCACATACACACAGAAATTCGGAGATTAAATGGTCTCACATATAGAGTCCTAGGAAACTAGCCAGAAGTTATGATAGAGAGGGGAATAAGTATATATACTTACCTACTCTAGTAGTACAGTCCATGGGAGAAGAGGGTAGCTTCAAACGCCAGCATTCTCGGCCAGGAGAGCAAGAGGCTTAGGGCAAACCTCAAGGGAACAGCGTTTAGGATCCAGTACACGTGTTGGGAGAGAGAGTTAGGGAAGCAACCCTAAAGGAGAAGCCCGGAAGCATGCAGAATTTGAATGAGCCAAGGTACTACTCTTTAGAGGGTAAAACGTACCCCGAGATGTGGGAGCCCACCAAGCTGTTAGAGCAAAGACACTAACGGCCTGTTCCTGGGACCAACAAAAAGTTTGATTACCTTGATTGGTAGCTGCCACAGTGTGTGAAAGAGCACTACGCAAAGGGGTAGTTTGTTAATGAAGTCCACCAGAGCTAAGTTGATGAATTTAGTTGGGGAATGTTCCCTCCCAGGAACGAACTGTAAATCCTTACGAATGCCATTTGATTAGCTCTTCAATCAAGGACAGATCTCATCACAGAAGGAGGGAATGTGTTAAGTGGGGATGACTCTGCGAGACATTTGTTGCACTGGACTCCCCCCAGAGCTGGAGAGACTGCAGATCCAATCACTACTGATCACCCTGCATTTCTGTGCAGCAGTCCATTCATACCCGGGTGTCCCAGGTGGGACTCAGCAACTGTTAGCTGGCAATCCTCTGGCTGCAATACAAGCTGCCATTTTAAATCCAGAGGCCTTGTGATTTTATATCACAGGTAGCCATGTTAAAATTACTATTAAAGATGGTGGAGGCCGGGCCGACTGCGTACACTAAGCTGACTACTTGGTAGAGAAAGCCATACGTTCCACTTTGGGCCATGCATATGGTGACTGATCACTCAAACTAGCAAAGAAAGCCAGCTTTTCTCAAGTGAACTTAGGTCAGAAATGCTTTCACTGAAAATGACAACCATCAGGGAAAGAAAGCCCAGTGCTCACGTGCTCACCATCACAATGGGTCTAGAAAGTAGGATATGCAATATGCAAAAATGCACAAAAGTAAAGTATCGGCCTTAGGCCTGATCTAAAACAGCAGGTACTGAAACCCACAGGGCTAGTCTTTTAATTGTTCAACCTGATAGGCATGCAATGCCAGGTCTCCTGTGGTTACGAGAAGTGATTTGGGGCTTGTGAAACAAAATTTTGTTCTCCTGCCGCAGCCCATTATGACCCTTAAAATGCTACCCTCAAGAGACTGCTCAGCAGGAACAGCTCTGGCCATGAAATGGAGGGGTTGGCACTGCGTGGGAATAGATGACAAACTCATCTCCTGCTGACAGAAAATGAGGTTTGGAACCAGTGTTTTGATTACGCACCCCACATACAGCTCTCATACACTGAACTGAAAAGCTTTTGATTCAGTGGCTATCTATACTCCACACTGACTCATAAGAAGCAGAAGCAAACTGGTAAACTTTATAGGTTCCGAGAATGTGGATTTCAGTTAGTGACTAGTCTTTGGCCTGTAGTATCACTCATTTGGGACATCATCAAAGATAAATTATCTATTGAAATGGTCACTTTCTATTTAATGTTTCTCTGAAGTGTTTACTGGCTAGATTTTTAATATTTTCTAGAAAAAAAAGAGGGTTGTCTTTTTGCTTCAGCATACTAAATGAATTTTAGCTTAAAGCAAATCACTTTTACTATCCTTTAGTCGGTGCTGTTACTATTAATGCTAGTTGCTCCCATATGTACATAGCACATATTGCCCAATCCTCCTGAAACCTGATTGGGCCTGCATTTTAAGGACATTCTAGATGAATATCTGTATCAGTCTGTAGCAGCAGAAGAAAATGGAGTCCACTGGCACTTTAAAGACTAACAATTTATTCCAGCATAAACTTTCATGAGTCAACACTCACTTTCTCCAATCTAATGCCACTGGACTGCTGTCCTAATACACACCCCTGCCCCTTCTGAGAGGTTTTCCCCAAAACCAGCTCAGAGGCACAAAGCAAAGGAGCCATTGCTAGGTTCTTGTGGCTCATACGTATACGCCCAGGGCAATACCTATTGCCACTTTGGGGTCAGGAAGGAATCTTCCTTCAGGCCAGACTGGCTAGAGATCCTGGAGGTTTTTTGCCTTCCTCTAGGCCTAGAGCAGGGGTCTCTGGGAGAGGTGAGATAGCTGTAAAAATTCCTACATTGTGCAGGGGCTGGACTAGATGACCCTTCCTGTTCTATGCTTCTGTTTAAATCGGAACGGCAAGGTAAGAGGGTAGTACTGAAGCCTCTCTGACAAGTAGGTTCTATCCCAGCCTTTCTCATATTGGGTCTGGTTTACACAAAGCAGGTAGAACATACCAGTGCAACAATCATGACTTGCTTGCAAATACAGTATATTAGTCCCATGTGCCTGCTAATTTACACATTAAGGGCATTCTAGTTCATGGAAGACCCGTAAGGAGACTTAAAATGGCAATGCTGCCCCCTAGAGGAATTTTACTAAACTAGTTTGTACATAAGGTTAAAAAATTCTATTTTGATCCTTAGTCAAATCGTACAGGGGAAAAAATTAGAATGACCACATATTTTAAAGACATATTCATCTTAAAATCTTAGCAAGAGTAGTATAGCCTTCCCTTCTATCCATTACAATTTGGGTAGCCGCCTGGTTTGTCAATTGCCTAATTAGTACAATACATTAAAATAGCTCCTTAATCTAGTCAGTGTGCTAAAAATTCAGCAGATTCAACTCTGAAAGTTGTAACTATAAATCTAGCTGCAATCGCTGTACGTTGGATATCCTTAAAGATAATAAAGACGGTAATGCAGCTAATGGTGATGCTCGTCTTTCCAGAGTTGGGGGGGGGGGGGGAATGGCATATGTAAATTGGAGCAATGGCTTGAATTACTTGAAAAACATCTGATGACGTTACACCATTAAATATGATCTGCAATAGCACTGGATCATCCATTCACAGCTGAAACATGCTGCTTTGAGGGAAAGAGGCTGTTAATCGTGCACAAGACGAGAACAGGAGCAGATAAACATACTCATTTTCTTTAACAAAAATCAGTGACAAAGCTCATAATACATATGCAGGCTAGCTAGATGTGGAGTTTGTTAATATTTAAATAACATTTTGCAAGTGCTACTTTTAAGCATAATTTACCACCATATCACATATTAAAGTTGTAACTTTATTTCCAGTAACTTCAGATGCTTTAGGCTGCCCTTTGATAAATATTAAGGCACAGAGACATACTATATTTTGCAAGGCAGCCCTTTAATCCAGTAGACTTCAATATCAACCATCTTCTTTTAAGAGAGCATTTTATCCTGTATCATGCTATATACATTTATAGCAATGTAGCATTTAGGTGGTCTTTGGCTTTCTTTGTGTAGCCTTTACTTGACTTACAGCTCAAACTTTGACAGCATTTATTAAAATCAGAAATACCAGTCAGTGGAGATGTGCATGAAGTAGAAGCTTCAGTCACTTATAACACTTGGCTTCACATTAAGACAAGCTTTCTGTTAGCTTCCATGTGGGCTCAGACAGTAAATCTGTCTATCTAGCCTATTCTCAGAACGCGCAAGAGCTGCAGCTGCTTTCCATCCTGGTGTTCACTTGCATAGTATCCTTGACCAATAAATATTTGGGCAAATTAGGTAGCAGAGGAGCATGCAGACCACTTTTAAGCTACATGCATGAGCATGTAGACCACTTGTAATCTATGTTAAGAAACAGTAGTATGTTGCTGTGTTTTCCTTCTTCTTTGGGTGTTAAAATTGAAAACTTCAAAAAAAAATTAAAAAAAGAAACAGTAGTAACCATAGTCTTAAAAAAATAAGAAGGCAAATATGCTAAACCATTAGGAATATGATGATGGAAACATCAACATAAGTTCCCAGCAATTGTTTTAGGGTTACTATCAACATTTTCACACGTGGGATAAATTTCTGAGTACCACAGAATGCTGGTATTTCACTAACTGCAGCATTACAGCTCACACTGAACATGCAAGTTATATACAACTAGAACAGAGACAGATGAACACAGGATTTAAATCTTGTTATTCAGACCCATCTAGATGTAGCCAGAAATTGATCTACTGTAATGTACATTGGAGAGCCAGCTTGGTGTAGTGGTTAAGAGTGTGGGACTCTAATCTGGAGAACCCGGTTTGGTTCCCCACTCCTCCACTTGAAGTCAGCTGGGTGACCTTGGGCTAGTCACGGCTCTCTGGAGCTCTCTCAGCCCCACCCACCTCACAGGGTGTTTTGTTGTGGGGTTAATAATATTCTTTGTAAACCGCTCTGAGTGGGAATTTAGTTGTCCTGAAGAGCAGTACATAAATCAAATGTTACGCATCAGCTTAACTTACTGACTGAAAACAAACTAGTCTTCCAGCACTTCAAAGACTTAACTCATTGTTATGCTAGCAGAAGATTTCATGGATTTGAGCCCACTTCATCCAACGCAGTGAGTTCTAGTCCAAAGCATTTGCTAGCATAAAAAGGAGCTAGACTTTTAAGGTGACACAGGACCCTGATTTTGCTAACTGTCTGGAGTTTATTAAAATGATGGTTTTATTAGGTTCCAAATGGCAGGCATTTCCTTTATTTTTAAACAATAAATGAAACTCAGTTTAGAAGTGCAACATAACACTTGCCCAGCATCACTGTTACCAATATAGATTGGACTGTTCCACTAGCTTTGAGCATTAGCAGCATCCAGTTTTAAATTTTGATTTTTTTTTTACACTAAAAATAGACAAGATGCTCATTTTTCATACTCTGGATTGAAAAAGCTGATGTTCTGGCTTTCAGATCATCTGTAACACAAAATATGTAAATTATTGTTCCAGTTTGGTCATTGTCTACAAAGAAGCTTCAGCAGTTCTTGCTTGTTTTTTTCCATCTTCAGGTCAGAAGCCTCCCTGGTTATTTTGCCCCAATCCATTCATGTTCTTCTAGTGCCAGCCACTCATTTCTTCTTTTTCCCTTTGCCTTTTTTGCCCCCTTCTCCTTGCTGTAGACTTTGGTCACTACCACCCATTTTTTGTGTCCTTGTTTTCAGTTTGGGGATTGTTTCTGCTGCATAAAGCATCACTGCCTTACCTAAGGAGAAAAATAGAGCGTTTTGAACACTTCCAACATAAAACATTGCATTTATGTCCCACCATTCTATCACACAACTCAAGCCAGGGTACACACCATTCCTAGGAAGTCTCACCCACACACCTTTCAGACCAGATCTGTTTAAATCTAGGAAATTTGCTGTCAGGGAAAAGATAAAACTCTTTTTGTCATTCCTATTGCTGCCCTTATAAGGGCCAAAAATGCATCCTCAGTTTTTATGTTACATTATTATGACTCAGAGGAGTTAGCCGTGTTAGTCTGTAGTAGCAAAATCAAAAAGAGTCCAGTAGCACCTTTAAGACTAACCAATTAGTTCGGATCAGGCATCTGATGAAGAGAACTTGATTCTCGAAAGCTTATGCTACAATAAAATAAAATTGGTTAGTCTTAAAGGTGCTACTGGACTCTTTTTGATTATTATGACTGGTGGTGGTGGAAAGTGCCATCAAGTCACAGCTGACTTATAGCATTAAGTCAGGGCATTATGTCTATTAACTACATGAGAAAAGTAGGGGTTTGTTGTAAATTATCTGCATATTTTCACTGTTAGCTCGCTTAGGTAAACAGATGGACATACACATCAAATATACACCATCAATAAAGAAATGTACTATGCAATATTCCATAGAATGGTAGTTCCCCCCCCTACATAACCCTACATATTGTGTACTTCTTTCTTTAAACAGATTAGTTGTGAGAAGAATTATTAACACCTCTCTATCATTTCAACTTCCTGCTCTCCAGTACATTGATTCTATTTACTAATACTCGATCTGAAACGTAACATATACTTGCAAAAATATTTATGCATCTCCCAGGCTTCGTAAGATTTGTAGTGAAAGCATTTCTCGTGCTATTTTTTAATAAATGTTTCCACATGTGTGCATAGGTGTTCTAAATTTTCATGGTGCTTACCTTTCACAATACTAAATGTGGGGGAGGGGCACAAACCAGAACACCTTTTGTTCTGAAATCACAACATAGCCCCCTGCTTGCAAGAGGGGGAAAGTCTTGTGAAGTAATGCACATTCTTTAAAGTGGCAGCCTTATCTAACCTTACATTTCTGTTCTGCAAATTCTCTCAAAAGCTCAGGAAAACATACGTAGATTTTTCCTCCTCTATTTTAATCCTCACAACAACCATCTGAAATAGTTTAGGCAGAGAGAGAATGACAGACTTAAGGCCACCAGTGAGCTACATGGCCACGTACAGTGATTTGAACTTTGGAGTTGCTGGTCAGCACTCTAACCACTAAGCTTCACTAATACAGTTGTGAATATTTTCACCCAATTAATACACACACACACACACACACACACACACCAACCAAATAGTTACTGAAACATGGGCAGGGGCTTTTCACACAGGAACAAACTGGCTTCCAAAATTTCTTAGCTACTGTGGTATACAGAGTGTGGTTTTTTTCTAGTAATTTAAATTGAAGTACACCTACTGAAAAAAATAAAGACTCTCTCCCAGCACTCACGTGTTGGAAACTGAGGAAAACACAGATTGCCATCTTCCTGCTTCAGCTGAATCCGCACTCTGCCCCTATACTGAGCATCACGGTTCCACTCTCTGGGATACATTTTGTTTTTCTAGCATATGCGGGGGGAAATTAGGATTTTAAAAGCAAACTGTAAGTTCAAAAATACAAACAGACCCAAAATTTCTAACATAAACATCTAAAGAGTTTCACCAATTATTTTAGTAACCCTTTCAAAAGCCCTATGTAATATTCCTATATTACAGACAGTAGGTTAAAAAGTAGTTTGCCTATGGGTACCTACCAATCATAGCCGAAGTAAGACTGAAGAAGGAATTTTCACCTTAAAGCTCCCTCTCTTAATAATTATGCTACAGTACAGCACCCTCCCTCCCCAAAAGATCTATGGCTCTTTTGGTTTTATAGCTATGATGATATGCTTTGGACTTCAGTATGTACGTTCTTACTACAACTGTCTACCTTTTTAGTTCCAAAAATTGTTAAATTGCATAGGAAATACAGGAATCCTTATTACCTCCAAAAGAACATTAAGTCCAGCTGCTGCACATACATCTTGGATTTCTGTAGATGTAGGATTTTCAACAGCCTAAAAGATATTTTGAGTAACTTTTTTATTTCAGAAAGGACCTGTTGCATCACCTGAATTTTCGGTTTCAGATATTGGGGCAGACTGAAAGGCCAAACCAGCCCCGGAAAAGGGCCATGCACACTCCTATCACCACAGGAGAACCAAAGAGCCAGCTGCAGAGAAAGGAGGAGCCACCTTGCTCCTCGCTGCCAACTGCACTGGACCTGGGCAGGCACAGGGAGATCAGGCATCCCTTCCGGCTAGCATAGGTGAAGCCAGGCACTGCCATGCTCACACTTTTCCTTACTTATAACCTCAACGAGTGACTTTCTAGAAATCACTGCTGTAGTGATTTCCACTAACTTAGATGGCTTTAAAAAGGACTAGATGCATTCATAAGGATTAGGACCATCACTAGCTATTAGCCATAATGATTAAATAGATCCTTCATGTTCAGAGGCCGTAAATTTCTGAATAAGAGTGCTGGCCTTGGCATTTATGCCAAATAAGATGCTGGATCCTTCATCCAATTCAGCAGAGATGCTCTTATGCACTAGATGTTTTTATTCATAAATGTGACTGTATAAAAATATGCATACTGAACAACTTAGTAAATACTATTTAAGTGGCATAAAAATATTTTTAATAGATTTCATATAGTGGCAGGAATCCGTGTTCTGCACTGAGATGTGTTTTCACAACCAGTGACACAGATATGTTACCAAGGCTTTTGGAAATAAATGAATATTTACAGTCATTTGGCTACTTCTGCATCTCTTTTCAAGTTATTTTTATTTTTCAATAAGGTTCCCTCAAATCCCACAATTACTTTATCAAGAGAAATTCTTCTTCCTTCTGCTATTGTCTTCTTGTTATTTATGTAGGCTGGATATATACAAATGAACCTAAACAAAGCAAAGAAAGTTTTCAAGTTGTTACACAACATAAATAGAAAAATATTCATTATTCCCAACCACAGGGCCAGAGCTGAGACTCAACAAATTAAGCTGGCTGAAATAGACAGCTACAAGTACCCCCAAAAAAGTTCTGACCCAGAGACTTTCCGACTAATAGCTCAAGTTACAATCCTATGAGCATTTACTTTGAAGTAAGTGCTATTAAACAAAGTGAGACTTACTTCTAAATAAATATGCACAAGACTGGATCACTTAACCACATCAAAGCTCTAAAAACTGAAAGCGCTGCTGAGAAAACTCCAAAGCGACCACCGGTCCTGGACTCAGCGGGGAAAACACCAAGTCTGCCCACTCCTTTCTAGGACCCGCCTATTCTGTAATCCCACGCATAACAGAACTAGGGGGCAAACAAAGCATCACAAAAGCACTGAGCAAGCTTTTGAGACGATTCTTCTTCAGGCTGGATGTCCAGTGCAGCAGAAGGGAGAGAGAGAAAAGAAGCAGAAAAAAAGATGCTTCGGGGCATGACGGAGAGGCCCTTGATCTGCAGACTGGAAACGTGGCAGAGTTAATTGTGCCAGGCGGTGCTGGGTACAAAACAGTTTTCAAGGTGTACCACAGACCGCTGAAACAAAAGGAAGAAGTAAATTTAATTCCAGCGGTTCTTCCTCCAGACAGTAAATGTCACTACCCCATACCTCCCCAGCACGGGACCCCTGCAATGCAGCGAGAGAAGAAACTACCAGCAGAACTCATGTTAGCGCACAGGCGAGACAAACCAATGCTCTTAATTACCCTCCCCTGGATCACTCGCTCCCCAGTAACAGGCATGCAGGCTGCAGCCTCCAGGCAGAAAGGAAAGCGCCAGAACCGAAGCCCTCAGAGCGTCACTACCCTCCCCCGGTTACCGAGACTTGTCGGTGGGCAGCGAGGTCGCAGGCCAAGCCATGGCCTCGGCACACCACAGCCCCCTCCCTGTATCTGGAGCGCCACGGAGCAGGCGGGCTCGGGGCAGGAGAAACGCAACCGGAGATCCCGCTCCTCATCGACGATGTTGCCTTATGCCATTGGGTCCCTTAACTGTCACTCAAAAGGACAGCGCGTACAGCACGAAAGTGGTTCTTTCCCATTACCGGAAGGGCTGAGTTGAAAAAGCGGGTCAGCTATCGCGAGAAGTGAAATCTTCGCTAAGAGAGGCTAAGGAAGTGGTTTCTGTTGGATGAGAAGAGCGGGGGCTTTTATTTCCGTGTGCGCATGTGTGCTGGGATAGGTGAGTCTAGGCGGAAACAGCTGTACGAGAGAGGGCGGGGCTGTTGTGTGGTAAGACAGAAATTCGGAATTTAAAAGTTTCCGTGGTAAGGCGCGTTAAAGTCACACAATCATATTCCGTTTTTCCGTTTTCAAGCAGAGGAAGATTGGTCGTTTACTTTACCTGGAAAAGTTCTGGTGGGCTGTTGCCTCGAACCCCCTAACTGCTGCGGTAGGACTCCTGGGAGAAAGCATCATGGTGCCTGGCTTCACCCTGTGTTGGCCTAGGCCCGAGATTGCTGGCAAGGAAGTGGCTGTGCACAGGGCAATGTGGCTAATAAGCACAGGGACGGCATTGCCTTTAGCTGGACCAGGCCCAGTGTAGCCAGTGTAGATGAGCAGCAGCCCTTGATCTGGTGCTGCCAGCCCAGGTGGTGGCTGGAGATCTCCCAGAATTACAACTGATCTCCAGGTGACAGATATCCGTTTCCCTGGCTGCTTTGGAGGGTGGACTCTATGGTATTACACCATTCTGAGGCCTCTCCCCTCCCCAAACCCTGCCCTCTCCAGGCTCCACCCCCAAAATCTCCAGGAACTCATTTAAATAATTTCTCTTGGAATGGACTCAAAGGATGGCCATCGGAGATCAACTATCTCCAGAATGGGAACTATCTTGTGGGGTTCCACAGGGTGCAATCTTATCTCCCATGTTATTAAACCTCTGCATAAAACCTTTAGAAGAACTCATTTGCAGCTATGGAGTTGGATGTCATCAACATGCAGATGACACCCAACTCTACATCTCACTATCCAGGTCTCCGCAGGATGCAGTGGAAATCTTAGATCACTGCCTGACAGCCGTGGTGAAATAGTTGAAAAACAACCAGTTGAAATTGAACCCAAACAAGACTGAAGTGATGCTTGTTGGGAAAGCAGAGATCTTGGAGAACATTGTACTCCCCACTTTTGATGCAGTTCGTCTGACCCTTGCAGACTCGATTAAGAGCCTAGGGGTTATACTGGATCCAGCACTTTTGCTAGAAAAACAAGTTAAGAAACCACAAACAGAAATGATACCGGTGTATACGAACTACAAGGTTCCACAGTCTTCTTAGGGAAATTTTTCTATTTATAATCCTTTAAAGTGCAAGGTGCTCATATTGTGCATACACAAAATAAATAAACCCATGAAGAACAATTAACATGCAAACCAATTCAACTAGTAAAGTACAGACACATACAATTAGGTCCAACTGGTAAAGTTCAAAGGTCCATGAGCATATAGGAAGAAAATTTTCCAGTATATTGCACGATTGCCAAAGCGGTGGCCTCCAAATCCAAAGATCAGCGTAGGTGCTGTAGCTGAGCGTTTCTTCAGCTACGGGTTTTAGCCAGCAAGTTTCCAATACCCGTTTCGTAATTCCAACTTCCTCAGGCAATAATATCTATTGGACTGTAAAAAGATTTATACAAATGTTTCCTAAAATTTATAAATTATACAAATATTGAAAGTGTTACGTTTACAATACTCACTGGTCACCAAAATCTTTCGCTCATGACTCAGTCAGTTGATACAGACGGAACAATGCCGTAATGGGAGCCAAACCAATTACCATATATCCACTAGTATTTAAAGGTACAGTACAACATTAACATATTGACAAATGATGATGGTGTAAAACAATTGACAACACAAATCACAGGACAAATCCATTTTGTTATTCATTATACAATATCCAGCAATTAATGGCAATAGTAGCAACAGTCAGAATCAATCCTCATTACAAATAACAGGACAAATCTATTGCATTATTCAGACCCATGGGGTGTAGGCTGTTAAGTCGGTAAATCCAATATGTCTCTAATTGCAGAAGGTGTTTTTCGTGATCAGTTTGTTTCGATGTATCTACTGCCCCCACTACTGATATCCTGAGTTCCTTTAAGATGCTATGCTTGTGTAAAAAATTTTCAACCAAAGGAGCTTCTAAGATTTTATTTTTAATGCGGGAGAAGTGTTCTTGAACCCTTACTTTTAATGTCCGGGTTGTACTTCCCACATAAATCAAAGGGCAACTGCATTGTATAATATACACTACGTGGGAGGTCCTACAAGTTGAAAAAGTTTTTGAATACAGAGGACGCCCCGTAATTCGGTCAATTATATCTGACAATTTAACAAAGCAGCAGCAAAAATGCTTATTACAACCTCACTATAACCTGGAAGATGGCTTCTTGACATGGCTGACCTGGCCACTTGGATCCATTCTATGGTAACATCAGGGCTTGACTATTGTAATGCTCTATACATAGGTCTCCCATCTAAGTTAACTAGGAGGCTCCAATTAGTACAAAATGCTGCAACTTGACTGTTATCAGGTTGGAGCAAGAACATTAACATCACTCCCATCCTACAGTCGCTCCATTGGCTACCCATCAGTTACTGTTCTCAGTTCAAGGTACTGGTTATTACATACAAAGTTCTTCATGGCTTTGGTCCAACATACCTACAGGAACGCCTCCCTCCCTATGTTCCTCCATGGCAGCTGCGCTTATCTGAACAGGGTCTCCTGCAGGTGCCAGGCTGCACACAGGTGAAGTCGGCAGCAGCCGGTACACGGGCTTTCTCTGTGGTGGCCTCATCCTGTGGAATGACCTGCCTGAGGAAGTCAGAAGACCCCCACTCTCCTGGCTTTTCATAAATGATGCAAAACCGAACTATTCAAAAAGGCTTTTTACTCAAATAGGAGGTCTGTATTGTAGGGAAGGGGTCTCAGATGTTTCGCTAATGAGTTAGGGACCATAGACTTCATCACTATATTGCCTTACATATTAACTGCTGCTTTAAATATGTACTCCTATGTACCACCAGTACTCCGTGTTGTCTAAAGTTAGTCCTAGAATTGATTATGTTCTGCTACAGTATTTTTTCTACTCTGTATTGGATTCTTGCTAATACTGTGTCTTTTAAACTTGTATCTATTTACCCTATGGTATTGTTTATGAAATGTCCTTGATACTGTATTGAAATGTACTTGATACTGATTGTATTAATCTCATACTGTGTACTCTGCCTTGAGTCTCAGTGAGAAAGGCAGACTATAAATGACAAATAAAAATAAATAAATAAAAATAAATATTAAACAACCTAGATTGAACTACCCAATAGGATAATATTTAAAGTAACAAATAGTACATGTAGATAGTACATATGGATAGTAGCACACAGTAGTAAAGTCTATGGTCCCTATCTCTTTACTGATGCATATCTTTGAGACCACTTTCTTACAGTACAGCCTTCCTGTCTTGAGTAAAAAGCCCTCTTAAATAATTCAGTTTTGCATCATTTGCAGAAATTCAGGAGAGTTGGAGCTCTCCTGACCTCTTCAGGCAAGCTGTTTTAAAATTACATGACCATGGAACACACATGCAATTATAAAATGATAAATACCTTTTGTACCAGAAACCATGTTTTTATTTTTATAAAAATATTTCTATCTTGTCTTCCCACACATCAAGGGCAGTCAAAATGGCTAACATGTAATCAATAAAAGGAGGGTAGCCGTGTTAGTCAGCAGTAGAATATCAAGATTCGAGTCCAGGAGCACCTATACCCTGGAAATCTTTTTGGACTTTAAGGTGCTACTGTACTTGAATCTTGCAATAAAAATAATGTAATTCATCACGAAGAAACAGTAAGAGCAGCATAAAGGAAAACAAAAGTAGGAAACAGAATTACAGCAGTAGAACATATAGCAGCAAACTCACTTGCCAAAAGTATACCTAAAGAAGCTGTATGGGAGAACCCACAGCACTCCTAGAACAGGAAGTTTCAGAGACTCCTCCAACAACCCAGAAATCTCTAGCCCATGTGTCTAACAATATAGTCCTATGCAAAGCTTTGACTCTCAGAATCTCATACTCGGGAAATCTAGTTGACATTTAAGGTGCTACTGGACTTGGATCTTCTACTTCTATAGAAATTACTCCATTGACCAAGAGCCACTCTGTTTTGTTTGGCTTAAACTTCAGGCTGCTAGCTTCAATCCATTCTATCACTGATCTCAGGCAACAGTTTTATTCCACAGTCACCTTGGAATCCAATTAAAATGTTGTTTTTGGTATGATCAGCATATTGATGACATTGTATCCCAGGTCTCAAGATGTCTCCCTGTACTTTTATGATAAATAACAAAGAGTACAAGATGGACCCCTATGGAATTGCAGAGATTGAGGACCATGAAGCAAAGTGCCCCCAGTACCACTTTATTTTATCAAAAACAGGACCGTACCAACCAATATATTTCATTTAGGTAATATTTAATAGTGGTTTCAACCCTTCTTCCCCCAAAGAATATCATTTTTATGGCAGATATTGTCATTTGATTGAACACATTGGGATGTATTTCCCCTTTCATTTACCAGGAATTTTTGAGCGGGTCCCCCATACAATATAGCACCATGCCAAGAGAAGAAATATTTGAGACTGAGTGAAAGATCAGATAGATCTAATAAAGACTTTTTATCCATATTCGACATTCCCTTCCAACGGGTAGCTATTGATATGTTGGGGCTGCTACCTAACAAGGCCCCAAGGAGGAAGCAATACATTCTGACTGTGGTTGACTATGCTACCCACAGGCCAGAAGCGGTAGCACTTAGCCGTATTGATGCCAACACTATTTGTCAAGCCCTCACAGATGTTTGCCAGGGTAGACTAGCCTTTAGAGGTTTTCATGGATGCTAGGACTAATTACCTTTCAGGCATGATGGAGAAACTGTGGAGTCATCATGGAATCTGGCACCTGGTAACTCTTCCATACCACCACCAATCGAATGGCTTATTGGAAAGGTTCTATGGAACTCTGAGGGAAATGATTAAGAGGTTTGTTGCTGCCCATTCAAATAATTGGGATTTAGCTCTACAACAGTTGCTCTTTGCATACAGGGCTGTCCCACACCCTAGTTTGGGATTCTTCCCCTTTGAACTGATTTATGGAAGGGAGGCACGTGGACCCCTGGAACTGGTGTGACACCATTGGGAGGACACAATACCTTCTCTAGGGATGAATGTTTTGGACTTCGTTGATAAGCTTCAGAATCATTTAAGAGAGGCTCTGACCGTAGGTCATGCTCACTTGGAGGAGTCACAACAAAAACAGAAGGCTTGGCATGACCAGGTGATCTGGTAATGGTTTTAAAACCAGTGAAGGCTAATAAACCAGTGGCTAATAAACCAGTGAAGGCTAATAAAATGGAAGCCACCTGGGAGGGACTGTTCCAAATTAAGAATCACCTGGGAGAGAGATGAAGTATTTGGTTGAGTTCTCAGACACGAATCTCCTACCCTAAGTTCACCATGCCAATGCCTTGAAGCCATACTACTCACAAAAAGCCATTGTTTGCCACATCATCCCAGAATTGGCTGAGAGTTTTGGGAACTCCAATGAAATGTGTGCAGGAACTCGTGGTGAAGGCAGGGTAGAGGAGATTACCTTCTCCCTCTTATTGTCTAAGGACCAGCAGGAAGAAGTTAGGCACCTGTGTATTGAATTTGCTGAACAGTTCTCTGCCCTGCCTGGTCATTCCAAAATTGTAATACACTATATTTTCATGGGGGATGAGCCCCCTGTGGAAGAACAGGCCCGTAGGATTCCACATACCCAGTGGCAGGCCTTTGAGAAAGAATTAAGTGAGATGTTGGCAATGGGAATAATCAGATTGAGCGTGCTTGGGCATCACTGGTGGTGCTGGTCAGCAAACCCAATGGGGAGGTCCGTTTTCACAGGTATTATAGATGTCTCAACAAGATAACCCAACTGGACCTATACCCCATGCTTCATATAGATGATTTGTTAGACCAATTAGCCCCAGCTATGTACATCTCCACCTTTGACCTCACCAGAGGCTATTGGCAGCTAGAGCTCGATGAACAGTTGAAAGAGCGTTCTGCCTTTGTGACACATAAAGTACTTTATGAATTTAATGTTTTGCCATTTTAGCTTCAAAATGTACTCACCACCTTCCAGAGGGACATCAACAAGCTCCCGAAGGGGTTGGAGGATTTTGCTGTTGCATACTTGGACGATGTTGCTCTATTTTCCCTGATGTGGGAACAACATTTGGTGCACCTGCAAACGGTCTTGGAAAGCTGGATTTACTTTGAAGGCCAAGAAATGCCAAGTTTGCCTCAACCAAGTTACATACCTTGGACCCAAAGTAGGACAAGGGACCATTTCTCCTGGACAAGCCAAAGTTGAGGCCATTCAATGTTAGAGCGAGTGTAAAATAACGCTGCGGAATAAACGCTGAGCTGATTAGAGAGGCAAAAGCTTTATTTGAGGAAGTTATTTTACACTCAGTCTAACAGGGTTATGGGCCCAGAGGCAATTAACGCAAGCTGAAGTTAAGAGAGAGCAATAAAACTTGCCATAGCCGCAGGCTAAAGTACAGAGGGCAGACAATAGAGGAAAGATGGCCGACTCCTACAGTGCACAGCAGGGGTTCCAGGTCGACCGACTAGGTGACGGGAGAAACTATGATCTCTGGGCAGAACGGATTAAGGCGCACCTCATACAATTGGACGTCTGGTCTGCGGTAACAGATGAAAAACCGACAGGAAACCAACAGAATGAAGCCAAATGGATAAAGCAGGATAATAAGGCAAGATCTATTATCATTAATGCTTTAAGTGATAAACAATTGTTAAGAGTTATTCATGAGCCCACGGCGGGACAAATGTGGAAGTCTCTTCTACAAATAAACCGGCAAGAATCAATTAAAACTAAAATCTTGCTATTGAGACAATTGTATCGAATTCAGATGCAGCCCCAGCAACAACTAAAAGACCATATTGCAAATTTCATGGAATTAACACAGAAATTAAGATCCCTTGGAAAGGAGATCCAGGATGAGGATTTAGCTATAATTCTGTTAAGCAGCCTTCCTCAATCTTATGCAAGCATTGTGCATGTTTTGGAAATGAGAGAAAGTCTAAGCTTAAACTATGTACTTGCAAGATTGCAAGAAGAAAGTTTCAACAGACAAACTTATAAAAATGAGCCCAAAGAGGTTGCTTTAAGAGTCAGTTCAAGAAATGATTCGTTCTGCAGCATCTACAGAAAAAGAGGGCATTTAAAGGAAGACTGTCGCTTTCGTGATTCACAGAGAGTGAGCAAACCGCCACGAGGGACGGAAACAAAAGCCTTTAGGAATGCAGATAGAGTTAATAGCTCACCGAATTCCGCTAGCCTAACGAGGGGAAAATTGAACAAGGACTGTTTAAATGTTGGTAAAAATGATCAAAGTATATGCAAATGGGCAATTGACAGTGCATGCACTAACCATCTATGCAACGAGGAAAAACTTTTTGATGAGATGAATACATGTCATGAAAAATTGTATACTGCAAATGGAGAAGCTTTAACAGCTCGGGGACAAGGGACCGAATCTGCATGTTGTGCGCTACCCAGTGGCCAAACTAGAGAAGTGCAGATTGCTGATTGTCTCTACATACCTGAACTTAAAACTAACTTGTTATCTGTATCTATGATGGCAAAAAAGGGCATTGAGACTGTATTCAAAGGAGAGAAATGTTTTATTAGCAATGAAGGTGAATTAATTGCACAAGGCACATTAAAGGATGGCCTGTATATGCTGGATTGCTCTGAAGGGGCAGTGAATTTAATTGAAAAGTGTACTCACAAGAATTGTACTAATCTTATCCATAGAAGGCTTGGACATGCTAATATGGATTATATATATCAGCTTGAAAGGCAGAATCTGACTAATGATTTGCAAATGAGAAAATGTCCTGATGCAGAGAAATGTGTTTGCTGTATTCAAGCCAAAGGCACAAGACCTTCTTTCACCAAGCAGAGTGAGAAGCAAACCACAAGACCACTGGAGCTGATTCACAGTGATGTCTGTGGACCCATGGGAACAGTAACACCCAGTGGAAGTAAGTACTTTCTGACTTTTACTGATGATTTTTCAAGATTTACTGTGATTTACCTACTCAAAGAAAAGAGCCAAGTACTGGAAAAATTCAAGGTGTACCTAGCAATGGTGCAGAACAGATTCCAGAGAAAACCAATGGCTATCCACACAGACAATGGAGGCGAGTACGTGGGGAAGGAGATGACAAGCTTCCTAGCAGCTGAAGGAATAGAGCATCACCTGACCGTGCCATACACCCCCAAACTCAACGGGATCACGGAGAGGAAAAATCGTTCTCTCACAGAAATGTGCAAAAGCATGCTGCAAGAAGCACAGCTACCTCAAAAATATTGGGGAGAAGCTATCAACACTGCTGCCTATCTGCAGAACATGCTACCTACAAAGGGTGCAAGCAGCACACCATTTGAACTGTGGTACAACCGCAAGCCCAATGTAAGGCATTTGAGAGTGTTTGGATCAAAGGCCTACACTTATGTTCCGAAGGAGAAGAGATCTAAGATGGATCTGAGAATAGAAGAAAGCATATTTGTTGGATATGCACTGGGATGCAAGGGATATCGAATCCTCAACCCAGAGACAGACACGGTGAAGATCTACCATGTGGTGTACATTGATGAAAAGGAGAAGGCAAGCAAGCCTGACACCAGAGAATCTACACCAAAGGAAGCTGATGCAGCACAGCAGCCAGAAATTGTGCAACTCTGGGACCTGACTGAGACGCAAGAGACACCTGCAGAGCCCACAGGAAGAGAAGGGGAAGCAGAGCCAAGTGTCAAACGCTCAGACAGAACAAACAAAGGAGTTCCACAACTGAAATTCTCTTACCTGGCAAAAACAGAAGCTGTACCAGAACCTTCTAGCTGGGAAGACTATGATGAAACCTTTGCACCAGTAGTGAAACACACTTCAGTAAGAACACTACTGAGCATAGCAGCCGCAAGGAAGATGCATGTGGAGCATCTGGATGTGAAAACTGCTTTTCTTCACAGAGAGCTGGAAGAAGACGTGTATATGACACAGCCTCCTGGATTTGAACAGTCCAAAGACAGAGGACTTGTATGCAAACTGCAGAAGAGCATTTATGGACTGAAACAGGCTGCAAGGGCCTGGAATCAGAAACTGAACCAAATGCTCATCAAAGAAGGATTCAAGCAAGGCGGGGCAGAACGCTGCCTGTACTCAAGAAAGAAAGACAACGAATGGACTTTTATTCTGATTTATGTAGATGATCTTCTCCTTTGTTATGAGGATCAACAAGATTGTGTGAAATAATTCAGCACCTGAACCAAGAGGTTGAAGTAAATCATCTTGGAAATGTCAGTTTTTACCTTGGCGTTCAAATAGAGCGAGAGGAAGATGGAAGCTATCTTCTCAATCAAAAGCAAAAGATCATGGATTTCCTAGACTACATGGATATGAAAGATGGAAAACCAACATGTACTCCAATGGAAACAGATTTCCTGAAACAAAATGGAAACAATGAACCTCTGAGAAACATCAAAGTGTACAGAGAAGCAATTGGAAAACTGCTCTACATAAGTACAGTAACCAGACCTGACATAGCAGCAGCAGTTGGAATACTGTGCAGGAAAAGTGCATCACCAAGTGTGAATGACTGGCAAGCAGTCAAAAGACTGGCAAGATACCTGAGAGGTACTGCACAACTGAAACTCAAGCTACCAGCAAGCAACAATCCCAGACTAGTGGGATTCATGGATGCTGACTGGGCAGAAGACATAACAGACAGAAAGTCTACCAGTGGACGAGTATTCTTTTATGGTGGAGGATCAATCAGTTGGTCAAGCAGAAAGCAAGACCTTGTAGCGGCATCAACTACAGAAGCTGAATACATATCAGCAGCAGAAGCATGCCAAGAACTCAAGTGGATTCTACAACTGTTAGAAGACTTTGGGATAGATGAACCCAAACCTATACAACTCTTTGAAGATAATCAATCTTGCATAAAGCTTGCAAATACAGAAAGAATTGGATCAAGAACCAAGCACATTGACATAAAGAATCACATTGTGAGAAATATGCAAGAAGAAGGGCTTGTTGAGCTACAGTACTGCCCTACAGAAGAAATGATAGCAGACATCCTCACCAAGCCACTTGCCAAAGAGAAATTTCAAAGTCTACGTGAAAGATTGAACTTTGTGGACTTTGTACACTAGACATTGAGAAGGGGTGTTAGAAATAGCAATGTCTGGTGTACTGCAGCAGCGAGAAGGAAGAAGAGCCTACCATGCAGGGGGCAGCAAGGATCACTTAGTTAGGACAGTGAGAGCAGCATCTCTCTTGTTTCCTGGGGGTCATTTCCTTGTCTTGTCTCCTATTGGGCTAAGCAGGGCAATATCCTGCTTCTTCTCTCTCCTGCCACACTTCTTCTCTCTCTCTGCAAGATTTAGTCAGATAGCTAGGGTCTCTCTCTCTCCCTCTTTCCCTCAAGTATGTAACTTCCTCAAATAAAGCTTTTGCCTCTCTAATCAGCTCAGCGTTTATTCCGCAGCGTTATTTTACACTTGCTCTAACATTCAGGACTGGCCTGTACCCAGAACAAAGAGAGAAGTCCAGTCCTACCTGGGGTTGGCTGGATATTACCAGAAGTTTCTGCATAACTACAGTCAGTTAGCATTGCTGCTAACAGATCTCATTAGAAGGAAAAGGCCTAAGAAGATACAATGGACAGCACAATGTCAGCAGGCTTTCGAGGAGCCTCATCACCTCATCACCCTCATCGCCTTTCCAATTCTAACGGCTCCAGACTTTAATAAACCCTTCGTCCTCACAACCAATGCTTCTGACCGTGAAGTGGGGGCAGTGTTATCTCAAGAGGGACCAGATCAGGAGCAACACCCAGTTCCTTTCCTTAGCAAGAAACTTACTGAGCAGGAAGCAGGTTGGGGAATTATGGAAAAGGAATGTTATGCTATTGTATTTCCTTTTGGAAAACTCTGGCCTTACTTGTGGGGTTTCCTGCTTTGAACTGATCATTCTCCTCTCCAGTGGCTCCAGACCACCAAGCTTACCAACCCAAAGCTCCTATGATGGAGCCTAGTCATGCAAGACTTTGATTTCGAGATTGAGCACATCACAGGATCTGGGAATAAAGTAGCTGATGTTCTATCCCATAGAGTCTGTGATGATTAGTTATCTTGCTGTATATAGATATTTTCTATCTTTTCACTACTACAGTGTTTATCGATGTTTTCCACTTGGTTCTATTTTAATGGGTTACAGAGCTTGTGTATTAAGTTTTAGATGGCTAAAAGAGCAACCTGCAGCTTAGTTGTAGACTTCATCGATGGGGATCCAGATAGCCAGACCCCATGATTTGGTCTAGTGTGTGTGTGGGTGTGTGTTATGAGTGGGCCTAGTGAGGCCTAGTGGCTCTGGGGAATCCTGCACTAAAGTAACTGCAGGGCCTACATTTGCCAAGTTCCCTTTGGCCACTGTAATTGGGTAAGAGGGGATTCTGAGGGGAAAATTGCATCAATAGGAAAGGAGGGAGATGGTGCCTGAGAGAAGGGATAAAAGGCCTCACCACAGGGGGAGGGTGTTCACTCCTAGGGAGCAGAGCTGAGGAGAGGCTGCTGTAGACAGAGTGATCCCTCATCCAGAAGGGGTGAGACAGTTGGAAGCCAGCCACAGTTAAGAACAGTCTAGTTAGATGCATTCGGGTGTGTTAGTTTGTTTATTCATCAACCTTTACTATTCTCTTTATTTTACAAAATTTGAACACCAGTTATTAAGGAACCTTTTAAATAAAGTTCTTTATTATTCTGCCTGGGTCCTCACGCCTCATTTGGTCACATAATATATCAAACCTACGGGGAAAGAGTAAACAGAAGGGGTCGGTTGCGTGCTCTGGGCCCTTCTGAGGAAACCTATACCAGAGTTGTGGCAGCCTATAGCGAGCTTCCCTGTGCCTCAGCCAGCAGCTGTGACGACACTGAAAACCCTTGGGGAAGTGATGCTTAGGCAGCAGCAACCAGCGGTTACAAATCCTCTCATGACAACCCGCCAGGAAAGCTGTAGTCAGGCTGACAAGACTGGACCACCAAAATGTTCCTGTGTTGGCAGGGCAAGGAATTGCTTAACACTGTAGGTTTGTCTTTGTTAAAATGTCCTGTGATAGCATAAAAAATATAGCTTGTTCTATTGTTGATGACCAATCACTCTTCCCACTTTTGAGAAAAAATACACAAATGATGGTTACTGAACAGGAAAATTTTTATTAACAATTTAACTCTGTTCAATTTTCAGAAACAACAAGAAGTAAAACTACTTTTAAAAGAACTATAATAGCAATCCTGGTGATGGGTCCTGCCCATGAGATTTTTTCCCCACCACATCCCTCCCTTTTTCCCTGTCCCTCTGTTCCAGGTTCTGTAGCTGATGGCTGTTTCTGGCCACCTTGGACTCTGGTTTTGTCATCTGACTTTGGAATTTGTTCACTGAAAAGGAAGAGCTTGTTTAGAAACTAATACCTTTTTTAAAAAAAAGAAATTGTATTTTAAAAGAACAGATATAGCAATAGAAAGTGCATAAAAACTTTTACAAACACTACATTTAAAATTAGATTAAATTAATAGAAAGAAAATCAGAATATATAATAATGAAACTTAATTGTGTAATAGCTCTTCTTCCCTCTCCTTGGTTACTTATACATACATACTTTAATACCAACTATTTTAGTTAATCATTTCTCCGTGTTTTATCTTCTTATTTTTCTATCAAGTTACTTTAATTAATCTTAATTTTAGTCGAAGTAGTCAAAGAAATCCTTTCATTTCCCCCCAAATTCAACGATTGGTCTATCATGTACATAAGTAGTTAATTTACAGTGCAATCCTAACCCCCCAGGCAGTGCCATCACTCGTGCGCCAGTCTAGATGGGGCAGTGCTGGCTGGCACCCTATTGACTTATGCAGGATAGCCCTGCTGGTGCCCGAGCATGGCAAGTCAAAATGCAGCAGCAAGCCGTTTCGGGTTTTGAGTTTCAGATATCGTTTCGGGTTGTTTTGGGTTTTCGGAAATGCATTTCAATGCATTTCAATGGGAAAAAGCCTCCCCAGGCTTCCCAGAAGCCTGGGGAAGGCATTTTCCCATCAAATCAAACCAAAATTGGTGGGGACCTTCCTCTAACTCCCCTCTAACAACCCCCCAAGTTTCAGAAAGTTTGGACTTTGGGGGGGCAAGTTATGGCCTCCCAAAACAGGTCCCCCTATCCTCGCCTAAAAGGGAAAGGTTTTTGCTTGCTGCTGCTGATCTCTTATGTTGTGGATGCTGCTGCTGATCTCCATGTTTCCTATGGGGGGGAAATGAAGAGGCAGCCATGCAGGCTTGTCTTGCCAGGGGTGGCATTTTGCACCCCTGTAGAGAAAAGATCACCTACTTTGGGAGGCCATGAAATGCCCCCCCCAAGGGGGAGCAGGCTGAGCTTTGGTGGGGGGTGGGAGGAAAGGTAGGAGAAGGGCCCCTGAGGGTTGGGGGCATTTTGCATGCAAAATGTGCCACCCCTAGCAAGACAAGCCTGCCTCTTCATTTTCCCCCCATAGGAAACATGGAGATCAGCAGCAGCATCCACAACGTAAGAGATCAGCAGCAGCAAGCAAAAACCTTTCCCCTTTAGGCGAGGATAGGGGGACATGTTTTGGGGGGCCATAACTTGGCCCCCCAAAGTCCAATCTTTCTGAAACTTGGGGGGTTGTTAGAGGGGAGTTAGAGTAAGGTCTCCACCAAGTTTGGCTTGATTCAGTGGGAAAATGCCTCCCCCAGGCTTCCAGGAAGCCTGGGGGAGGCTGGGGGAGGCTTTTCCCCATTGAAATGCATTACTAAAACAAGCTGAAATACCGAAACGTTTCGGAAATCGCTGTTTCGGATTACCCGAAACGTTTCTGAAACGTTTTTGAGGTATCATATACCCGAATTGCACACTCCCTAACCCTGACACATCAGGGCACATACCTGCTTTCCATTTTGCTGCATATAGCACACTTGCTGCTGTCACCATGTAATGAAAAAGGTCTGTCTGTTCTTTTCTGACATTATTTGGTAAAATGTTTAATAGCATATTTTTTGGATTTAGCTCATATCTGAGCTTGAAAATCTTCTGCATCTCTTCATGTATCTTTATCCAATATTTTCACACTTAATTACATGTCTACCACATCCTGAAATAATCAGTCAATTCTTTCCTAGATTTCTGCAATACATCCTCTTGTAACAATGGAGCATTGTTCAATCTCCATCTTTCTTTCTTGCCTCCACTTTGCCAGGTGACCTCTGTTGGGTTATGATCTGCTAAACTGGGATGAATTTCTGCTTTGTCTTTTAGATATCCAACACACATGTATTCTGGAATACGTTTGATGTCTGTCCAAGAAAAATGTATAATCTCTTTCTTTTTTGTGTAACCATCTCCAAACATCCTCCAATTCTAGAGTTGACATACAGTTGAATAGACACTTTGGAAGATTCCCTCTCAACCTTGTAGATTTGTCAATTTTCAGATCCAGGGCCCATTCATATCTCCAAAAATTAGGGTCTCTCCTTCTTGAAAATCTAGTAATTTCTGGAAATAGCTCATAAAATTTCTTTTGGTCATTGTTTGGTGCATATAATGATGCCAGTGTCCATATTTGTTCATCAGAAAGTCTTATTTCTAAGATCAAGTATCTTCCCTCCTCATCTTTTACTTCTTGGAGGATTTCCAGGCTTTGATTGTTGACATATATAGCCACACCGTTTTTCTTCAATTGTGATGAAGACATATAAACCTTGCCGAATTTTTTAGTTTAGCAAGTTTTCTTGGTCTTTTTAAATATGGGTTTCCTGGATACATATAATGTCTGCGTTTAATTTTCTCAGTTGAGTAAAGCTCCTTGATCTTTTAGTGGGGGAATTTAGTCCATTCGCATTTACTGAAATTATCCTAATTCCATTCATTTTTCTTACTTTTTCTTCTTTTTATGCTTTTGTTTACTTATCACTTCTTCCTTCTCTCTTGTTGGAGGATTAACGTCTTCTGAGCTCGATGTTTGGTCACTGCTGTCTAATTCTAAGTCTTGTAGAAGAGCCTGTGCTTCTGTAGCTGATGTTACTTTTTCTTGCCTTGACTCAAGAATATTTCTAATCCACAGGAGATTTTCCAGCAATATCTTATTTCTTTCACTTGCAAAACTCTCATCAGGCTCCCAAATTCTTTTCATTTTTTTATTGTATTTGGTGGTAGGTCTTAGAATATTTGTATTTCTTTTCCTTCTACTTTCAGCAGTTCTTTCCTGTATTGTTGGAGAATGGTGTCCTTGTATTTTCTTATGTGAAAAGGTGACTAATATATCTCTTGGGACCTTGTGCCAAGTTGCATATTTGGAATTGAACCTGAAGATTTACTCAATAATCTATGTTGATGATTGTATGAGTTTTTGTCATTGTTGGTGTGAAATAACATATATAAAATTGTTCAATCTTTTTACTGTGTGTGCTGCAGCAGCACTTTGTATTTCTGTTATCATGGGTCATGGCATGACTCATTTGTAGGTCTTCCCAGTCCATCAGTTGAAGACTAACAGTTTGGACTGAATCTCATGAAAATATTTGTATAACATGGTTCAAAGTTTCCGTCCAATGCATGCTAGCCTGGGAAGAAGCCACTCTGAATAAACTGGAACTTCAATGTAATCATTCATAGGATTACACTGCATGGATAATGCACTCAGAGCCATTCTCTATGTAGCTAACTTACACAGATGCACATATGAGCCTGCCCTGGCTCTCTTTGAATGTATGCACATTTCCTGTATATAAGAGAAGTTTCTAATAGTTTTGTTGTGACTGCAAAAGGCTATCTCCTCCCGTGACCCGCCAATAAGACACTAGAGGCCAGGAGTAAGAAGAGGGATTGATTTATTTCGATGTTGCAACAGCAGGAGGGAACCAGACCTTAGAAGCCCCAAAAATTGTTTCCCTCTGGCTTCCCTCCTGAGCAGTAGAGTTTCCATAACAATTATGACATCACAATATCAGTGTACTTAATTGCAATATGATTGCTTTGTAGTTAGAAATTTTAGCACACGTCACCTGCTTTAGTGCAAAGTCAACACATTTGCACACGTGTGAGCCTACAGAATAAGCCATTGTCTGAGTATGTGAGTATGTTACCTTTTAAGAATACCTTTCTGCCTGGATGTATCTGGCAAATACACATTGCTAGCCTGTACAGTTATCTTCTGGGACAAAGCTCTGAATTCTTCCTTTCAGTACTCAATATAACTAAACACAGCTTCTCAAAGTTACTAAGCACTTTTGAACCACCCATAGCAAACGCATAAGAAATCACTGCTCGTATTAGGTCCATCAGTATACAATTAATTATTAATTATTATAGCTGAGCTTGGCTCTGGTTATCTGTTTCATAGGTGTTTGCAGAACAGAATGCAGTAATACTATTCCTGAGTTCATCATGTCTTAATCACTTGTTTAGATCTAAAGCTGCAAGGATACTTATGGAGGCAAAAGGTACTTTGGCAGGTCTCCAGTAAAAGCAGAACAAATAACAATTGCTTCATTGCAAATACATACTTACTTCTAAGTTTGTTAGTTTGTTGCTTCTAAGTTTGTTATTATACCTTGAATTTAATCCAGAGTCTGAATGGTGTTAAAGAAGGCTAGGCATATTTAAGTTCTAGTTGGTTAGTGTACCTCTGCACCTGAAGCATTTTTTCTTAATAAAATGACTTATAGTAGAATTAAGCTTATAGTTCTTGGAGATCCATCATCTTTAAGACATTCAGAGAGACTGTCTCACTTCTCCACTGATTCTGCTTGCTAGTTGGAGTGTGAGACTTTTGCAACTGAGTTAACAAGTATTACTACTATGTACAGCACTTTTTTTCTAAAGAGGTTCCAGTACTCATGATGTTCACCTTCTTGGAGGCCCAAACCTGCCAGCCAGAAGAGGTGCTAGCACTGCATACTAGTACATACCACCAGTGGAAAAACCTGTGACTATACACTAAACTACATTCTTTAAGAGAAGGCATCAGAATTTCTTAAAACATCTACAATGAAGTGTTTCTACAAGCGTGTCAGCTAAATTTACAACATCATAAAGTGATTCCTCAAAATATATGGCATCCAAAGTCTCTGCACTGAGTTGTCAAAAGAAATTTGTCTATTTAATTTCACAGGACATAAATATTGAGAATTCAGAGACAGAAATAGGTCACAAAAGATACTAACTCATACATGCTACAAAAATAGGCACACTGCAACTATCTACCAGCTCCCCAAAGAGGTTCTCTTGTAAGATTTCTAAAGAAAGGTAAATACAAAGCAAAGCATGATAAATTTGCCTTTCTTTTAAAACTCAGCACTTAAAGAGTTTACTTAGGGTGGATTACATGAAAGTGGTTAATATAGTGTTGGGACACGGACGCCCTCATCCACCCTGACTCACCCGCAAACCCCGCCTGGGCCGACGAGAGGGAGAAGATGGCTGAAGACGGGCAGGGCAACAGCACCCCCAACAACCCAGCAGGGAGGAGAATGAGCGACACACTCGAGACGCCAGGGCTGGCAGCCGCCATTGCCAGCAGAGGGGCGCACGCACGCAGGTGGCCAAATGGGGCTGTGCCACCAGGGAGGAGGGTGCCCGTGTTCGCCAATGCCCTGCAGAGTAGAAGCGGCAGGACCCACACCCCGCAACAAGGGCATTGATGCTGGGCAGGACCCACCAGCCCCACACTATGCCCAAGCAGGACAAGGATGGGGTGGAGCCAAGCGGCAGCCCAAGCCAGGAAGCACCTTGCCTGAAGGGGAGGGCCGTCTGTCACAGAGGGGGAGGGGGGAAGGACGGAAATGGGGAGGCAGGAGGATAAAAGGGAAGACGCCGAGGGACATGGGGTGTGAAGGAGTGGGAAGTGGGAGAGAAAGAGGAAAGGGAGAGAAAGCAAGAGCAATTGCAAATGACGAAGGGAGAGCGATAGCGTGAGGGAGGGAGACTGAAGAGGGAGGAGGGGATAGGGTAATGAGACACCTATGTAACAATCTGGGGATATGCCAGATCTTCACCTCAGCCTACCACCCCCAGACAGATGGGTTGGTGGCTGAGCCAGACCATCAAGGAGGCCCTGAGGAAGCTGGCCCGCGACCATCCCCACCAATGGGACCTTTACGTAGACCCTTTTGTTCGCCCTCCGAGAGGCTCCCCAAGCCTCCACCGGGTTCAGCCCATTTGAACTGTACAGACAGCAGCCCCAGGGGCTGCTGGACCTGGTGGAGAACCAATGGGCCCCCTGGGTGGAGGAGCCCGGGCTACCAGTGGGGGACCACATCCGGCAATTGGGAGAGTGGTTGGACTGGATGCGGTAAGAAGCGGCACGTCGGCTGCAGACAGCCCAGATGCAGCAAAAGGCCACCTATGACCGGGGAACGAGGGAGCGGAAGTTCAAAGTCAGGGATCGAGAACTCGTTTACCATACTATTTTCCCCAGGGAAGGGGGAGATCCCTGGAAGGGCCCCAATGAGGTAGTACAGGTCCTGGGGCCCCTCTCCTATGTGGTCCAATGCGGCCCGAGGAGCCAGGACCGCTGGACCCTCCATGTGAACCTCCTGAAAGGGTGGTGTGAGCCAGGGGACCGGGGGGGCTCCTGCCCCTGAGGGAGGGGGTATCCCGCAGTGCCAGCTAGCAGAGGACCCCTTGGAACTCCCGGGGAGCGAGCTCCCATGGACCCTGGGAGCCCCAGAAGGGGAGGACCCCCAGGTGGACCCTGGCCTAACGGCTGTGCAAAAAACTCAGGTACGCCAGGTCTGGGCGCAGGTGCCCGGGGTGTTCTCATGCCAGCCAGGGTCCACCCATCTCATACAACACGCTATCCCCACTATGCCGGGCCAGACCGCCCGGGTGACCTGGTGTCCCATCCCCCGCAAACAGTGGGAGGCCGTCAGTCGGGAAACTGAGGACATGCTGTGGCTGGAGGTCATTGAACCATCCTGCAGCACCTGGCAGAGCCCCATAGTTTTGGTCCCCAAACCCGATGGCTCCACCCAGTTCTGCGTGGATTATAGGGAATTGAACAAAGTTGCGGAGTTCGACGCGTACCCCATGCCCAGGGCAGACGTCTTGGTCGACCACCTTGGGGCGGCCCAATACCTATCGGCCCTAGACCTGACCAAAGTTTATTGGCAGGTCCCCGTCCTCCTTGAGGACCAAGAAAAGACGGCTTTCACCACCCCTTGCAGGCTTTTCCAGTTCCAGCAAATGCCTTTCGGACTGCACGGGGTGGCCGCAACATTCCAGAGGCTAGTTGACCACGTCCTGGGGGACTGCCGGGAGAGAAAGCAAGAGCAATTGCAAACGATGAAGGGAGAGCGATAGCATGAGGGAGGGTGACTGAAGAGGGAGGAGGGGACGGGGCAATGGAATGCGGGAGGAGGGAGTGGACGGGATTGAGGAAGGGACGGGGCGGACAGAAAGGGGACCAAAAAGGGGAGGGAGGTCAGGTTAAATACAGAGGGAAGAGGGTGCAGTAGACCCCCCTCCTCTTGGGAATAGAGTGGCCTGATGGGTGGGGCGTGCTGCTTAACCCCCGCCTGCTCACCCTGGCCCCAACGCCACACCAGCGCCCTCACAGGGGAGCTGGGGAGGCCAAGCTAGCGACAGCGCCCCCCGCAGGCTCAGACAGCCCTGCAGGCAGTGCTCACATATAGACAGAGATAAATGAGGTAAAACAGTAGTTCTCTCATCTTCCCCATCCCAATCGTACCAAATCCATAATTAGCGCTGAAAAGAGACTTGTGTAGTTGTCCGGCAAAGACTAAAATTCATTTGGTACATACTTGGTGTGAAAAGGCCTTGAAACTTTAAGGCATGGGCTGGGCAAAAAAAATCTATGTAGCATCAATGTACAGATGTCAGCAGTCCAAATGTGTACATGATTTCACCCCGTGTGTATATTAAATAATAGTCCCTGAATGTCCAAGCAGGTCATTCCAGGGAAAGGAAGCATAGCCAGTTTGGTGTAGAGGTTAAGAGTGATAGGACTTTAATCTGGAGAACCAGGTTTGATTCCCCATTCCTCCACTTGAAGCCAGCTGGGTGACCTTGGTCAGTCACAGCACAGCACGTCATAGCTTGCAGAATCCCTTTGGTCATCCTGCAAATGCCTGCTAGAACCTCTCTGGGCCAGAGAAAGGAATAATTCAATCAATAGGGGTCATTTGTTCCTTACCAGGGCTTTTTTTCAGCGGGAACGCGGTGGAACAGCGTTCCGGCACCTCTTGAAAATACTCAGCAATAGTGCGTGAAAATAATAATATTTCAAAGAATCCTATGTGTTTCTTCATTTCCCTCTTGAGAGTTCCGCCACCTCTTTTCCCAGAAAACCCCCCCTGCTCCTTACAATTTGCAGAAAAATATAATTGAACAAAGATACCAATAACCAAGTTTGCAGAGTACTCACCTAGTCCATGTTTTCTCCCATAAAACAGTTAGAAAGAAGTTAATAGCAGTCCATCTCAACGTTTATGTTTTTTAGCAACAGTTCTACAGTAGCTGCTTTCAGAGTAGCATTTTCCTAAGCAATACTATGCCTGTTGCTGATCTGGAGAGCTACTCTAGTGAAGAGAATAATGGAATTGTACTGAAGAGATCTTAGTATGAATGCTAGCTCAGCCATAAAACTCTGGGTGATCTGTTAGCAGCCCCCTCCCAAGGCTTATTGCTCTGAGCTCCTTAGTGATTTCACTCATTGAAGTAACAATAGGATATTTTAAGGCTTGGGGTGCAGCACTAAGTGGAGTCAGGTAAACGGACATTTTGTACAACTGAAAGAAAAATAACAGGGGTGGATGTAACAAGAAATAAAGGCAGAAAGATATCGTGCCCATAAAGCCGTGGACAACTATAAAGGTCAAAAGACTGGGCTGGATCTGGAATGGTAATGGAAACCAGTGCATGGATTTGGAGAGAAATGTTGTGTGATGACTAAGTGACATGAGCAACAAATGACTTTACATGGCGGAACTGTAGACCAGTGGGAGAAAAGCAGTAATCAGTGTGAAAGATGGCCATAAAATGGTTTTAACTGAGGATAGAAAGAGAAACCTCTGGCATTCATTTGAAGCAAACATTGAACGGACCTTCATGACGTTCAGTGCTAATATGCCTTCATTTTGGAGATTCACCCAGGATCTATAAAAACATCATCCAAAAATGAAAATAAAAGCTCCTCTATGGATATGTTTGTTTATATTTTAAAGACTCGCTAGTTTCCTTTGAGGAGAGGCTAGAAATATTAGTATGATATGGGGCAGATGCATGTAATGGCAGAAATAGTTTTTTCCTTTGTGCTAGTTTCCATTTGAGGATATATTTGATTGTCTACATACAGCTGTCATCTGTAGGTTTAAGACCATTCACAGAACATTTGTTTGAGTTACCTGTAAAATAAGCTGTTTTAGTGATTATATTAGGGCTAGTATCTCTGGAACAAATGTTTGTGGTTATCTTCACAGAACAATCATAAAAAGACACATCTAATAAAAAATAAAAACATCTCCACATACTGCTAAAGCATGTTAAAGAAGAAATAGTATACAACACTGCAAATAATAAAGCTACTTGTGCATAGCAAGGCAAATTTAGAACTTGATCAGCATTAAATAAAACACATGATATTCTGTTACAGGATGATTAATGGCAGAGTTAGAGCAGTTGCAGTAAAGCTGGATAGCAAATCTAATATGATAGCATTAAATGGTATGAGCTTCTTAAAGAAACAGCTAGGAGAAAATACCCCCCACCCAAATTGTTGGCCTTAGTTTAAACATGTGCATTTTTAATACCCTACTTTTTAAAAAGACATTTGCAACAAACACTGAACAGACCTTGTGTTCATGATCTTTATAGAACTAAATTTTATGTTGAATGGTTCAAGCCAAATCTTTAATATAACCCCCAGTACATATAAACAAATTTCTTGACTAGCATTAAAGCTGAAGTCTGCTAAATCATACATATTTACATTTCAGTTTTCAGAAATTGCAATACTATATAGCTTATCTAAAATTTTCTCTTAAGAAAAAATGTCTTTAGTTTACAAGAGAACAGGAACATAAACATGAAATATGAAAAAAAACACCTTGCCTTATTTAATTTGCATTTAAACAGTTCACATATCTGGGAGGAGGGGTGTGCGATTCGGGTTTCCAATTCAGGAAAAATACCAAATTGGACCTGATTCGCAAAGATTTGGGATTTCTGAAACAGTCCCAGTGTGCTGCGCCTGTTTCGAAAACCCTGAATCAAAGATTCACAAAGCAATTTGTATCACTTTGGGAAGTTTTGGGACAAGAGGATTAAATGCCCCTTTCCCTGGTGCTCCGCAGTGGTACGGAAAGGGGCATTTTAATCCCCAAATCAGCTGTTTGGTGGCAAATTCCCGGCCAGGCAGCCAAGTCTAGCTGGTGGTGTTAAAAATGTCCTTTTCTGTGGCACTGCGCAGTGGCACGGAAAGGGGCATTTTAACCCCAGAATCAGCTGCTTGGCAGCAAGTTCCCCACCAGGCAACCGAGTCTAGCCGGTGGGATTAAAATGCCCCTTTCCATGGCGCTACACAGTGGCACGGAAAGGGGCATTTGGCCCCCCCAAATCAGCTGCTTGGCAGCAAGTTCCCTGCCAGGCAGCCGAGTCTAGCCAGCGGGGATAAAAAATGCCCCTTTCTGTGGTTCTGCACAGTACCACAAATCAGCTGCTTGGTGGCGACTTTCCCACCAGGCAGTTGAGTCTAGCCAGTGGGGTTAAAGTGCTCCTTTCCATGGCACTGTGCAGCACCACAGAAAGGGGCATTTTAAACACCAAATCAGTTGCTTGGCAGCAAATTCCCCGCCATTCAGCTGAGTCAAGCCAGCTGAGCACCACCATGGAAAGGGGCATTTTAACCCCGCTGGCTTGACTCAGCTGCCTGGTGGGAAATTTGCCACCAAGCAGGCAGTAACTTGCCTCCACTTACTGCTTGCCACCAACCAGCTGATTTGGGGTTTAAAATGCCCCTTTCTGTGGTCATGCCACTTATTTCACCTGATGGGAGGGGAGGAGGGGAGGGAACCCCCTCACCAGAATGGGGTAGAGGGAACCCCCTCCTCCCCCCATTGGGTGAAGTAAGTAGCCAAGCTGAAAGTTTAAAAGCTTTTCAGTGTGCTCCAAATCTTTACGGAGCATACCGAATCTTTAAGGAGCATACCAAAGCCAGACAATAAGCAAGCCACTTCAGAAATTGCTAATTTCTGATTTTTTCCTGCTTCGGAAATTCTAAAGCGGGAAACCTGATTTTTTTTTCTTGCACACCCCTAGATGAGAGCAGTGGAAAAGAGCAAGAGTCCAGTAGCACCTATAAGAGTTAACAAAATTTGTGGTAGGTTATGAGCTTTCGTGAGTCACAGCTCACTTCTTCAGATGTTCATACCCTATTACACATTTTGTTAAGTCTTATAGGTGCTACTGGACTCTTGCTCTTTTCCACTCGTGTGGAAAGATGTGATTGAGTACTGCACAGTCCTAATTTCACTGTACCAAGAACTTGCAGCAGGTTATAACTAAGTTCTCCCCTTCTACATTCATCTCTTGCATTTTTCACATCTTTCATTATTGATGTACATCTATCAAGCTTGGCTGTAAAAAGGCTTCACTAGTTGCACAAGAACAGCCCCTTACAAGTAATATGCAGAGACACAATATCAGTACTTGGATTATGACGACTGCCTACTATCTGGACACAGTCTTCTTTCCAGAAAGCAAGAGTGGATTCCTTTATCTGGTTGGGGTAACACCACACCACTCAACCGTAACTGAGCCTTATTAAATTCTTTACAGTGTATTTATCAATTTAATCATGAATGTTTCACTCACTTATCAAGAAGCACTCATCCCAAGTATTTGGAATGATTGTTTTACTTTGATTTACAGACAAGTGAACCTTAAGGGTAGCTTCTGAAATTATATTCTAATTTAATTCTTTAAAAGAAGAACTCAAAACTATTTGGAAAATGGCCAAATACCCTTAGAACATAAATATTTGTTAAGAGGCATACATTGAGGAAAGTTATATGTTGCACAACTAAATGCCTCAAACCTAGGTCAGTCATTCACATTACAAAGCTAGAAGTATTCAGTCATTTTTGAAGCAACTCTCTTAAAAACAAGTAGGGGAAAGGAACCTAAAACACTGAACAATCAACTCCATAGAGAAACAGTGTGTATATTTTTAGACTAAATTTCCCCCAAACTGTCAGATGTTAAAGATGATAAAGGAGAACCATATAATTGTCCTTGTAGGGTCACTTTGTTATGGTTCACAGAATGCATACAAGTATGAACAGAATTTTGTATCATGAGATGAAGTCTAGCAGAGAAACATATTGGTATGTTTAAGCCCATCCTTCTTTCAAGGACTTCAGATTAGATAGTAGTATGCCCCCTTCATTTTATCCTAAAATCACCCCTGTGATGTAGGTTGGACACAATGGGGTGGAACAACAAAGAATTTCCTTTCAGTGGAGTCCTGAATGCGTAACCTTTGCTGTGGCCTGATATAGTATACTACATATACACACTCAATCTGATACACAGACCAAGTGTATCTGTATACTACAGCTTTAACATAGCACTAAGGCCCTCATATAGCAAGTAGGAATGCCAACAGCCTGGAAGAAAAATATGTGTTTTACCTGTAATAGAGACAATGGGAAGTTTACCTGGTGGTGGTGTAGACCTCCAGTCCACGTAAAGCTTCAATTGCCCTTTTCTATACATTAAGCTTCTGTAAAAGGGACTATTTCTCAAGGTTGTTGGCAACCTTATGTAGATGGTTATATTTTTATGTACTTCAGGTACAGAAAAACAATCTTTCACTGTTGAGTAAGATTCTTGGAAGACAATTTTGGAGTTATGCTTTACATAAACAAAGGGACTGGCTTTATATTTCAAAAAAGATCTTGTATAAATGTGACTGAAAGTATAGTAAAAGTAGGCTGGGTGGTCAGGGATTCCCCCCCACCCTGGTCACCCAATTTTCCTCACTGTAACTTCAAGCTCACGTCAGCTTTATCTATGTAGTCCCATGATCCCCACCACAGGTCTTTTGGTGGTCAAAGGGGATTCCTTCTTACCATCAGTAAAGCTGGTTGGATCAAATCCAGTATTAGAGGCAAATGTTCAAAATTACACAAAACAGGTAACTGGGTATTTTGAGTCGAAAAGATCTAGGAGGTACCTGATTTAAGTTATGAACACAATATATTTTTGCTGCTACAAGTCGTTTAAAGTATATATGTGGCTCCCATTAAGTGGACTGGACAGAGCTACTTGCAGCAGAATTCATAGTTCAGGTTCCCATGGCACTACTCCTACAACTTTTTCCAGATTTTACACTTAAGAATGCTTACAAATGTAAGTAAAACTTGAAGCCACTGAAAGAAGTGTTTGCAGTCACTAATGTACAGTAAAGATAAATGGGGGAAAGATTAGAGGAATTTGCAGCTATAGTCAAGTCATGGACTTGCCTATAGGAGGTTGTGGATGCTAAAGCTTAAATTGTCATATAGTATGAATTTAGTATTTTGGCAGAAGCAGACAGTGTATGGACCTTTTCAGTTTTTAATTTTTTTTAAAAAAGAATTTTTTATTGGATGGGTCAATATATACATAAATCACCATACACACTTTGTAACAACCATCACATTATATTATTCCCACCCACCCACCCCCCTTTTCAGTTGACTTCCAACAGCTTTCCATTCCCTTCATTTATACTAAATCACTATCTCCTACTATATAACCTTAAGTATTTCTACATTATAATATATACTATATAACATAAGCTAACCTTTAGTACAATATAACCATGATATACTCATCTCTGTCTATCATATTCCAAATATATCTCTAATATTTATTTCAATATTACTGTATTCTTCTTAACATACACTATCATATTTCCATCGCTAATTACAAACAAGTAAAAATCTATTCTCCCCTTCTAACAATTATCCAAAGGCCACATTTTTCCTTTCATGTCCCACTTTTTTTCCACATAGTTCTTAAATTTCTCCCAGTTCATAACATAGTCCAAAGTCCTTTTCAGATCCCTTTTTGTTCGAAGAGGCTGAAAATTAATTTTCTAGAAACCTGTAAAGCACAGGTCTTTCAAAACAAAGAGTTGTCACTGCATTTTAGTCCTTACTTCTTTCATTAGTAGATATTGAGCAGTGAAAATTTGGGTTCTGTACTTCAAATATTAAAGCTTGCTTTTGAAAAATAAGCAAAGAGGACCCCAGAGAGCATAGTGTGGTGTTTTTCACTGTTTATTGCTGCTTGACAGCTTTCTTTTCTATAGCTGTCTGAAACTAGTTAAATAGTATAAACTACAACAAACACTGAATTTGCATTTATGTATCTATCCTAAGAATGGAGCTGGCCTGCTAAGGATACACTTAAATAGGGTGGATAGGTAGGGATAGATGGGGGATTTCATATCTAGCAAATACTCTGACTTTGGACTGGATGCATTTTCTTTGAAACAGTTTAGTTTTTTACAACCCATTGGGTTCACAGAGGAATTCAGAAGTCTTTCAACAGGGCAAGCCCTTCTCCAGCATTGGTCATCCAACTTTGCAGTTTACAAATTAAGTTCTGATAAACACAAGAGTTATGAATTTTAATTTTTTCTTTCTTTCACACATTAAAAATATACAAACTCAAGTAAAGCTTCTCAAACATGTTAATAGTCAGAAATACGACTTTGAAAACAGGCTACTTTGGACCGATGGTCAGGGTTGGTTCGTCTCAGAGATTTAAAAAAGTTTTATCAGAAGTTTCATCAGAGTTTTGACATTGTCAGTACATAATAAACTGTAATGGATAGTTTACAAGTGAGAAAGCATAGAAGGCAAAGTACATCACTTAGAATAATAAATTATTTAATTCAAGACAATTAATCACAGTTCAATGAATAAAAGGAATAAGGGCAAAAATACAGACCTGGTCATACCCCACTTACATTGAAACTAAAATGGCAATCATATTGTAAAACAGTAAACAATACAATTTTCCCATTTATTTTGATTGGACTGTTTTTCACACCAACATGAAATTATATTTGTCAAGTTAGTTTATTTCAGTATGTCAGTATTAAATTACAAAAGAAGAGCAAACCACTTGTCTTGTACATTGAGTCACACAAAAAAAATCAGGAAACTGGAGAAAATGAACACAGTTCTCCTAGTACCAGAGCTGGGAGCAGAAGCAGGAAAACTTAATGGAAGTTAGTTCCAGAAACTCCTGTCAATTGCTTTGCCCATATTGGTGCATCTTTACTGGTTTCTATTAAACTAGTGGTTAATTCAGTAGAAATAAAAAACAGTACTCAGAAAGTACAATTTTTTTAACAGCATCAATAAAGTTGCTATGAAAGCTTGCTAGTCATCTATGGAGGATTCATGCAATAGCCTTGTAATGTTTTGCATGTAAATATGTTTTTGTACTTATTTCTGCTGGTTAATGTGGGGTTTGAAATATTTGTTATTGTGGGTTTAAATGCAGGCCTCCAATATGAGGAGGATGGGAGAGTACAATGTGATGCGATTGAACGGTAGCTGTACCCTGGGGGCGGAATGAACTGCAGTTATTAGTCAGAGCACTGAGGGAAAGCGTTCATTTTGTCAAGTTCAGTGAATCTGTGTGGAGTTCTAAGAAATTGTCTTAATTCAGGCAAACTGTGTGTGAGCTTGGTTCAGTCTTGTGTATCTTAGAGACAGGTTATTCTAAGTAGGCAAGCTTGTGGAAAGGCCTGAATTAATCTGTGTAGAGGAGTGTTTATTCTGTTCGTGAAGATCTATGAGGAAAATTAGACTTTGTGACATGATTTGTGAATATATCTTTTAATATATAACTATTTCTGAAACCAACAAGCTTATGAACCTATTTTGAAGCCAACCAACTTATCAGTACTCTGCAACCATCTCCTTATGCATTTATATTCTACTTCTGGCTAAGCAAAACTTTTTTCTTTGCTTCACTGCCACCCCACGTGCTGACCGTTCTGTAATGCTATCGTCTATAACAAAGGCTCCCCAGTAAGACCTGTTAAATAGACGAGATCTAAGGTGAAAGCTTTTGGTGGCAGCAAAACTTTTTTGCAAAGCAGCAGTACACAGGTCACTCAAATCATAGGGTTGGAAGGGACCTCTAGGATCATCTAGTCCAAAATGCCGCAAGTGGGGTTAGCAATGGGATTCAAACCCAAAGGGGAAAGTGTTCTCGAGGTAAAAGCCTGAGTAAAGAACACCTGTAGTTCTGTGTGAAGAAAGAAGTGTTGGTTGTGATCAGGACCCTCTTGAGGTAAAAGTTCAAAGTAACTTAAAGAGGAACTGTAATAAAGTTCTTTGGAACTGTATTCCCAGTATTCTTTTGGCAACACTGATGCAAGGGAAACAATTCACACAAATACTGATCTTGTTTTATCTGTCCACGTTGGATTCATTATATAAAGTACATTGAAAATACAGTAACGTGTACTGCAAAAGTAGAAGACTGTACATATTGAGTAGGCAGGGCGCATGTCTATATAAGGTATTCCGCCAAATTGTAATCCTCTCCTATATGAACTTAAGTGCCCCTCTGCTTGCAAAACCACCTTTGGATACACAACCTATGGCCTTTTGGATAGAGCATCAGAACAGGAAGGAGGAGCTGCTTATGAGACACTCAGCATTTAAGTTTTTAAAAATTAGCTTATTATCTTAATAAAATTAAATTGGGATTTTTTAAAAAAAGGATTCCTAGGTATAAAGAACTCAGTTCTTCTTGGAGTTGGTGTTTCAAAACATTATTGGACTCACCAGCCCATCTCTGTAAGTGTGTATCATTTGATTAAAGTTAATTAAGCAGTAGGAGAATTGAATTGTTTGAAAAAGCATGTTGTTGTCTGAAAATAGCACTTTATGCTAATATAAACATTTGCACTGAAAAATAAAATTACTGAGAACACTTGTGATTGTTCGCCACGTAAGACGCACTATCCTGCACTGTCAGTTATGCTGGTATATGTGTATGAAGATATTCCTAAGGAGATTCTGAACTCTGCTACTGAACAACTGCATGCATGATTGTAATAATGAAAGCCTGCCTGAGGTACACACTTGACTTGCTCACTACTGTTGTAATTAAGCACATGCACACATGTTGCTATATTTGTATAGAGGCACTTAAGTTTGTAAGAATACTTCCACTGTAAACAGTCTAATGAAGGTCTCTTAAGTCAAAGCATATGTGAATACAAAGTTGGATTATCCATAGCAGTTTAATGTACAAATCTTATTTTCTAGTATGACACACATTTAGTACATTAGTTGCTAGTGTTACTCAAATTTTTAAAAATACAAAACAGAAACAAACTTAAATTGCCAACCTTATACTCTCTCCAGTTTTTGACAACTGTAAAAAAAATGTTACTGTGTACGCAGTAGCATTTTAGGTTGCCCAGATATAAAAACTATATGGAAGTATTTCTTTTAGCCTCTGCCTATACCTGGAATCAACTAAAGAGTATCAACTGCCCACCCCAGCGTTCTACCTGAATGTGGCAGCTGTTTCATGAATATACTAGCATCTATTATGAACTGGAAGAGAACCAGTGTGTGACTGTACAAGCAGTGGGTGCAATCCTGATCCATTATAATCCATGGGAATATTTCCAATCATTTCAGTGAAGCGTGGATTGTCCCCAAAGAGCCTTTAGAGTAAGTGCATTATATATTATACAGAGAGGATTTTTCAAAAATACCAAAATTAAACATTGGTTTAATAAGTACAGCAAAAGTAACACACAACAAAATTTACATACAGCAATAATTTATTCTGAAATGTTCATTAGTTTCTGTTGAGACCTCACCCATGTCTCATTACTAAAAGAGCAGCCATCTCACCTCAAATACCAGAATATACATCAAGTTACAGCATAGCAAAAATCCTACCTACTGTCAGATAAAATCTAGTTCTGGTAAAATAATTTTGTTCAAGGTTTACACATACACAGATTTCCTCTTTTTTTTTGTAGAGCACAAACAAAAGGTAGATCATTACGCCATAACTATCTATGCACATTATGTGACCACAGAAATGTTAATCATTATTTCAGAAAATGAACAATCAGTTCTATCCATGCAGAAAAAAACAGGCTTGTTCACCAGAAACCATATTACTGTGAATTTCACAGCCACATGATTAATTATAAGGTTAGGTGGCTTCACAAATACTAAAACAGAGTATTTTTTGCATAAATAATACCAATTTCTCCCTGATGTAGTTTTAGTTATTTTGCAAATCTAAAAATGAGCGATACAGCAATAGAACTATTCTTTTTAAATCTGTTGTTCATCTTTCCTGAATCCCCCCTTGAAAACAATTAAAGATATGGGATGTTAATTAAATACATGTAAAACATACTGTACAAATATAATCACTTTAGCAATTTTATTGCTAAACTATCAATCGGGAATCCCTTGAAAGCATTACCAGTGAAGATAAAGAATATCAAATATGGCTTCCAGAACAAGAACCCTCTACAAGAATCAAACTTATTTACAAAAAGAAGACACACAATCTTGTATTGTTCCATTAAAAAAATTCACATATAGCATAATATATTAGAATTTTTAGTTACACAGAAGTCACCAAGTAGGATCCAGAATGGCGCTTAGGACTCTGAGCACCACTTGACTCTGCATTTTCAGTCTTCGAATCTCGTTTTTTCGTGCTGTTATTGACTGGTGTTGGTATCTGTGACGGTCGAGTAGAACCATTATCAGCACTGCTTTTTCTAGGGCTAGGATTATAGTTGAAAGGACTAACTCTTGCTGCAACAGCTCCACTGGGCGAACTGTGTTTGCTTGAGCTGCTGGAGCTGAATGGTGTACGTTCATTAATGATGCTTTCACTGGTCTCTGGGGCAGGGATAGGATTGCTTAACACAGGTTTTGTGTCGGTTCCTTTCTTGTCTGGACTATCTATTTGAATGAATGAATTCAGGCGGTTTTCTAAACCCATGGTACGAACAGGGACATTTCCATTTCCTGTATTTTGTTTTTCATGAAGATCTTTTGAATCTTTACTATTCATGTTCCCTTTCTCTGAAACATTGTCAATAATGGGGGGAGTGTTTCCTGTGGGGGATTTTCCAGATCTAGGATTATTAATAGGGCAATCCTCAATCCTCACCCACACATCCTCTGTCTTAGAGACAGCAGGTGCCATTTGGTAAATTAAAGTTTTTGAATCAGCACCATTGATAGAACTTGATGAGGTATTCTGAGGAGGACTAGTCATTATCTGAGGAATTTCATTTTCTTTAATTTTTCTCCAAGTACCTTTTGCTGGTGCTTGATTCTCTTTAGATTGCTTGAGTCCAGAAAAAGAATTTACATGCTGCTTTTCATCCTCACTTTTTGCCTTTTCACTTGATTCAGAAGAAGCTGAAAGAATTGAGGAAGAACTTCCAGTCCTTCGCCAAGTGCTTACACGAGGAAGTGATGAGGAATGTTTACTGTGTTCACGCTTCCATGTCCCTGATCTGTTAATTGGCAGTCTTGAAGGGCTCTCAGAATGAGACCGAGCTATGTCATGCCGTTTTGTTGGCCTTCCATCACTGTATTCTAAAGAAGGGCTCAGATTAGGAGGTAACTTTCGCCAACCACCAGTTTGGACTGCTGAATGAGTAGATAAAGACATATCAGGAAGGGATGGGCTTAAAACTGGAGTCTGTGAGTGGGAATTGGTGGGGGAGTCTGGGCGGGAAGGAGACAAAGATTCAAATGAAGCAGATTCTTCTAATTTCCTTCTTAGAGTGGGACTTGGAGTTTCTTTAATAAAAGTTGACTGGCGTACTAAAACAGGCCTCTCTGATCTGTCAGATTCACTCCCACTGGATTTGGTTGATGACATTCTAGATAATTCAGCCTTTTTGTTAGATCCACTAATACCAGGAATTTGATTTAATCCTTTTGAGGCAGACTCACTTCTGGGAATACCACTGGTACTTTTGGGCAACCCTGTTTGCTTTGCTACAGTTTGTTGACTCATTTGCCTGCCTGGTGATGTGTATGCCATTCTTCCTGAACCTGATGACTTAGTAGAAGCTGTACTTGGAGATGATGTTCTTGGCAGCTGGGAGAGTTTGTTAGGAGGACTTATGCCATTTCTGCCTGGTGAAATTGAATTTCTGCCAGGGGACTGTAGAGGTCTGGATAGAGGTTGTTGTTGTGGTCTAGAAGGTGTAGAATCTCTAGATCCTGACCGAGAAGGTCCTTTATTTGCTCCACCCTGTTGCGATGGCTGTCTGGATACAGGGCTTGGTTCAGATTTCACAGGTTTGGTTACTCTGGGAGAACTCTGGCTTTCATTAGGACTTTTGGAGGCTGTACTCTTCAGATGAGGTCCTTTTTTAGAAACAGGACTTGTGCTTGAAGAACTATTTCGAACTCCAGGAATATGAATCATTGTCCTACCTCGGGAGATGGAGGGCATGTTTGTTTGCAGTGGCTGTTTCAAGTGACTTGTAAGTTCTGAATTGGAACGAGCTTTACCTGTAATCATACTTTTATATACTTTCTTTCCTCCTTTGATTCCTTTATTTTCAGATTCTACTTTCTTGGATTCTAGTGTACTTTTCTCTCCAGGCTTGATAATTCTTGGACCCTTATTGCTAGTAAAAGGTTTCTCTTCTTGATCAGGTGTAAGATGAAAGGGTGACCCTAAAGAAATTCCAGATTTTAATGAAAGGATTGAATCAGAATCTGATGAAGCTTGCCTAGATAGTGATGCAGCTGCAGCAGCTTGATGTAAACTGCTAACTATAGAATTTGCACCTTCCTGAATTGCTTTCCAATCAAAATTCTCTGAATCGGGTGAGAAACCATGCTCTGAATCAGGCCTTTCTATATCTTTCAAGTCTAGTGTCAAGTCTTCTGCTAAAATGCCTCCCATGTTTCTACAGCTGCTTTTTTCATTGTCCCCTTTTGCCCTTGAGGGCTTTTTCTTTTTTGGCATAGCAGAACTAATACATTCCTGCAAAAGATCATCTTCTGAATCAATACTAAGAGAACTGAGAGAACTGTTTCTTGAAAAACATACAGGAGTATCTTCAACATGAAATGATTTAGGAGCATAGCCAGAGGTCTGTGGTCTGTTTGATTCTATTTGTACATCAGATGGTTCTATTTGTTCACTTCCTTTATTATTGTTGTTTTCTTGATCAATATCACTAAGAGAACTCAAAGATGAATTACGAGAAAAACAAACAGGAGTATTTTCTATTGCAAAATTTTGCATTTTCTCATCTGTTGCTGCACCTCTATCTGTAATATCTTTGGATGACTGAGGGAAAGGGGTGTGTTTCTGTACCAGAGCTTTAGACTGATTTCTTGCTGTTGGAGCATGTTTTTGGCAAGCTTGTGTTCTACTGTTTGACTGTTGGTTTGAAATGTGCTCTGTGTTGGTGTTAGATTTAGTATCACCTTCTTTCCCCTTTCTAAGTTCTGCCTTTTCCCTTGAAAGATCCACATCATCATCAAAGTCTAGAGAACTCAAGGAGTCATTTCGTGAAAAGCAATATGGAGTTCCCTCAATTGGAGTGTAATGATGGGGGGAATCAAATGAAAAGCTTCCTCTTGAACGCTCTTCATTATTTGGAAGTTTATCATTAAACTCCCTTGAGCCATTTTTAAGGTTTTGTTTCTTTGCATCTTTGTTGTCTGTGTGGATCTTTTCACTATTAAAATTACTTTTTGACTCTGTGGTTTTTCGTAAACGTGCTCTATATTCATTGCTTTGGGGCATGGGCTTTACTGGTGAAGTTGGTTTCTTTTTGTCAGCTTCTAGTTGATTTTTATTATTTATAGATGAGGATGTAGATGCTTGTTGGATTTGATCCATTATCTTTTTAACTCTGAAAGGCTTATGACTTTTCCCTTTTGGCATAGCAGAATTAATACATTCTGCAAGAATGTCATCACCTTCTTCTGTTTTTTCATCATCTAATCCAACAATAGTCCCAGTTGGATTTTTTCTCCTGTGCTTATCATCAGTATTTCTGCCTTCTGTAGGAATGGTATCTCTCTTTTCAAACTCAGTTGATTCCATCCCTGTGCCAGCACTGTCAGCATTAGCCAATTCATTTGGTGGTGATTCTATTGTGAGATCGCTCAAAGATGTAGCTGTTGAGAAATTTATTGGTGTTCCCTCAACACAATATACACGTGGCATATCATCTCCAGGTGTAAAACTAACATGCTTTTGAGAATGTACTCTGCTTTGAGAAGGGAGAAGTTTATACACTGGCAACTGGCTTGGTTTCCTGGCTACAGGTGGAGGTATTTTTGAAGCAGTTACCTGAGAAGGCTTTTTGGCTTTACGTGAAGATTTTGTTGGCATAGCGGAAATAATACATTCTTCCAATATTTCAATATCATCATCATCTGAATCATCTAGTATATCTTTTTCAGGTTCCGTGGTCTTCTCCGTCTTCTCTTGATCTATCTTTGTATCACTTGGCTGTTCAAGTTCTGTATCATTTCCAGGCTCATCTTCATGTACAGGTGGCATTATTCTTAGCTCTACATCTTTCTGTATAAAAGGTTCATCAAGACTCAAAGCACTCAAGCTTGATGAACAAGAAAACCCATCAGGTGTGCTTTCGGTAGCAAAATGTAACAAAGTATCTGCATCTTGCAATACCTGTACTCTTTGAACAGCTGTACTAACAGCTGTTTGCCTCAGCCCAGACTCTCTCTTTTCAGAGTTAGGTAATTTACTTTTGGCTACTTCTCTCTTGGCTTGGGTTGTTTGTGCAGGGGGTGGAGTTTTACTTCTGCTTGGTGGCATTGTTTGTCCTGGGCTATCTGGAAGGTCACTTGGACTTATAATACCACTTACCATCCCACTGCATGGCTCACTCTGAACAGAACTAGCAATTGAACGACTCTCAAAACTATCCAAAGAACTTACAGAGGTACATCTGCTAAACATGAGTGGAGTTTCCTGTACATAATGCTCTGGTGGGCTCTTAGGAGTTTGAGCACCACTTTTTGAAGGAGATTTGGCACCTGAAGAAAACTCAACAGCTTTATGCCTAGCAGAGTCAGAAGGAGATAGATTAGAAGTCTGAAGTCTATTTGATTTTGTTCTAATGTGCTGAGGTGCTGATGATGTTTCATTTACTGTACTTGCTGCAGACAGGCTTCCAGTATTTTCTTTCATTCCAACAATCTTCATAGAGTTATTACTGTCCGCTACACGTGTTGATTGATCACGCCCTGTTTCATCTTCAGCAGATGACAAGGATGACAGAGAACTACATCTTGAAAAACATATTGGAGTATCTTCGACACAGTAGGTTTGTATTGTTTCCTGGTTGATGGATGGTGTTTTGCAAGGAGCAGGCTTCTGACTGTGACTCGTTCTACTCTGAGCTGAATTTGGATGAAGCTGGTTATGTCTCTTAGAGCCAGCTGAAGTTGCCATATTTCCACTGGTTGAAGAAATATGATCTGTTTTAGTGCTCTGTATCACCGGGCTCTTTGAAAAAGAAAAAGATGGCTTCTGTGCCGAGGAAGGAACATCTGTAGAGTATTTGAGACTATAATCAATAGGCTGATCTCCATGATGCTCCTCTTCATTGTATTTTATGCTGTAGTTAGTAGGCTGATCTTCTTCCTCATGTTGCTCCTCCTCAGAGTAACGCTCACTATAGTTGGTTGGTTTATCATCCTCATAATCATCAACCTGGCATAAGGACTGGTTCACTTTTGGATTTATCCCATGACTGCAGCTTACTCTGTTTGGTTCTGAACTGTTGGATTCTCTTGATCTGAAAGGAGAAACACCCTCTGGCTGACCAAAAGGTGACTGATAGCTTATGTGTTTATCATCACCACTTTCAGTATATACAGGGTAGGCTCCACTTTGACTTCTGGACTGTCTTTGCTCATTCTGTTTTATTTCCTCTTCTATTACATGTTTGGGTCTTGCCCATCGTTCATTCTGTGATGGGCTTTGCCTTCCAGAATTCAGCTGCTCATCAGAATATTTTAGGCTATAGTTTATCGGAGTATCTAGCTCTCCATCGTTGTCATCCATATGGTTAGCACTGTGTATTTTATGGGCTAAATCAGCTGGATATTGTCCATAACTGCAAAATTTACTTTCATCATCTTCAGAATAAGATTCAATAGGCTTCATTTGTCCTCTTTTACCATATCCATCACTGCTACTGACACTATTTAAACTATCATTAGAAGCTCTCTTGTATTCCACTTTTGCATAAGGCATAGGACATGTCCTGTTTTCAGATTTAGAAAAACTATAAGCATTTGTATGAGAATGGACAGTAGATGTTCTCCTCAATGCATTCCTGTCTTCTGACAAACAGTGCATTTCAGCTACAGAACCACTGCTTCTCTCCTCTTGTGGAATATGCATACTTACTTCATCCATTACTTTGGAAATTTGGGCAGCAGTAGTAGAGATCTGTATTCCTATTCGTTTAGAAGAGTTCCCAGAATTTTCTGTTGCTGAATGATAGCTGTTTAATCCCACTGCACGTTCTCTATCCATGTTCTTGTCCTTTTCAGACCGAGAACTTTCTGCATTTCCTCTACTTGAGGAAGAAGAGCTAGGGAGGACTGTAGTATTTAAATAAGGTGAAAGCACAGTCATGTTACCAGTATTAAAATTTTCTGACCTGCAAACTCCATCATCATGTCGATTAGCATCCAAAACATATTCACTGTACAGGTTTTGTTTATGCCTCTGCTTATTACGGTGAGATGTTTTAGGACTTAAATTATCAATATTGTCAAAAGTCTCAGATAAATGTTGAGCATCTAACTCTGCTTCCAGTGCTTTCTGCTTCCTAACATGGAGAGATGGCAAGCTTGAACCTGGAGACATGATGTTAGCATCTTTATATTTTGCAGGCCTGTTTGCCATTAGGTTTCTTAGAGCTGCAGCACTGCCCATAGCTATCATCTTGTGCTTTGAATGTATGAGATTTTTGAGCATGCTAACAGCTCCCATGTCCCATAATGCTTCCTGGTCCTTTGCATTCCGTGCTGAGAGGTTCCACAAAGTTCCACATGCATTGCTTACTATTGTTAAGCTGTGAGACTTCAAGTGATGTAGCAGGGTTTGCAAGCAGCTGTTCTCTCTCAGAATTTGCCTATAATTAAGATAAGAACATAAAAAATTAAGAATCACTTCAACAAAATGAAATAAACCCCTCAAATCTGTCACAATTACATTTTACTGATATAATAACCCTGTATTATATATAAGAGCTGTTAATTCATTTAAAGTTCAGGCTCCAAAGAAGTGTCAGTACCTCCATACAAACAGTGCTTTAGAAACTGCTATTTCACTTTGACTTGATTCAGATAGAATATACAGCTACAGCTTATTTTAACTATGTTTAGTCTGTGAGACTAGGATTTGGCTTATAGACATGAATCATATCATCCACTCTTTTATCTATAACCTCTACCCATCTGACAGGTACCCTGGTAAGAGTGGCCATAGGGAACTAACCAGAAAGTTTGCATTTGCATGTTATTCAAAATAAAAGAAGATTAATTATGATTAATAATTCAACTTTAAACCATGGTTTAAGATTCTGGTTTGATGAATTTTAACTAATCACTGGGTTGAATCCATTGGTAGATTTCCACTAACAGGGTTCATCAATTCCCCTCTCATTTCACAGATATGTGCCCCCCCCATCCTCCCCGTGCTACATCAGGGGGTCCCCTCTTTACAAGGAGCAAAAATTTTAGGCTACACTGGTGGGTGGGGGTGGGGAGAAAGGAAGTCCCATGCTGCTGATGGAAATTTTGTCAGCAAAAGTTACTACCAGATCCAACACACACTTCGTAGAGTGGCTTGCATTCACATGATAGCAATAAAAACAGTGTTTCTTACCTGTAACTGTTGTTCATCTAGGTCTTCTGTGCAGGCGCACATGGGACTGCGCACGCGCAGGCCTGTCGACTTCGGAGATTTTTAAAGCTCAAAACCACTAGGGGGCGCCATTGCCGCTCAGTGCACATGTGTGGCCGTCTTTCCCGCCAAAAATGGCTCCTAAGAGGCGGGGTGCCCCCGACATACCCTCAGTTCCTCTTTCGCCACCGCACTACAAGTTAAGTACCAAGAGGATTAGCGGGGAAGGAGGGAGGGTATGTGTGCCTGCAAGGAAGACCTAGATGAACAACAGTTACAGGTAAGAAACACTGTTTTTCATCTACGGTCTTCCTGTGCAGTCCCACATGGGAGATTATAAAGCTTAAATACCTGGGAGGAGGTGATAGACAGCTGTCACAGGAAGATTGATTGTAAGACTGCAGTGCCCACTGTCGTTTCCTTCCTGTCTTAAGACGTCCAGGGCGTAATGCCTGATAAACGTGTCAGCGGAGGCCCATGTTGCTGCTCTACAGATGTCCTGCAGTGGGACACCTCTCAGAAGAGCTGTCGATGTTGCTTGAGACCTGGTGGAAAGAGCATGTACCTCCAAAGGACAACGTAAGTTCATAACTTTGTAACATAACAAAATGGTTTGAACAACCCAATGAGCTAACGTCTGAGAACTGGCCTTGTGCCCCTTCTTTGGGCCCGCAAAACATAAAAACAAATTGGTATCTACCCTAAAGGTTTTAACACTGTCTAAATAGAAAAGAAGAACCCTACGTACATCAAGAGTGTGAAGGGCCTTGTCTGCCTCAGAATTGTGTTCCTTAAAAAACACCGGTAAGGAGATTTCTTGAGACATATGAAATTTTGAAACCACCTTGGGTAAGAAGTCCACCTTAGTTCTGAGGACCACTTTTTCTGAGTGGATCATCAAATAAGGGGGCTCAGAGGATAACGCTGCCAGCTCCCCTACCTTTCTAGCCAAGGTAACTGCCACCAGAAAAGCTACCTTGAAGGACAGGAAGCGTAGAGGACATGTGGCCAATGGCTCAAAAGGCTTAGACATGAGCCTAGTCAAGACTAGGGGTAGAGATCACTAGGGAACCACCGCTCTTACCGGGGGGAATAAATTATTTAACCCTTTCAAAAACAACTTGGATGTGTAGTGGGAAAAAACTGTTTTCCTATCAACAGGAGGATGAAAGGCAGAGATAGCCACCAAATAAACCTTAAGGGACGAGTTAGACAGCCTTTTCTGCTTGAGTCCCCAAAGGAAGTCCAAAATTTCAGAGAGTGGAGAGGCTAGCGGGTCCGACTCCCGTTCTTGACACCACAAAGAAAACCTGTTCCACTTCAAGGTATAGGATTGCCGAGTGGACAAACGTTGGGCATTCTCTAGTACATGCATCACTCCCTCAGAGAATCCCTGTGCAGAAAGATTAGCCAAGCCGTTAGTTTGAGTTTGTCCACTCTGTGGTGAAACACACCCCTCCACGACAATAGGTTGGATCAAATCGGGAACTGGTACCTCCTCGTATGCAGTCTCATGAGAGTATGAAACCAAGGTTGCCTTGGCCAAAATGGGGCTATCAGGATGGCTGCTGTTTTGTCCATTAGAATCTTGCAGATGACTCTGGCTAACAGAGGGAACGGAGGGAACAGATAGTAGAAGTGGTCGGACCACTTGAAGCTGGAAGGCGTCCCCAAGAGACTCAAGGCCGACTCCTCCTCTTGAACAATAATGGGGAGTCTTGTGGTTCTCCTCCGACGCAAAAAGGTCTAAGTCGGGCAACCCCTACTCTGAAAAGACAGGATGTAAATACACATCTTGAAGGGACCACTCATGATTATCTCCCTGCAATCTACTAAGGTGGTCAGCTATTGTGTTATCTACCCCTGGGATATGGACTGCCAGGAGCCACACAGAATGATCAACTGCCCAGTCCCAAATCCTCACAGCTTCTGTACATAAACGGATAGAGGCTGTACCCCCTTGTTTATTCACATAGAACATTGTGGTAGTGTTATCCGTTAGGATCTGGACTGTCTTGTTCTGAATAATGTCAGAGAAGGAAACTAAGGCATAAAAAACCGCCCTTAATTCCAAGAGATTAATGTGTTCTGCACACTCCGAGTCATCCCACATCCCATGTGCATAGGACCTTCATAATGGGTGCCCCACCCTAAAGTGGAGGCATCTGTAGTAATCGATACCTCAGGTTGTCTGTATCCAAATTTAACACCTCCAAAAAGGTTAGAGTCTTCTAACCACCAGTTTAAGGATAGGAGGACCTTCCGTGGGATACTGAATTTTTTGTTCTGTGAATCTCTTTCTGGACCGAACACAGAAATGAACCAGATTTGTAGGGGGCGCATTTTGAGTCTCGCCAATGGAATGACAGTGGTAGTCGACGCCATGTATCCCAGTAACACTTGAATCAGCCTAGCGGCTTGAAACCTGCATCTTTTAAATTTCCCAACCAGAAACTTAATCTTGAGAAGTATCAGAGCCAAGACCGTCTGTAGAGTGGTCATTTTAAATTTACGGGTCTGAATAAATTTGTTCAATTCACAAAGGTCCAGAATAGGACAAAGACCTCCATCCTTCTTTTCTACTACAAACAGGTTAGAGTGAAAACCTAGAAGGGAGGAGCTATCTGACACCTCCTCAATTGCACCTTTCTTCAAAAGAGCTGACAGCCCAGATACCATCCCAGGTTGAGTATTCTGGGGGGAGAAATTAGGCAGTCTGAGAACAGGCCACTGTAAAAATTCAACTTTATAACCACTTTTAACGATTTGTAAAACCCAAGAATAAGAACAAATGTGGCACCACTCAGAAAAAAAGGAAGCTAGCCTGACTCCAAACAAGGGGTCAGGTCCCTGTAATAGTCAGAATTGCTTCTGAGAATGAGCTGGTTTTTTAGCCTGCTGTTGATGGGCTCCCTGTTTGTTCTTTTGGCCCAATCTCCTCCGTGAAAAGGATGCTTGAGGGCTCTGATAATGCCTTTGCGGCTGGTAACCATACCCGTGGTAGGGGTGGAAACGCTGTGGGCGGCCCCTGTTAAAGGGCCTATACTGCGATCTGGTAGAGGTCTGATGCTGAGCCAGTACACCATACGAGCGTGCTGTGAGTCTGTCCTTGCGTTTTTTGGACAGATACTCTTCGGTCTTGTCCGAAAAGAGGGTGTGTCCCTCAAAGGGGAGATCTTCAACCTTGTTCCTGGTCTCTACCGGAAGAGTGGTTGATCTAAGCCAAGCAAATCTACGGATGACAAGTGCTGACAGCAGGGACCTGGCTGAAGTGTCGGTCATGTTCCTAGCCACGTTAATCTGATGGCAGGATAAGCGCACTGCCTCCTCTTGGATTACCCGAAGGAAAATCCTCTGATCTTTCTGCAAGTGCGGTACAAACGTGGCCACTTTGTTCCATAATAGCAGCTGATAGGCAGCCATCATTGCTGCATAATTGGCAATTTTAATGGCCAAGGCTGAAGACGTATAAACCTTTCTGCCCATAGAGTCTATTTTCCTGCTTTCCTTGTCTGACGGAACCAAAAGCAATCCCTGTTTCGGTCTGGCCTGTATATCCTCTGTCACCAAAGATGATGGAGGAGGATGAAGAAACAGGAACGGGCATAAATCATCTTTGATTCTGTATAGGTTTTCCACTTTCTTGTTCATTGCAGAAGTGGAGGCTGGTTTAAGGTTCAGTCCCGTGAGGAGCTCTATGAAGCCCTCGATCATAGGGAAAGCAAGTGCTGGCGTCGAACCAGAATAGATATGCTTTAAGATCTTGTCATTTGACCGTGGTTCCACAGAAGCCACCTCTAATTCAAGTGCTTTCGCCATCCTCTGAAGGAGTTCGTTGTAGGCACGAAAATCATCAGTCGGGGATGCTTCCTCCGACAGACCAATTGCACCATCTGGAGACTCAGATGGCGGGGAATCATAGGGCTGGTCAAACCGGGCGCCGTCATCGTACTCCGAGTCAGATAACCTAGGGGTCCATCTGGAACCCGGGTAAGAATAAGCCCACAGGGAGGGTGATCTCGAGCAATCTCTGGCCGCACATTCAGAATAATAAGATTCCTCCCTACAATACCGACGCGGTGGAGTGGATCTCAAGTGATGACGAGATTCGAAATAAGGGTTCTCTCTCTTGTTAATCATGACAAGAGGCTCTGCTTTCCCTCGAACGGCCTCCTTCTCCCCAAGAGGGAAGTGAGGACCAAAATTCTTGGAAGGGTGATTTGGATCTCCCCGATGGCGTGGGGGGTTTCTCGACCACGAGCACCTCCTCCTCCGTAGGGCACTTAGACTGGGGAGTGCTTCCTAAGGAACGGCAATCGCCAGACCCACGACACTTCTTCTTAGGTGGTCCAGGGTCCTTCTCAGTCTGATCCTCTGCTGGTTGTTGTGGAGATATCACACGTTCTAGGACTTGTTTGTCACGCTTAGAAGAGTGATGATTTTTCTTCTTCTTTTTATTCAGGTCAGTTCCCGATGGTATTGAAGGCCTCGCCGGATCCGAAGATTCCGGAACCACAGGCTCACTACGCTGACTCTGTCGGTCCGAGTCTTTTCCACTCCGAGGTGTTCTCGGTTCCGAAGTTCTCGGGGTCATGGAACCTTCCCGTCTAAGGTGAGAGTGTGAGGCCACAAGTGGTTCCGAAGGTGCCCTGGGCCTGGGTTCCGAAGGGGTCGGATCCGACATAGACCCTATCGGTTCCGAAGCGCTTTGAGCCGATGCTGTCAGGTCCAACGGTCGGGTCGGGTTCTTAGTTCCAGAAGGGCCCAACTTTGGCAGGGTAGAGGATTCTGATGCAGTGGTAGATTTTGCCGGAATCGGAGGATCGGTCGCTGCCATGGCACGCTGCCATAGAGATGCCTGCAGTCTACCCGCGCGCTCTGCTCTGGCCTTCGGGGTGAAGGTGCGGCAGTGCCTACAGGCCTGCGTATTGTGGGTGTCCCCCAAACAATACAGACAGTTGGAATGACCATCGGATTTGGTCATTTTCCTGTTGCATGACAAACATTTCGCTTTCCCCGACATTCTTACAGTCAAGAAGAATTCTCGCTGGAACAAACAGACGAGCTTGAACATCTCAAGTCGGCGGCAAAAGAGGAACTGAGGGTATGTTGGGGGCGCCCCGCCTCTTAGGAGCCGTTTTCGGCAGGAAAGACGGCCGCGCATGCACACTGGGAGACAAGGGCGCACCCTAGTGGTTTTGAGCTTTAAAAATCTCCGAAGTCAGCAGGCCTGCGTGTGCGCAGTCCCATGTGGGACTGCACAGGAAGACCGTAGATGAACCATTATTAACTTAACTGAACCATGATTTCGTGCTATGTCTGACCTGAGTCACTACCTCCCGCAGGCAATTCTCAGTCTGCAACAACCTGAGCAGTAATCTTTTAAAACGCCACTGCAATGTAAATAGATAACTTGATTCTTCAGAATCTTAACCTTGATCATATTACCTGCCTACCTCAATGGCGGTGGAAAGTGCTGTCAAGTCACAGCTGATTTATGGCAATCCCCTGCTGGGGTTTTCAAGACAAGAGACTGACAGAGGTTGTTTGCCATTGCCTGCCTCTGTATAGCAACCCTGGTCTTCTTTGGAAGTCTCCTATCCAATTACTAACCAAGGCTGGCCCTGCTTAGCCTCCAAGATGTGACGATATTCAGTTTGCCTGCACTATCTAGGACAGGACACCTACCTCAATACAGGCTGTTAAAGTTTTCTAGCACTCAATGTCTGCTACGCTCACCATGTGAATAAAATTTGCAATTAAAAAATTGCATGAGGTTTATTACACATGTACCTAAGTGGCTTACCTGTGATCCTCATTTGTAGCAATCAAGCTGGAAACATTACGCAGTATTCCTCCTCCACTTTCAATGATGGCTAAAGTATTTGTTTGGCTTCGGTAAGTCAAAGTGCCAACTAAAAAAGCTAGAGCACCATCTACAGCACATATGTCAGCTTTATTCTCAGTGCAATGAGCTGACAAATTCCATAAGGCACTCAGTACACTTTTTAGAGTAGATTCCTGCAGAGTAAGCAAACACAACATTGAATTAGAATCCCAGGGTGTAACTTTAACAAAATTAAACCAGTGGTAGATTTTACTCAACTTCACTAAGATAAGAATCATGCTTTTAAAATTATAAACATGGACAAAGACTAAGCTGTTTTTATTTTACTGGTCACCCTACAACAGTTCTGTTGTCAGTTGCCCATTCTAAGATGCAATGAGTGTTGAAAACTCTTGGCTACTATAAAAGAGAAAAAGACCAAAATAGTATACATTGGCAAGGATTTTATTCTGTGAGTGATCTTTCTCCATAGTTTTATCTCAAGTATTCCCAGCAGCTATACACATAGTGTGGAGGAGTTTCTTTCTTTTAACTGATTAAAGCTGCTGCTATTGCTGCTGCTGCCGCCACAGTTTATTTACTATGGTTAATTAGGGCTACCCTTAGGTTGATGGAGCTGGTGACTTCACTGAGTCCCAGAGGAGCCAGTGCAATAGATTATATCTTGGCCCCACTTAATTACCTCTCCCACTTTGAGTTTTTAAAAGTTGGTGACCTTATGGGAAGTGACCATTTTCCAGTCTTCTTTTCTACAGATGTATCTTTAGAACACTATCATATTCCAGAACAAAGTTTCCCTCTTTACCAAAACCAAAATAAAATTTGTCAATTACACTGGAGTTTTAACTCTAGTGACAAGGCTCAAACTGTAATGGGCTCCATCCCTTGTAACACTTTAGTCAACATGGTATCACAATCAGATTCAGTCCTTAATTGTTTGCATAACTTGGAACTGTTCAGACCCATTTGAGTGATAAAGAACCTTGACAGGACACCTTTTGAGGTTAAGAGGAATAGCTGGTTTAACAGTGATTGTAAAAGAATGAAAAGGCATATTCAACTGAAGCATTGTGAGGTTATAAGTAACTGTACAATATCCATTCTTTGAGAGCTGATGGGATTAAAAAATGTACAGGAGACTGATCAAGACGAGGAAATGGATGGCCCTTAGTAAGGAATGGGGACTTCTTATATCAGCTATTAACAGCAACGATAATAAGACCTTTTGGTCTATTGTCAATACCACTATATATCCAATCTCTAAAATCCCATGCTATTTATTTATAACCCACCTTTCTCACTGAGACTCACAGCAGATTATACATTGTGAGATTAGTACAGTCAGTATCAAAGACATTTCTATAAACAATGCCACAGGGTAAATAAACACAAGTTTATAAAGACAGCATTAGCAAGAATCCAATACAGAGTTGAGGAGATGCTGAAACAGAACATAATCAATTTTAGGACTGACATTAGACAACATGAAGCACAAGTAGCTCATAGGAACACATATTTAAAACAGACAGTATGTAAGGCAACATTGTGGTGAAAAAGCATCTGAGACCCGCTCCCTACAATACAAAAGCCTTTTTGAATTATTCAGATTTGCTATGTTTGTGGAAAGCTTGTAGTGGTGGCTCTCCTAATCTCCTCATGCACACCGTTCCAAAGGGTAGGGTCCACCACAGAGAAAGCCCATGTATGGGCTACTGTTGATTTCGCCCATGTGCAGGGTGGCACTTGCAGGAGACCCTGTCCAGATGAATGAAGTTGCTGTGGAGGAACATAAGGATGAAGGCGGTCCCATAGGGTTATGTTGGACTAAGGCCATGAAGAGCTTTGAATGTGATAACCAATACCTTGACCTGAGCACGATAACTAATAGGTAGCCGATGCAGTGACTGCAGAATGGGGGTGATGTTTATGCTCCTGCTCGCTCCTGATAACAGTCGAGCTGCAGCGTTTTGCACCAATTGGAGTCTCCTAGTTAACTTAGATGGGAAACCTATGTATAGTGCATTACAATAGTCAAGTCTTGATGTTACCATAGCATGGATGCAGGTGGCCAGGTTGGCCATGTTGAGGTAAGAAGCCATCTTCCAGGCTAGAGTTAGGTTGTAGAAAGCATTTTTTGCAGCTGCCTTAACTTGTTCTAGTAGTAGCACTGGATCCACTGTAACTCCTAGGCTCTTAACCGAGTCTGTAAGGGTCAGACAAACTCCATTGAAAGTGGGAAGTACAATGTCCTTCAAGATCTCTGCTTTCCCAACAAGTATCACTTCCATCCTGTCTGGGTTCAATTTCATTTTCAGCCATTTCACCACAACTGTCAGGCAAGTGGTCCAAGATTTCTACTGCATCCTGTGAGGACCTGTATAGTGAGATACAGAGTTGGGTGACATCTGCATATTGGTGACATCCAACTCCATATATGCAAATGAGTTTTCCTAAAGGCTTTATGCGGAGGTTGAATAACATGGGAGATAAGATTGCATCCTGAGGAACCCCGCAAGATAGCTCCCATTCTGGAGATAGCTGATCTCCGACAGCAATACTTTGAGCCTGTTCCATGAAAAAGAATTTAAACCATTTCAAGGCACATCCTTTGATGCCCACTTCTGTCTCTAAATGCCTTAACGGGATGGCATGGTCTGCTGTGTCAAAGGCTGCAGACAGATCCAGGAGAAGCAATAAGGAGGCACAGCCTTTGTTTATAGTCTGCCGGAGATCATCCACTAACGTGACTAGTACTGTCTCTGTCCCATGCCCTAGTCTGAATCCAGACTGGAAACGGTCTAGAGCACTAGAGTTTTCCAAGATCTGGAGTTGGTCAACTACCACTTAGACATGGGCACAAAATGGGAAAAAATGAAACTAGAGTTTTGTGTTTTGTCATGATCCACGAATCACAAATAACGAAACTTCATGAAATTGACCCATTTGCCAAAACGATTTGTTAGTTTTGTGATTCGTCAGAACCTGAGGCATTTCATGGCCTTATTCATACCTGGAGATGCCAAACTCGCAGGGAGACTTCAGCAGGCTTTCCTCCACCCACCTTCCCAGTTTGCAATACATTGATCGGGAAGGTCAACGGGAAGCGTGGGAAGGGAAGTGCTGCCAGAGCGCATGACTGAAACGGGGACCGGGAGTTGCTGGATCAGAGGAGGATGAAGGATCAGCCATGGTGTAGAGCTGGGCTGGGAAGACAGAGTGAGGGGTGGACAGCAGGCAGGTACAGTTCCAAGAGTTTGAGAAGTGGAGGACGAGCTGGATGTTTCTCCAAAACTTTGCCATTCATCCCGAGAACAGGAGGTCTGTGGTTGGCTGACAGACCTGCCTAACAGGGTTTGGAGGGGTGAAACTGGTGTGCCTATGGCTACAGAAGGCCCACCCTCCTTGGTTACCTAGGGGATTGAGCCCCAGCTCCAGGCTGTATAGGACAGAATGGAAGCTCTCCAGATGGCTAGGAGAGCTGCCAATCAAGGGTAAGTGAGCTGTGACTGGAGTTTCCAATGGCAACAAAAGATCTGGGCCCACTGTTGCCTAGGGAATCAATGGATCGGCACCAGCCTGTCTGCAATTACAAATTGTTCACGAAGCTAATGAAACAGGCGAAAAAGTCATGAATTTTGTGGTAATTTTGTGATAACCGCAGCCCTACAAACGCTGTTTTGCGATGCATAAAACGGCCCGTTTCGTGATGAAATTTGCTTCGTATTTCAATTCGTGCCCATGTCTACTACCACTCTCTCAATTAGTTTGCCCAGAAAGAGCAATAATTAGCCACATCACTTTTGTCTAGGGATGGTTATTTAATCAGTGGACGGATAACTGTCTGTTTGAGCAGCTAGGGGAAGATGCCCTGAGTTAGCAATTGATTTTCAATAGACCTCAGTGGTTCATGTATATGGTCCTTACTTGATTTTAACAGCCAAGATGGGCACAGTAGATCATGTTAGGATCCTACTATGAGCTGTCATTGTAATTGGTTCAAGGCAGTCTGAATGTAAGCCAGATGGTGCATTAAGCATTTCTTCCATGGCAGCTACATTGCAGCTAGCATCTAGATGGGAGCATATTTATTCTCTTTTATCAACAAAAAACTTAGCAAAGGCCTCATAGCTGATTGTCGGGAATATAAAGATTCAGATGTAGGGGTTATAAGGTGTCTGGATATCTTAAACAATTGGGATGGTCATGAACTAGCCAATGCAATGGTTGCTGAGAAATAACATTTCTTTCCTGCTTTCATTTCCATAGGTCCTCCAGTGGGTACTGTAGAATGTTCTATCTGCTTCAGTGCGAGTTTTTCACCAGTGTCTTTCTAGACGTCTTCCAACCCTCCAGTCATCCAGCTTTGTTGTAAACCAAGGGGCTGGCTTCAGTCCCAAGAGCTACAGGGTTAACAAGGAGCAATGGTGCCAATAGCTTCAAGGAGTTTTGCATTCCACGCTCCTACAGCAGCTATCATGAAGCCTGTGTCTGGAATTCTAAAATCCCCCAGGCATTTTGGAATCTAGAAAAGTCAATGAGCTTTCGTGGGCAAATCGTTTTAACTGGACCCCCTAATTTGCAAGATGTTAGAGCCATATTCACTTTTACTTTCAGTAGATGATGGTCTGACCACAGTTCAGGCAAATCTCCAGCACTGAAACAAGACTTTCCCTCAAAGGCTCAGAGCAAAATGTTGCCCAAAGTGTGGCCTCTTTCCCTCTGACATGGTAAAGTTATTTGAAGGGGATATTCTACAATACTAATATACATACTATATCTCCTATTATCCCTCCAGATGTATCAACACCCTGGCCTACAGTATCAAACAAGGAGGTAATTTGACTTATCAAAGGATTAAAACTAGGAAAAGCACCACGCTCTGTTCTAATTCCTAATGAGCTATTTAAGGCTGATCTGCAATCGTGGGCCACAGTTTTGGTGCTGGTTTTTGCTCAAATTAACATCAGTGGATAAATATCTAATTTATGGAAACATTCCATTATTATCCCTAATATTTAAAAACCGTTCAGAACGTGATTCATCCCATTATCAACCAATTAGCCTTCTTTACTCTATAGGAAAGCTACATTCTGCTTACCTATTGAAGAAGCAGCTTTAAGATTGGATGGAATCAGAAACTTTATTGTGGCACAAACAGATATCACTTGGCTGAGAAATATTCATCTTTTAACAGAGGGCAATTACATGCAGCTTTTATTGACCTTAAGGGGTCCTTCAATTCCATAAATTGTCCCAGACTGTGGAACAAATTCAATCAAATTAATATGGATAAAAGACTTTTAGGACTTGTTCAGTGACTATTTTCAAGTTTGACTGGTCAAGTACCATGTGGGTATGAGGGGAATTTAACAAATCCATTTAATTTGGAAAAGGGGGTACGTCAAGGATGTTTGATGGTGCCTTTTTTGTTCAATATATATTTAATGATGCAGCATCAATTTTTGATGACTGCTCCATCCACCAAAATTAGCTGAGATTGGTGTACCTTTATGCAGATGATACCATGATCTTGTCTCGAATTAGGATTGGGCTGCAAAGGGACCTGTGATCTTTCTCCAACTATTGCATTTGAGAAAGGTTGGTGTCAACAACTCAAAATCTAAGATCTTAGTTTTCACCAAGACTAAGAAATGGAACCCATCTCAATGGTCAATCAATTGGTCCAATATTGGGCAAGTCAAGGCCTTCTCCTATTTGGGGATTCTGTTTTTGGCAGATGTCTCCTGGACTTCCCAATTTAGAAAAGCACTTAATAAAGCAAAACCATGTGAAAATGCTATAAATAGGTTTTTCCACAATAGGCAAGAGAAGTATATTCCTGGAGACATCCTGGAGACGTGGCAAGTTTTTAATCTGAAAGTGCCCCCCATTAGTTTTTATGGCTCAGCTATCTGAATTAAAGCTATTTCTGATAATATTGATCAACTCTTAGCACAATTTCTTAGGAAAATTTTGAATATTCCCTGTTGTGTGTCTAATGTTGTATTGTGGGCAGAATTTGGACAGCAAGAGCATAGCTCTTTAAACTGAGATTAAAATTGCTGTATGCTGAAGATAGTTCGATAGACGCTCTAAATCAGGATACCCACAAATCGACTTGGATGAAAGCCCTGGATAAGAAACTGATGATAGTTGGAATATTGATTGATATTTTTGAAATGGGAAAATCCAAAGCATTTTCTCTGATTAAAAAGCGTGTCCTAGAAATCGATTAAAGTAGCTTGATTTCAAGAGCCCGTAGAGTTTGTTCACCCCTCTTTTTGTCTTTCTTTCACAAAATCAACAACCCTTATATGTACTATGTTACTGTTGCAGACCCTTGCTGACTCAAGCTTGGGCTGACCCTTCCCTTCTCTGAGGTAAAAATTTCCCTCCCAAAGCGTATGAAGCTGTTTACTGGGCTGGGAAGCCTTTATTAGCATGGTTTTGTTTGTAGCTTTAACTTTATTGTCCCACCCTTAAGGAACATATAGGTTGTGCAGTTACCCAGCCATGTTTACGTAGAGGGAAGATCAGGGGTTTGGCATACAAGGCTTGTTAAAGTTTTTTTAAAAAACAGTAGGTTTATTCACATGTAGGATGGATAGTTAGATAAGTTGGCAGATACTTAAAGGCTGAAGTTAAGCAGGAGGTTTTTGCACAGATTACTTCACTGGTTTGAGGCACAAAACGCTTGGTATGGTTTATTAGGTTGCTAACTTAGATGAGAGAGATTGGTGTAATCAGACTTGAATTATTTAAAGTAAAGTTTTTTCTTTGTTGGACATCCCTTCACAGGTTAGGTGCTCCAATTTACTCACACACACAGCACACCTTCCCTTTTACTGCAGACCTCAGGGTACTCCACTGAGTTAAAACTCACTTCAGATACTGGGCAGAAGTTATAGTTATACCAAAGCTATAACCCTTTTCCTTTGGCTGAAGAGGAGACTCCTTTCTATTCTTCCTTGTCCCATTACAAGTTCCCAGATCTCTTGTATCTCAGAAAAATTTAGCAGGTTCAGGGCAGGTCACAACTAGACATGGGCACGAACAAGAAAAAAACCTGAACAAGCTGTTCATTGTTCAACGCCATCCACGAACAACGAACAGTAACAAACATGACCCTGTTGACAAACATGATTGTTGTTCGTTGTTTGTGGCCTTTTAAAGATCCCTGCTACCGGCCAGCTGATACTTTAAAGGGCCCTTTTCTGCCACATGCAAGGGGCAGGACCCTTTAAACACCCCACAAACTGACCTTCCCAATGTCCAATACCCACCAAATTTGCAGGGGACATAGTCCTCACTGTCCTCTGAAGACCCCCAAGTTTCAGAGAGATTGCACCACAAAAAAGGCATGATGCATGGGTCTCCCCCTTTGTTGTCTTTTTCTCTTCACAGTGGCAAAAACGGGACTCTCTGCTGGAAGCTACTTTGAGGGGTTACAAACTGACCTTCCCAATGTCCAATACCCACCAAATTTGCAGAGGACATAGTCCTCACTGTCCTCCGAAGACCCCCCCCCAAGTTTCAGAGAGATTGCACCCCGGGAAAGGCATGCTCCATGGGTCTCCCCCTTTGCTGTCATTTTCTCTTCACAGTGGCAAAAACGGGACTCTCTGCTGGAAGTACTTTGAAGGGTTAAAGCCAGAAGGAAAGCCAGGAGTTCAGACAGAGTTCAGTCCCTGCCTCCGGTTGCCAAGGGAATTGATTGCAGGTGCCAGACTGTCTGGCTTGACGAATGGCTGACGAAGGCAACGAACAAGGCTTGCAACGACCACTTGTTTGTTTAGAATGGGGCCTCACGAACGGCTTGTTCGTGAACAGATGAACGGGCTTTTTGTGGGTTTTTTCCATTCGTAATGCTGTTCATGCCCATGTCTAGTCACAACAGAAGATAAATTATACAAGATAAAATCACAATCAATTAACACAGCTTTTTAATAAAACACCTGCTCACCGTATAAAAACCATTTTTGCCTTTCTTCCTCACTCAGAGGAATATGTCTCAGTCCTTTTACCCCTTGCATCCAAAAAATAAGGAGTAAGTATTTTCTGCTGCTCAAGATTTATGAATCAATGAGCTTCTACAGTAATAAAAGGAAAGTGTTTTCTTCCTTTGAAGACGCACCTTTTTAACTTCCAATGCACATTCCATCAATGCTTTCACACTTCCAACCTCACGCAGTGTCTTCTTACTGTTCACATCTGCTCGCCAAGACAAATTCCTCAGCACACTTGCAATCACCTGTACAAATGAAAAAATATCATAAGGGAAAACTGAAAAGAAAAAAAGAAGTCTGTTGAATTTCAGACAAAGGAAATATTTTATTTATTTATTTATTATTTATTTATTTATATTCCTCCCTCCCCACATTTCCAGCAGGCTCAGGGCGGATTACAGATACACAGAGGTTAAAATATATAAAACAATTATTATAAATTAGCAACCATAAAAACATCCAGATTTACACAATTTAAAATACATATAAACATTAACACAGCAGCACAAAGTCCAACTGACCATTACTAATAAATATTATTTACCTGCTGTAAATCTTCACTTTCTGATTTTAGCTGGGCTACAAGAGCTCTCATGCAACCCTTCATAGAACATAATGTAGCCTATTTAAAAGGCAGAGAAAGATTAAGAGAATGATTAAGCAACTGTTATGACAAGAAGTCAAATGTTAATTTCTTTAATAGTAAAATTAAAGATAGCATAAAATTCATCAATTTAAATAATAATAAACTGACAAGACCAACTTTAGCATGCTTAAGTTAAACTACCAAGAATCAATCTTCATATTATTATTTATTGTCATCTATTTATAATCCACCTTTCTCAATGAAATCCAAGGCAGATTACATACTACAAGTGAATACAATATAATCAACAGTTAGGACATTCACAGAGCAAAAATACAATATGTTCAACAGTTAGGAAACAGATACAGTAGGGTACAGTAGCAGCAAATTTAAAAGCTAGCAGGAAGCTGAACCCATAGATGAAACCTTTCTGAATTAAAGCTTAATTAACACAACATTTTTAACAATGTCAAACTACTCAGTAGGAATGTATCAGCAGATAGCACCCAATAGCCTAGTCTATAGTCCCTTTCCCCAAGATATCTCTTTGAGCTATTTCTTATGACACAGCCCTATAATCTGAGTAGAACTGAATTATTCAGTATTGCATCGTTTGCAGAAAGCCAGGAGAGTGAGAGCTTTCCTGATCAACCCTAACAATTCCATATGGTGGGAGCCACCACAGAGAAAGTGTGTGTATCGACAGTTGTTAATTTTGCCCAACTGAAGGATGGTATCTGCAGAAGGCCCTGTTCATACGATCGAAGCTGCTGTGCTGGAACACAGGAATAAATGCTGTTTTGCAGATATGAGGGGCCCTAGGCCATGAAGGGCTTTGAATGTAATCGTCATGACTTTGAACTGAGTCCTGTAACTGATGGGTAGCCAATGGAGTGACTGGAGAATGAGTGTGATATGCATGCTCCAACTAGTTCCTGAAAGTAAACAAGTTGTAGTGTTTTGCACCAGCTGGAGTCTCCGAGTTGACTTTGACCGGAGACCTATGTAGACTGAATTACAGTATTCTAGTCGAGATATTACTATGGCATGAATCCAGGTGGCCAGATCAGCTGTGTAAAGGTAGGGGGCCATTTTCCACTCTAGTCTAAGTTGGGAGAAGAACTTTTTGCAGCTGCATTTACTTGCTTCACTACAAGCTGGGCTGGATCCAATATAACCCCTACGCTTTTCACTGAGTCAGCCAGGGTCAACTGGACCCTATCAAGCACAATGCCCTTCTGCTTTTCCAATCAGCATCACTTCCATCTTGTCTGGGTTCAATTTCAATTTGTTTGCTTTCAGCCAATTGACAACAGTTGTCAAGCAGTGACTTAGTACTTCTACAGCATCATCATGAGATTTGGACAGCAAGATATAGAGTTGGGTGTCATCTGAATCTTGATGGCATCCAATTCTATAAAAATGTACTATTTCTCCTAAAGGCTTTAAATGAGTTGAGTAACATGAGGGATAAGACTGAGCCTTGTGGAATCCCACAAGGTAATTCCCATGCTGAGGATAGCTGGTCTCCAACAGCAACCCTCTGAGTTCGTAACAGCATGTTTTATAAAAATAAAAACCCAAAGCTAGGAGACTTAATTCCTGCTTTAAATTGACCAGCTAAACTAAATGCTTCTATAAAAGACATATATTTTAGCATTGTACAACATGCATGAAACACAGCTGTTTGCCAAACTGTACTCCATATTCAGCAGCACTACAGCCTAAACTTAATGACAGCAACCAAAATTCCAAATTCCCAATCCTTAATATTAAGGAACAAAATACATGTCAAAAGCCTACCTTATTGGCTACATCTCCAAAAGTTAAATTCGTAAGAGCCATTCCAGCATATCGTCTTAATGTGACACTATAGTGGTCATTAGTAAGTCCATACATTTCACAGTCCACCTGCAGCAATTCTGCAATGGCCTGCAAACCGCCTATAAAAGAAGCATTTGAAATAACTATGTTTCCTGACCAACATGTTCCAAGTTGAATGAAACTTCCTATCTGCATACCTTGCAGATAGGAAGTTTATGATAAGAAATGCTCTAAGCATTCAAAGCTGCCACAGTTTTCCTTTGGGCTATTGTCCCGAGGTGGATACACTCAAGCATGACTTCTACTCTTCTGATTGTAAGTGGAAACTAGACATATCTAAAGAGCTGAATTTAAATAAACCAATGTAACATATATACCATATTCTATTCTCTCTAACACACACACACACACAGTATTGTAATATATACCATAGAAGAGAATATGAAGTATGTTATATACCATATTCTTTGGTTCTCTTGCAGTGTAATCCTAAGCATGTTTTCTCTGAAGTAAGTCCCACTGAGCTCAATTGGGCTAACTGCCTAGTAAATGTTAGGAATGCAAACTTGGATGGCTAGTAGTCAGAAATATCCAAAGACAACATCCTCATGAACAAGCAGATCTCAAATAAAATAATCTTATATATGTAATACCACTGCTGGCTTTCTTCTAAGTAGCAATACACATATGTAATTATGCAATCTCAGGACAAGAGGCATATGCCAATACATAAAAAAGCCACAAAATTCAGCTCAGGCTATACCATGCTGTCTACCATGCAATGTAGAAATTTAAAGATGCCACAAGATTGTATATACAGTAGATCAATGTGGCTAGAATGTATTTTTCTAGCATTTGAAATCTTTTCCATACTGTACGCTGTATTAATAATATTGAAAAATTGAGATAAAAATGAATTTTGATCCACTTGTAAAAGTGCTTGTATTTATTTATTTATTTAAGTTCAAACCACATGTAAGTTCTGTGCTCATAAAACTAAAAACTCCACAGAGCAGACATGGGCTACAGCAGAGTATCCCTGCTAATTTCTGTGAAGGGTAAAAGGGAGAAAGGGATAATGTAAGCCTCTTTCGGTCCCCACTGAGAAGAAAACTGCAATATAAATTAAGTAAATGAAAAGTTACAATCCACAAGTTTTCAACAGCTGTACCACTTTTGACATTTGCATGATAAGATTTTGACTCTTACAAAATGAGGCTACAGACCCATTCCACCTAAGCGCACAGTCAAACAACAGATGGTTGCTTTGTTATATTTTACATAAATTTAATTCATTCCAGCTATAAGACACAAAACTTCTAGCAACTGTACAAATAGGGTGAGAAAGTGGGTTTTTTAAAAAAAACCCTGAATAATCCATTTTGGTCTTACCAAGTTCGTTCATTGCATGCCTATGCTCTTCATCAAATGAAAGTTTCATTAGAACACACACTGCGGGGCAGATCTGATGATCAACTGGAGCTGGCACTGAATTACAAAAAGAATGATTATTCTTCACTTAGACTAATTAGGTACATATAGTGGTCAGACTTTTAAAGTATTTATTGGTTAACTTAAGTGCAGAGAAGTAAAATTCTATTCTAACTGCTACACATATTAGCTTTGATCCTGCAGTAAGTTTCTGCTAACATAAAGGGAAACATGATTTTTATCGGCTCCACCCCTCTTGCTACAGACATCTCCCTGATCCACCATTTGTGCTTTTCTGAGGGATCTCCAATCCCCCAGTAGTAGAATTTGCAGGGGTAATTTATGCTGCACTGGAGGGGGAGGTAAGCAACCCACTGGGTTAGATCCTATGGTTGGGCAAATAGAAGGTGCTCTGCCGTGCTTCCTCCACCAGCATAAGAGGCGAGACTGATTTCACATAAACCTCCCCCCCTCCCCCCGACACTGCAATCCCTCATGCCTGGTGGCTTTCCATCCACAAGAGTTCCATAACCTCTAAGTATGGTGGGAGGATTAGGGCAGTTGTATGAAAGGGAAAATATAGTTGTCCTTACCTGTTACTACAGAGGCATCCACTCAATGAACAACAATCATACAAAGGTTTTGCATGTGCTGAGGCCAGCTGTGCAGAGTGTAGAAGCTGTTTAGAAGGCTCTAGAAATCTACAAGATACACACTACCTCCCATGCACACTGATTTCCTGTCCTTTTGCAGCTACAAGGAGTGCCAGTCCTTCTGGCCACCACTGCAGAGAGCATTAGAGAGCCCAGAAATGTGACAGAGCTCACAGCAGGGCTGCAGGGAGGGAAGTGTGACTGCACAGGTGTCCACTTGAAGAGTTACAGTTAAGTGCAACTATGTTTTCTTCATTTTGGAACCCGTAGAGTTCCACACGGGAGAATAGTAAGCTGACTTATCATATGAAGGAAGGTGGGCATGAGTTCTAATTGAATGAAGATTGCAGCACCTCTCTTCCAGCATCAACTGTGTGAAAGTGGATGAAGAAGACCAAATTGCTGCTTTATAAACAGCATCATAGAAAGGCTGCATCTGAAGGCAGCTGAAATTATTTGTGCCCTTATAGAGTGTGTGGTGACTAGTAAGGGATAGCCAACTTGTGCAAATTCATAGCAGAATCAGATGCAGGAGATGATCCACTGAAAGATGGACTGTGATGAGCGATTCAAGCTGTTATTGGAATCAGAAAAAGTGACAAATGGGTTGCAATCTTGGTGTATATCATCAGTAGCTGTAGCAGTGGTTAAGTGTCTGGGTTCCAAATCAGCACTCTGCTAGTTTGACTCCCACTGCTGCCCTGAACTCTGCAGGTGACCTTGGGTCAGCCACTCCTCTCAGCCTCATCCCCTCAGCTGTACTGTGGGGATAATAACACTGACTTTGTTCACCACTCTGAGTGTGGCACTAATCTGTCCAGAAGGGTGGTATATAAGCACACTGTTGTTGTTGATATAGTCAGATAAAATAACAGGGCTCTTCACACACTGAGGGCATGAAGACATCATTCCTTTGTCATCTTCAGGATGAGGGTGGAAAATCAGCAAAGTAGTATCTTGATTAACATGAAATGGTGAAATGTTTAGGTCAAAGAAATTAAAATTGGAGGAGTATGACTAAGGGCTTGCAGCTCACTGACTTTACAGGTGGAAGTTATGGCCACCAAAAAGGTAGTTTTCATGGTCAGGTGGCGGAGAGAGCATGTTAACATGGGCTCAAAAAGTTTACTCATTAGTTTGGGCTCCTATCAGTGAGAGGCTGCACAATGGGACTGGTTTGGAAATATGTTAGGGAGCCCTTTGAGGAAGCATTTGGATTTTCTTTGGACAAAAACTGACCTCCCTGAAATATGGACATGAAATGATGCTATGGCCACTAGGTAGACTTAGAGGAGGAGGAAAGATCTCCTTAAATTAAGTGTAGGAAGTAATCGAAACTGTCTCCATGTGGACAATAAACTGGGTTTAAATCCTTTTGTCTGGCCCAATCAGAAATTTCTTCCATTTTCAGTCATACCAATGCTAATGGAAGGATGAGCCATGCTTTCAAATGGAGGTTGGATACACCTTCATGGTGGAAGGGTTCCTGGGAAAGCAAGTTTTCTCTCGGGAAGCGATATGGCGACTCTGTGACATGGATAAGAGTGGCAAAGCAAACTTATCTGGACAAGAAGGGGGATATTAGAATGGCCCACATGTCCTTCTTCCTCATTTTACACAGAACCTGTGATACCATGGGAAAGGGTGAAAGCATAGTACACAGCCTAGGCCTGACATAACTGGAATTCATCCCCCAAGGACTTTGAGTTCCAAGCTGCTAGGAAGCAAAAGGACTTGCACTTTTTGTTGGATCTGGTGGCAAAGAAGTCCACAGTGGGGAAACCTCAATAATAAGAAACAGAGGAAGAAGTCCCAATGAAACACCCATTCATGTAGGAATAAGTGGCTGAGGAATTCTACTGTGATTACTGATGCCAGCTATGTAGTCAAATGCACCATTCCCAAATTCTGGCTGCTTCTCGGTATGAAGCTATGAAAACCATGCATCCTTGTTTGTT